>NC_090649.1:501850833-502169219 GCF_040937935.1 Hyperolius riggenbachi
ATAATGCCCGGCATACACGGCGCGATAATGCCCGGCATACACGGCGCGACAATGCCCGGCATACACGGCGCGATAATGCCCGGCATACACGGCGCGATAATGCCCGGCATACACGGCGCGATAATGCCCGGCATACACGGCGCGATAATGCCCGGCATACACGGCGCGATAATGCGCTGATAAGTACACTGCCGTGTATGCCTAGCATAAGACTTATTGTGATCCAGGCTTCGCTGGAAACTTCTGGACCCTCAGATAATGCCCGGCATACACGGCGCGATAATGCGCTGATAAGTACACTGCCGTGTATGCCTAGCATAAGACTTATTGTGATCCAGGCTTCGCTGGAAACTTCTGGAGCCTTAGATAAGACTTACTGTGATCCAGGCTTCGCTGGAAACTTCTGGAGCCTTAGATAAGACTTACTGTGATCCAGGCTTCGCTGGAAACTTCTGGAGCCTTAGATAAGACTTACTGTGATCCAGGCTTCGCTGGAAACTTCTGTGTAATGCCTGTAATGCTGGGTACACACAATACGTTTTTCCGCTTGATTTTGCACTCGATTCTGCGCGCAATTCTCTTATCTTCCGCTCTGTTTTTCTTATCTTTTTCCATTCACTTCTATGAGAAATCGAGCGCAGAATCGATCGGAAGGAATATCGGACATGACGGAAATGATCGGATCCATCTATCCAGCGGACAATCGTACCGTGTGTACCCAGCATAAGAGCCAGGCGAGCTGTGTGTAGGGAGAGAATTGTGCTGGGGTTGTGAATGAGCAGATCTGCTGTATATTGTGCGGTGGAGTCTGGGAGTGGTACTATTGCCGTGATATGAAGTGGTACTATTGCCGTGATACGGAGTGGTACTATTGCCGTGATATGGAGTGGTACTATTGCCGTGATATGGAGTGGTACTATTGCCGTGATATGGAGTGGTACTATTGCCGTGATATGGAGTGGTACTATTGCCGTGATATGGAGTGGTACTATTGCCGTGATATGGAGTGGTACTATTGCCGTGATATGGAGTGGTACTATTGCCGTGATACGGAGTGGTACTATTGCCGTGATATGGAGTGGTACTATTGCCGTGATATGGAGTGGTACTATTGCCGTGATATGGAGTGGTACTATGCCGTGATATGGAGTGGTACTATTGCCGTGATATGGAGTGGTACTATTGCCGTGATATGGAGTGGTACTATTGCCGTGATATGGAGTGGTACTATTGCCGTGATATGGAGTGGTACTATTGCCGTGATACGGAGTGGTACTATTGCCGTGATATGGAGTGGTACTATTGCCGTGATATGGAGTGGTACTATTGCCGTGATACGGAGTGGTACTATGCCGTGATATGGAGTGGTACTATTGCCGTGATATGGAGTGGTACTATTGCCGTGATATGGAGTGGTACTATTGCCGTGATACGGAGTGATACTATTGCCGTGATATGGAGTGGTACTATTGCCGTGATATGGAGTGGTACTATTGCCGTGATATGGAGTGGTACTATTGCCGTGATACGGAGTGGTACTATTGCCGTGATATGGAGTGGTACTATTGCCGTGATACGGAGTGGTACTATTGCCGTGATACGGAGTGTTACTATTGCCGTGATACGGAGTGTTACTATTGCCGTGATACGGAGTGTTACTATTGCCGTGATATGGAGTGGTACTATTGCCGTGATATGGAGTGTTACTATTGCCGTGATATGGAGTGTTTCTATTGCCGTGATATGGAGTGGTACTATTGCCGTGATATGGAGTGTTACTATTGCCGTGATATGGAGTGTTTCTATTGCCGTGATATGGAGTGGTACTATTGCCGTGATACGGAGTGGTACTATTGCCGTGATATGGAGTGGTACTATGCCGTGATATGGAGTGGTACTATTGCCGTGATGTGGAGTGGTACTATTGCCGTGATATGGAGTGGTACTATTGCCGTGATATGGAGTGGTACTATTGCCGTGATATGGAGTGGTACTATTGCCGTGATATGGAGTGTTACTATTGCCGTGATATGGAGTGTTTCTATTGCCGTGATATGGAGTGGTACTATTGCCGTGATATGGAGTGGTACTATTGCCGTGATGTGGAGTGGTACTATGCCGTGATGTGGAGTGGTACTATTGCCGTGATATGGAGTGCCGTGATATGGAGTGGTACTATGCCGTGATATGGAGTGGTACTATTGCCGTGATGTGGAGTGGTACTATTGCCGTGATATGGAGTGGTACTATTGCCGTGATATGGAGTGGTACTATTGCCGTGATATGGAGTGGTACTATTGCCGTGATATGGAGTGTTACTATTGCCGTGATATGGAGTGTTTCTATTGCCGTGATATGGAGTGGTACTATTGCCGTGATATGGAGTGGTACTATTGCCGTGATGTGGAGTGGTACTATGCCGTGATGTGGAGTGGTACTATTGCCGTGATATGGAGTGCCGTGATATGGAGTGTTACTATTGCCGTGATATGGAGTGGTACTATTGCCGTGATGTGGAGTGGTACTATTGCCGTGATATGGAGTGGTACTATTGCCGTGATATGGAGTGGTACTATTGCCGTGATATGGAGTGGTACTATTGCCGTGATATGGAGTGGTACTATTGCCGTGATACGGAGTGGTACTATTGCCGTGATATGGAGTGGTACTATTGCCGTGATACGGAGTGGTACTATTGCCGTGATATGGAGTGGTACTATTGCCGTGATATGGAGTGGTACTATTGCCGTGATATGGAGTGGTACTATTGCCGTGATATGGAGTGGTACTATTGCCGTGATATGGAGTGGTACTATTGCCGTGATATGGAGTGGTACTATTGCCGTGATATGGAGTGGTACTATTGCCGTGATATGGAGTGGTACTATTGCCGTGATATGGAGTGGTACTATTGCCGTGATATGGAGTGTTACTATTGCCGTGATATGGAGTGTTACTATTGCCGTGATATGGAGTGGTACTATTGCCGTGATATGGAGTGTTACTATTGCCGTGATATGGAGTGTTACTATTGCCGTGATATGGAGTGTTACTATTGCCGTGATATGGAGTGGTACTATTGCCGTGATATGGAGTGTTACTATTGCCGTGATATGGAGTGTTACTATTGCCGTGATATGGAGTGGTACTATTGCCGTGATATGGAGTGGTACTATTGCCGTGATATGAAGTGTTTCTATTGCCGTGATATGGAGTGTTACTATTGCCGTGATATGGAGTGTTACTATTGCCGTGATATGGAGTGGTACTATTGCCGTGATATGGAGTGGTACTATTGCCGTGATATGGAGTGGTACTATTGCCGTGATATGGAGTGGTACTATTGCCGTGATATGGAGTGTTACTATTGCCGTGATATGGAGTGTTACTATTGCCGTGATATGGAGTGTTACTATTGCCGTGATATGGAGTGGTACTATTGCCGTGATATGGAGTGGTACTATTGCCGTGATATGGAGTGGTACTATTGCCGTGATATGGAGTGGTACTATTGCCGTGATATGGAGTGCCGTGATATGGAGTGTTACTATTGCCGTGATATGGAGTGGTACTATTGCCGTGATACGGAGTGGTACTATTGCCGTGATACGGAGTGTTACTATTGCCGTGATACGGAGTGTTACTATTGCCGTGATACGGAGTGTTACTATTGCCGTGATATGGAGTGGTACTATTGCCGTGATATGGAGTGGTACTATTGCCGTGATATGGAGTGTTACTATTGCCGTGATATGGAGTGTTTCTATTGCCGTGATATGGAGTGTTACTATTGCCGTGATATGGAGTGGTACTATTGCCGTGATATGGAGTGGTACTATTGCCGTGATATGGAGTGGTACTATTGCCGTGATATGGAGTGGTACTATTGCCGTGATATGGAGTGGTACTATTGCCGTGATACGGAGTGGTACTATTGCCGTGATACGGAGTGGTACTATTGCCGTGATACGGAGTGGTACTATTGCCGTGATACGGAGTGGTACTATTGCCGTGATATGGAGTGGTACTATTGCCGTGATATGGAGTGGTACTATTGCCGTGATATGGAGTGGTACTATTGCCGTGATACGGAGTGGTACTATGCCGTGATATGGAGTGTTACTATTGCCGTGATGTGGAGTGGTACTATTGCCGTGATGTGGAGTGGTACTATTGCCGTGATACGGAGTGGTACTATTGCCGTGATACGGAGTGGTACTATTGCCGTGATACGGAGTGGTACTATTGCCGTGATACGGAGTGGTACTATTGCCGTGATATGGAGTGGTACTATTGCCGTGATATGGAGTGGTACTATTGCCGTGATACGGAGTGGTACTATTGCCGTGATACGGAGTGGTACTATTGCCGTGATACGGAGTGGTACTATTGCCGTGATATGGAGTGGTACTATTGCCGTGATGTGGAGTGGTACTATGCCGTGATGTGGAGTGGTACTATTGCCGTGATGTGGAGTGGTACTATTGCCGTGATATGGAGTGGTACTATTGCCGTGATATGGAGTGGTACTATTGCCGTGATATGGAGTGTTACTATTGCCGTGATATGGAGTGTTACTATTGCCGTGATATGGAGTGGTACTATTGCCGTGATATGGAGTGGTACTATTGCCGTGATATGGAGTGGTACTATTGCCGTGATATGGAGTGGTACTATTGCCGTGATATGGAGTGGTACTATTGCCGTGATATGGAGTGCCGTGATATGGAGTGTTACTATTGCCGTGATATGGAGTGGTACTATTGCCGTGATACGGAGTGGTACTATTGCCGTGATACGGAGTGTTACTATTGCCGTGATACGGAGTGTTACTATTGCCGTGATACGGAGTGTTACTATTGCCGTGATATGGAGTGGTACTATTGCCGTGATATGGAGTGGTACTATTGCCGTGATATGGAGTGGTACTATTGCCGTGATATGGAGTGGTACTATTGCCGTGATGTGGAGTGGTACTATTGCCGTGATACGGAGTGTTACTATTGCCGTGATACGGAGTGTTACTATTGCCGTGATACGGAGTGTTACTATTGCCGTGATATGGAGTGGTACTATTGCCGTGATATGGAGTGGTACTATTGCCGTGATACGGAGTGGTACTATTGCCGTGATATGGAGTGGTACTATTGCCGTGATGTGGAGTGGTACTATTGCCGTGATGTGGAGTGGTACTATTGCCGTGATATGGAGTGGTACTATTGCCGTGATATGGAGTGTTACTATTGCCGTGATATGGAGTGTTTCTATTGCCGTGATATGGAGTGTTACTATTGCCGTGATATGGAGTGGTACTATTGCCGTGATATGGAGTGGTACTATTGCCGTGATATGGAGTGGTACTATTGCCGTGATATGGAGTGGTACTATTGCCGTGATATGGAGTGGTACTATTGCCGTGATACGGAGTGGTACTATTGCCGTGATACGGAGTGGTACTATTGCCGTGATATGGAGTGGTACTATTGCCGTGATACGGAGTGGTACTATTGCCGTGATACGGAGTGGTACTATTGCCGTGATATGGAGTGGTACTATTGCCGTGATATGGAGTGGTACTATTGCCGTGATATGGAGTGGTACTATTGCCGTGATACGGAGTGATACTATTGCCGTGATACGGAGTGGTACTATTGCCGTGATACGGAGTGGTACTATTGCCGTGATACGGAGTGGTACTATTGCCGTGATACGGAGTGGTACTATTGCCGTGATACGGAGTGGTACTATTGCCGTGATACGGAGTGGTACTATTGCCGTGATATGGAGTGGTACTACTCCTTCAGATGGAATAAGTTATCGTACAATTGTCGGTCTGCTCATCATGTATGGGCCCTATTCTCAGCACAGTGGGTCTATACGATGCACCTTTATACAGCTCTGGCATTCTGTACAGAGCAGAATTCATCTGTCAGCAGCTACTTACTTGAAGCCTTTGTGATGGAGCTCTGGAGGCAGAGAAGTAGGCAAGAACAACTCAAAGTAACTAATGGCCTTCTGCATGGTTACATCAAAAGGACACATTAACGGCCTCCACTCCTCCAGCATCTCTGCAGTCGCATCATCCGAGAAATAACTGAGGAGAAAAGAAGACGCCAGTTATGGGTGGAGACAAAAATAAAGAAAAATGAAGAAGGTATAACACGCACACACACACACTGTACACACACACACACACACTGTATACACACACACACACACACAGTACACACACACACACACACAGTACACACACACTGTACACACACACACACTGTATACACACACACTGTACACACACACACACACACACACTGTACACACACACACACACACACACACACACACACACACTGTACACACACACACACACACACACACACACTGTGTACACACACACACACACACACTGTGTACACACACACACACTGTACACACACACACACACTGTGTACACACACACACACTGTACACACACACACACACACACACACACACACACACACACACACTGTACACACACACACACACACACACACACTGTACACACACACACACACACTGTACACACACACACACACACACACACACATACTGTGTACACACACACTGTACACACACACACACACACTGTACACACACACACACACACACACACACACACACACACACACACACACACACACACTGTGTACACACACACTGTACACACACACACACACACACACACACTGTGTACACACACACACACACACACACACACACACACACACACACACTGTACACACACACACTGTGTACACACACACACACACACACACACTGTGTACACACACACACACACTGTACACACACACACACACACACTGTACACACACACACACTGTACACACACACACACTGTACACACACACACACACACACTGTGTACACACACACACACACACACACACTGTACACACACACACACACTGTACACACACACACACACACACTGTGTACACACACACACACACACTGTGTACACACACACACACACACACTGTGTACACACACACACACACACACTGTGTACACACACACACACACACTGTGTACACACACACACACACACTGTACACACACACTGTACACACACACACTGTACACACACACACACACACACACACATACTGTACACACACACACACACACACATACTGTGTACACACACACTGTACACACACACTGTACACACACACACACACACACACACTGTACACACACACACTCATTGCTGCCATCACCAGTGGTTACGGAAACACCGGGTCCTCCTATCAGAGAAGTGAAGGAGAAGCATGTGATCAGTGTGTAACCATCACATGACCATGTGTCACTTCCTGTCACAGCACATACAGGAAGCAGCAGTGCTCTAGCATTTAGTTGCCCATTCAGACTTATGTGTCATTATTTTAATATTCTCCTTCAGGAAAAAACAATTGACCTGCTGGAGATCATAAGCAATCCTGCAAACCTGGCATGGCTTTGTAGCACATTTGCCAGTGTAATCATGTGCTCACAGAGAAGTCTGGCACACTGTCCGGTGAATATAGGTGGCCATAGATCTGGTGAAGATGGGCAGATTCCACCAAGAGACACATCTCTCTCAGCTGCTCATACACAGCAGGCCGATTCACGATCAATCTTGTGGGAACCTGCCCAGTGACGCCACCTCATCGCCCCCCCGCCCATGGATACTTTACCTGCTGGTGTCTGCCACTGGCTCTGTCTCCACACTCTTCCTCGCATACACGCGCCCCACGTGGGAGCGTTACATCACACTACATCACACTAGGGAGAGAGCACCAGGGGTGTTGTCACCAGAGCAGTGTGTGACATCACACTAGGGGGGAGAGCGCCAGGGGTGTTGTCACCAGAGCAGCGTGTGACATCACACTAGGGGGGAGAGCGCTCGGGGTGTTGTCACCAGAGCTGCGTGGGCGTGTGACATCACACTAGGGGGGAGAGCGCTCGGGGTGTTGTCACCAGAGCAGCGTGTGACATCACACTAGGGGGGAGAGCGCCAGGGGTGTTGTCACCAGAGCTGCGTGGGCGTGTGACATCACACTAGGGGGGAGAGCGCCCGGGGTGTTGTCACCAGAGCAGAGTGTGACATCACACTAGGGGGAGAGTGCCAGGGGTGTTGACACCAGAGCAGCGTGTGACATCACACTAGGGGGGGAGAGTGCCAGGGGTGTTGTCACCAGAGCAGCGTGTGACATCACACTAGGGGGGAGGGCCAGGGGAGTTGACACCAGAGCAGCGTGTGACATCACACTAGGGGGGAGAGCGCCAGGGGTGTTGTCACCAGAGCAGCGGTGGGCGTGTGACACACACTAGGGGGGAGGGCCAGGGGAGTTGACACCAGAGCAGCGTGTGACATCACACTAGGGGGGAGGGCCAGAGGAGTTGACACCAGAGCAGCGTGTGACATCACACTAGGGGGAGGGCTCCAGGGGTGTTGCCACCAGAGCAGCGTGGGCGTGACATCACACTAGGGGGGAGAGCCAGGGGTGTTGTCACCAGAGCAGCGTGGGCGTGTGACATCACACTAGGGGGGAGAGCGCTCGGGGTGTTGTCACCAGAGCAGCGTGTGACATCACACTAGGGGGGGAGAGCATCAGGTTCTTCGTTGCCGTAGTGGCTCCTCCCAATATCGCACACTGCTGCCGCCGCTCACCACATCTTTGAGAAGGTAGGCCATACATCTTGCAGCATGTCTGATGGATACACGCCATCAGTATCAGCCTGAAATCGGTCACATCATCGCTCGGCCGCGCTCTTGGAGGCACCAATCATCATTCGCTACCATTATTGAATCAGATGGTCACCTGATGTGTGGCTACCTTTAGACTCTCCCACTCCCAGCAGCCATCCATGTGAAGAGTGTATGTGGATTTCTATGACAGATAACAGTATATCCAGCTCACCGGCAGCAGCTGATGTCACACTGAATATACTTACGTCCGGCAAGCTCTCACTAGTGTCTTCAGAACGCCTTCCACAGAGCTGAAAAATACAAAAATACAAGTACAGCTCATAATAAATACATGCAAAGTAGACTAAAAGTACGCGCGCAGGGCGACAGGGCATACGCGCGCAGGGCGACAGGGCATACGCGCGCAGGGCGACAGGGCATACGCGCGCAGGGCGACAGGGCATACGCGCGCAGGGCGACAGGGCATACGCGCGCAGGGCGACAGGGCATACGCGCGCAGGGCGACAGGGCATACGCGAGCAGTGTGGCGAGACATAAGTGTATAGTGTGACGAGACATACGCGTGCAGTGTGACGAGACATACGTGTGCAGTGTGACGAGACATACGTGTGCAGTGTGACGAGACATACGTGTGCAGTGTGACGAGACATACGCGTGCAGTGTGACGAGACATACGTGTGCAGTGCGACAGGGCATACGCGAGCAGTGTGGCGAGACATAAGTGTATAGTGTGACGAGACATACGCGTGCAGTGTGACGAGACATACGTGTGCAGTGTGACGAGACATACGTGTGCAGTGTGACGAGACATACGTGTGCAGTGTGACGAGACATACGCGTGCAGTGTGACGAGACATACGTGTGCAGTGCGACAGGGCATACGCGAGCAGTGTGGCGAGACATAAGTGTATAGTGTGACGAGACATACGTGTGCAGTGTGACGAGACATACGTGTGCAGTGTGACGAGACATACGTGTGCAGTGTGACGAGACATACGTGTGCAGTGTGACGAGACATACGTGTACAGTGTGACGAGACATACGTGTGCAGTGTGACGAGACATACGTGTGCAGTGTGACGAGACATACGTGTGCAGTGTGACGAGACATACGTGTGCAGTGTGACGAGACATACGTGTACAGTGTGACGAGACATACGTGTGCAGTGTGACGAGACATACGTGTACAGTGTGACGAGACATACGTGTGCAGTGTGACGAGACATACGTGTGCAGTGTGACGAGACATACGTGTGCAGTGTGACGAGACATACGTGTGCAGTGTGACGAGACATACGTGCGCAGTGTGACGAGACATACGTGTGCAGTGTGACGAGACATACGTGTGCAGTGTGACGAGACATACGTGTGCAGTGTGACGAGACATACGTGTGCAGTGTGACGAGACATACGTGTACAGTGTGACGAGACATACGTGTGCAGTGTGACGAGACATACGCGTGCAGTGTGACGAGACATACGTGTGCAGTGTGACGAGACATACGTGTACAGTGTGACGAGACATACGTGTGCAGTGTGACGAGACATACGTGTGCAGTGTGACGAGACATACGTGTGCAGTGTGACGAGACATACGTGTGCAGTGTGACGAGACATACGTGTGCAGTGTGACGAGACATACGTGCGCAGTGTGACGAGACATACGTGTACAGTGTGACGAGACATACGTGTGCAGTGTGACGAGACATACGTGTGCAGTGTGACGAGACATACGTGCGCAGTGTGACGAGACATACGTGTACAGTGTGACGAGACATACGTGTACAGTGTGACGAGACATACGCGTGCAGTGTGACGAGACATACGCGTACAGTGTGACGAGACATACGTGTACAGTGTGACGAGACATACGTGTACAGTGTGACGAGACATACGTGTGCAGTGTGACGAGACATACGCGTGCAGTGTGACGAGACATACGCGTGCAGTGTGACGAGACATACGCGTGCAGTGTGACGAGACATACGCGTACAGTGTGACGAGACATACGTGTACAGTGTGACGAGACATACGTGTACAGTGTGACGAGACATACGTGTGCAGTGTGACGAGACATACGTGTGCAGTGTGACGAGACATACGCGTGCAGTGTGACGAGACATACGCGTGCAGTGTGACGAGACATACGTGTACAGTGTGACGAGACATACGTGTACAGTGTGACGAAACATACGCGTACAGTGTGACGAGACATACGCGTGCAGTGTGACGAGACATACGTGTACAGTGTGACGAGACATACGCGTACAGTGTGACGAGACATACGCGTGCAGTGTGACGAGACATACGTGTACAGTGTGACGAGACATACGTGTGCAGTGTGACGAGACATACGTGTACAGTGTGACGAGACATACGTGTGCAGTGTGACGAGACATACGTGTGCAGTGTGACGAGACATACGTGTACAGTGTGACGAGACATACGTGTGCAGTGTGACGAGACATACGTGTGCAGTGTGACGAGACATACGTGTGCAGTGTGACGAGACATACGTGTGCAGTGTGACGAGACATACGTGTACAGTGTGACGAGACATACGTGTGCAGTGTGACGAGACATACGTGTACAGTGTGACGAGACATACGTGTGCAGTGTGACGAGACATACGTGTGCAGTGTGACGAGACATACGTGTGCAGTGTGACGAGACATACGTGTGCAGTGTGACGAGACATACGTGCGCAGTGTGACGAGACATACGTGTGCAGTGTGACGAGACATACGTGTGCAGTGTGACGAGACATACGTGTGCAGTGTGACGAGACATACGTGTGCAGTGTGACGAGACATACGTGTACAGTGTGACGAGACATACGTGTGCAGTGTGACGAGACATACGCGTGCAGTGTGACGAGACATACGTGTGCAGTGTGACGAGACATACGTGTACAGTGTGACGAGACATACGTGTGCAGTGTGACGAGACATACGTGTGCAGTGTGACGAGACATACGTGTGCAGTGTGACGAGACATACGTGTGCAGTGTGACGAGACATACGTGTGCAGTGTGACGAGACATACGTGCGCAGTGTGACGAGACATACGTGTACAGTGTGACGAGACATACGTGTGCAGTGTGACGAGACATACGTGTGCAGTGTGACGAGACATACGTGCGCAGTGTGACGAGACATACGTGTACAGTGTGACGAGACATACGTGTACAGTGTGACGAGACATACGCGTGCAGTGTGACGAGACATACGCGTACAGTGTGACGAGACATACGTGTACAGTGTGACGAGACATACGTGTACAGTGTGACGAGACATACGTGTGCAGTGTGACGAGACATACGCGTGCAGTGTGACGAGACATACGCGTGCAGTGTGACGAGACATACGCGTGCAGTGTGACGAGACATACGCGTACAGTGTGACGAGACATACGTGTACAGTGTGACGAGACATACGTGTACAGTGTGACGAGACATACGTGTGCAGTGTGACGAGACATACGTGTGCAGTGTGACGAGACATACGCGTGCAGTGTGACGAGACATACGCGTGCAGTGTGACGAGACATACGTGTACAGTGTGACGAGACATACGTGTACAGTGTGACGAAACATACGCGTACAGTGTGACGAGACATACGCGTGCAGTGTGACGAGACATACGTGTACAGTGTGACGAGACATACGCGTACAGTGTGACGAGACATACGCGTGCAGTGTGACGAGACATACGTGTACAGTGTGACGAGACATACGTGTGCAGTGTGACGAGACATACGTGTACAGTGTGACGAGACATACGTGTGCAGTGTGACGAGACATACGTGTGCAGTGTGACGAGACATACGTGTACAGTGTGACGAGACATACGTGTACAGTGTGACGAGACATACGCGTGCAGTGTGACGAGACATACGTGTGCAGTGTGACGAGACATACGTGTGCAGTGTGACGAGACATACGTGTGCAGTGTGACGAGACATACGTGTGCAGTGTGACGAGACATACGTGTGCAGTGTGACGAGACATACGTGTGCAGTGTGACGAGACATACGTGCGCAGTGTGACGAGACATACGTGCGCAGTGTGACGAGACATACGTGTGCAGTGTGACGAGACATACGTGTGCAGTGTGACGAGACATACGCGTGCAGTGTGACGAGACATACGTGTACAGTGTGACGAGAAATACGTGTGCAGTGTGACGAGACATACGCGTGCAGTGTGACGAGACATACGTGCGCAGTGTGACGAGACATACGTGCGCAGTGTGACGAGACATACGTGTACAGTGTGACGAGACATACGTGTACAGTGTGACGAGACATACGCGTGCAGTGTGACGAGACATACGTGTACAGTGTGACGAGACATACGTGTGCAGTGTGACGAGACATACGTGTGCAGTGTGACGAGACATACGTGTGCAGTGTGACGAGACATACGTGTGCAGTGTGACGAGACATACGCGTGCAGTGTGACGAGACATACGCGCACAGTGTGACGAGACATACGTGTACAGTGTGACGAGACATACGTGTGCAGTGTGACGAGACACGAGACATACGTGTGCAGTGTGACGAGACATACGTGTGCAGTGTGACGAGACATACGTGCGCAGTGTGACGAGACATACGCGTGCAGTGTGACGAGACATACGTGTACAGTGTGACGAGACACGAGACATACGTGTGCAGTGTGACGAGACATACGCGTGCAGTGTGACGAGACATACGTGTACAGTGTGACGAGACACGAGACATACGTGTGCAGTGTGACGAGACATACGCGTGCAGTGTGACGAGACATACGTGTACAGTGTGACGAGACACGAGACATACGTGTGCAGTGTGACGAGACATATGCGCACAGTGTGACGAGACATACGTGTACAGTGTGACGAGACATACGTGTGCAGTGTGACGAGACACGAGACATACGTGTGCAGTGTGACGAGACATACGTGTGCAGTGTGACGAGACATACGTGCGCAGTGTGACGAGACATACGCGTGCAGTGTGACGAGACATACGTGTACAGTGTGACGAGACACGAGACATACGTGTGCAGTGTGACGAGACATATGCGCACAGTGTGACGAGACATACGTGTACAGTGTGACGAGACATACGTGTGCAGTGTGACGAGACACGAGACATACGTGTGCAGTGTGACGAGACATACGTGTGCAGTGTGACGAGACATACGTGCGCAGTGTGACGAGACATACGCGTGCAGTGTGACGAGACATACGTGTACAGTGTGACGAGACACGAGACATACGTGTACAGTGTGACGAGACATACGTGTGCAGTGTGACGAGACATACGTGTACAGTGTGACGAGACACGAGACATACGTGTGCAGTGTGACGAGACATACGCGTACAGTGTGACGAGACATACGTGTACAGTGTGACGAGACATACGCGTGCAGTGTGACGAGACATACGTGTACAGTGTGACGAGACACGAGACATACGTGTGCAGTGTGACGAGACATACGTGTACAGTGTGACGAGACATACGCGTGCAGTGTGACGAGACATACGTGTACAGTGTGACGAGACATACGTGTGCAGTGTGACGAGACATACGTGTACAGTGTGACGAGACATACGTGTGCAGTGTGACGAGACATACGTGCGCAGTGTGACGAGACATACGTGTGCAGTGTGACGAGACATACGCGTGCAGTGTGACGAGACATACGTGTACAGTGTGACGAGACATACGTGTACAGTGTGACGAGACATACGTGTACAGTGTGACGAGACATAAGTGTACAGTGTGACGAGACATACGTGTACAGTGTGACGAGACATACGCGTACAGTGTGACGAGACATACGCGTGCAGTGTGACGAGACATACGTGTACAGTGTGACGAGACACGAGACATACGTGTGCAGTGTGACGAGACATACGTGTGCAGTGTGACGAGACATACGTGTACAGTGTGACGAGACATACGCGTGCAGTGTGACGAGACATACGTGTACAGTGTGACGAGACATACGTGTGCAGTGTGACGAGACATACGTGTACAGTGTGACGAGACATACGTGTACAGTGTGACGAGACATACGTGCGCAGTGTGACGAGACATACGCGTGCAGTGTGACGAGACATACGTGTACAGTGTGACGAGACACGAGACATACGTGTACAGTGTGACGAGACATACGTGTACAGTGTGACGAGACATACGTGTACAGTGTGACGAGACACGAGACATACGTGTGCAGTGTGACGAGACATACGCGTACAGTGTGACGAGACATACGTGTACAGTGTGACGAGACACGAGACATACGTGTGCAGTGTGACGAGACATACGTGTACAGTGTGACGAGACATACGTGTGCAGTGTGACGAGACATACGTGTGCAGTGTGACGAGACATACGCGTACAGTGTGACGAGACATACGTGTACAGTGTGACGAGACATACGTGTACAGTGTGACGAGACACGAGACATACGTGTGCAGTGTGACGAGACATACGTGTACAGTGTGACGAGACATACGCGTGCAGTGTGACGAGACATACGTGTACAGTGTGACGAGACATACGTGTGCAGTGTGACGAGACATACGTGTACAGTGTGACGAGACATACGTGTGCAGTGTGACGAGACATACGTGTGCAGTGTGACGAGACATACGTGTGCAGTGTGACGAGACATACGTGTACAGTGTGACGAGACATACGTGTACAGTGTGACGAGACATACGTGTACAGTGTGACGAGACATACGTGTGCAGTGTGACGAGACATACGCGTGCAGTGTGACGAGACATACGTGTACAGTGTGACGAGACATACGTGTGCAGTGTGACGAGACATACGCGTGCAGTGTGACGAGACATACGCGTGCAGTGTGACGAGACATACGTGTGCAGTGTGACGAGACATACGTGTGCAGTGTGACGAGACATACGTGTGCAGTGTGACGAGACATACGTGTACAGTGTGACGAGACATACGTGTACAGTGTGACGAGACATACGTGTACAGTGTGACGAGACATACGTGTACAGTGTGACGAGACATACGTGTACAGTGTGACGAGACATACGTGTACAGTGTGACGAGACATACGTGTACAGTGTGACGAGACACGAGACATACGTGTGCAGTGTGACGAGACATACGTGTGCAGTGTGACGAGACATACGTGTGCAGTGTGACGAGACATACGTGTACAGTGTGACGAGACATACGCGTGCAGTGTGACGAGACATACGTGTGCAGTGTGACGAGACACGAGACATACGTGTGCAGTGTGACGAGACACGAGACATACGTGTGCAGTGTGACGAGACACGAGACATACGTGTGCAGTGTGACGAGACATACGTGTGCAGTGTGACGAGACATACGTGTACAGTGTGACGAGACATACGCGTGCAGTGTGACGAGACATACGTGTACAGTGTGACGAGACATACGTGTGCAGTGTGACGAGACATACGTGTACAGTGTGACGAGACATACGTGTGCAGTGTGACGAGACATACGTGTGCAGTGTGACGAGACATACGTGTGCAGTGTGACGAGACATACGTGTGCAGTGTGACGAGACATACGTGTACAGTGTGACGAGACACGAGACATACGTGTGCAGTGTGACGAGACATACGTGTGCAGTGTGACGAGACATACGCGCGCAGTGTGACGAGACATACGTGCACAGTGTGACGAGACATACGTGTACAGTGTGACGAGACATACGTGCGCAGTGTGACGAGACATACGTGTGCAGTGTGACGAGACATACGTGTGCAGTGTGACGAGACATACGTGTGCAGTGTGACGAGACATACGTGCGCAGTGTGACGAGACATACGTGCGCAGTGTGACGAGACATACGTGTACAGTGTGACGAGACATACGTGTGCAGTGTGACGAGACATACGTGTACAGTGTGACGAGACATACGCGTGCAGTGTGACGAGACATACGTGTGCAGTGTGACGAGACATACGTGTGCAGTGTGACGAGACATACGTGTGCAGTGTGACGAGACATACGTGTGCAGTGTGACGAGACATACGTGTACAGTGTGACGAGACATACGTGTACAGTGTGACGAGACATACGTGTGCAGTGTGACGAGACATACGTGTGCAGTGTGACGAGACATACGTGTACAGTGTGACGAGACATACGTGTACAGTGTGACGAGACATACGTGTGCAGTGTGACGAGACATACGTGTGCAGTGTGACGAGACATACGTGTGCAGTGTGACGAGACATACGTGTACAGTGTGACGAGACATACGTGTACAGTGTGACGAGACATACGTGTGCAGTGTGACGAGACATACGTGTGCAGTGTGACGAGACATACGTGTACAGTGTGACGAGACATACGTGTACAGTGTGACGAGACATACGTGTGCAGTGTGACGAGACATACGTGTGCAGTGTGACGAGACATACGTGTGCAGTGTGACGAGACATACGTGTACAGTGTGACGAGACATACGTGTACAGTGTGACGAGACATACGTGTACAGTGTGACGAGACATACGTGTGCAGTGTGACGAGACATACGTGTGCAGTGTGACGAGACATACGTGTACAGTGTGACGAGACATACGTGTACAGTGTGACGAGACATACGTGTGCAGTGTGACGAGACATACGTGTGCAGTGTGACGAGACATACGTGTACAGTGTGACGAGACATAAGTGTATAGTGTGACGAGACATACGTGTATAGTGTGACGAGACATACGTGTGCAGTGTGACGAGACATACGTGTGCAGTGTGACGAGACATACGTGTACAGTGTGACGAGACATACGTGTACAGTGTGACGAGACACGAGACATACGTGTGCAGTGTGACGAGACATACGTGTACAGTGTGACGAGACATACGTGTGCAGTGTGACGAGACATACGTGTGCAGTGTGACGAGACATACGTGTACAGTGTGACGAGACATACGTGTACAGTGTGACGAGACATACGTGTGCAGTGTGACGAGACATACGTGTGCAGTGTGACGAGACATACGTGTACAGTGTGACGAGACATACGTGTACAGTGTGACGAGACATACGTGTGCAGTGTGACGAGACATACGTGTGCAGTGTGACGAGACATACGTGTACAGTGTGACGAGACATAAGTGTATAGTGTGACGAGACATACGTGTATAGTGTGACGAGACATACGTGTGCAGTGTGACGAGACATACGTGTGCAGTGTGACGAGACATACGTGTACAGTGTGACGAGACATACGTGTACAGTGTGACGAGACACGAGACATACGTGTGCAGTGTGACGAGACATACGTGTACAGTGTGACGAGACATACGTGTGCAGTGTGACGAGACATACGTGTGCAGTGTGACGAGACATACGTGCGCAGTGTGACGAGACATACGCGTGCAGTGTGACGAGACATACGCGTGCAGTGTGACGAGACATACGCGTGCAGTGTGACGAGACATACGCGTACAGTGTGACGAGACATACGTGTACAGTGTGACGAGACATACGTGTACAGTGTGACGAGACATACGTGTACAGTGTGACGAGACATACGTGTACAGTGTGACGAGACATACGTGTACAGTGTGACGAGACATACGCGTGCAGTGTGACGAGACATACGCGTGCAGTGTGACGAGACATACGTGTACAGTGTGACGAGACATACGTGTACAGTGTGACGAGACATACGTGTACAGTGTGACGAGACATACGTGTACAGTGTGACGAGACATACGTGTGCAGTGTGACGAGACATACGCGTGCAGTGTGACGAGACATACGCGTACAGTGCGACGAGACATACGTGTACAGTGCGACGAGACATACGTGTGCAGTGTGACGAGACATACGTGTGCAGTGTGACGAGACATACGTGTGCAGTGTGACGAGACATACGTGTGCAGTGTGACGAGACATACGTGTACAGTGTGACGAGACATACGTGTACAGTGTGACGAGACATACGTGTACAGTGTGACGAGACATACGTGTACAGTGTGACGAGACATACGTGTACAGTGTGACGAGACATACGTGTACAGTGTGACGAGACACGAGACATACGTGTGCAGTGTGACGAGACATACGTGTACAGTGTGACGAGACATACGTGTGCAGTGTGACGAGACATACGTGTACAGTGTGACGAGACATACGTGTGCAGTGTGACGAGACATACGTGTGCAGTGTGACGAGACATACGTGTGCAGTGTGACGAGACATACGTGTACAGTGTGACGAGACATACGTGTACAGTGTGACGAGACATACGTGTACAGTGTGACGAGACATACGTGTACAGTGTGACGAGACATACGTGTACAGTGTGACGAGACATACGTGTACAGTGTGACGAGACATACGTGTGCAGTGTGACGAGACATACGTGTGCAGTGTGACGAGACATACGTGTACAGTGTGACGAGACATACGTGTACAGTGTGACGAGACACGAGACATACGTGTGCAGTGTGACGAGACATACGTGTACAGTGTGACGAGACATACGCGTGCAGTGTGACGAGACATACGTGTACAGTGTGACGAGACATACGTGTGCAGTGTGACGAGACATACGTGTGCAGTGTGACGAGACATACGTGTGCAGTGTGACGAGACATACGTGTACAGTGTGACGAGACATACGTGTACAGTGTGACGAGACATACGTGTGCAGTGTGACGAGACATACGTGTACAGTGTGACGAGACATACGTGTACAGTGTGACGAGACATACGTGTGCAGTGTGACGAGACATACGCGTCCAGTGTGACGAGACATACGTGTACAGTGTGACGAGACATACGTGTACAGTGTGACGAGACATACGCGTGCAGTGTGACGAGACATACGTGTGCAGTGTGACGAGACATACGTGTGCAGTGTGACGAGACATACGTGTGCAGTGTGACGAGACATACGTGTATAGTGTGACGAGACATACGTGTATAGTGTGACGAGACATACGTGTGCAGTGTGACGAGACATACGTGTGCAGTGTGACGAGACATACGCGTGCAGTGTGACGAGACATACGTGTACAGTGTGACGAGACATACGTGTGCAGTGTGACGAGACATACGTGTGCAGTGTGACGAGACATACGCGTACAGTGTGACGAGACATACGCGTGCAGTGTGACGAGACATACGTGTGCAGTGTGACGAGACATACGTGCGCAGTGTGACGAGACATACGTGTGCAGTGTGACGAGACATACGTGTACAGTGTGACGAGACACGAGACATACGTGTGCAGTGTGACGAGACATACGTGTACAGTGTGACGAGACATACGTGTGCAGTGTGACGAGACATACGTGTACAGTGTGACGAGACATACGTGCGCAGTGTGACGAGACATACGCGTGCAGTGTGACGAGACATACGCGTACAGTGTGACGAGACACGAGACATACGTGTGCAGTGTGACGAGACACGAGACATACGTGTGCAGTGTGACGAGACATACGCGTGCAGTGTGACGAGACATACGCGTACAGTGTGACGAGACACGAGACATACGTGTGCAGTGTGACGAGACACGAGACATACGTGTGCAGTGTGACGAGACATACGTGTACAGTGTGACGAGACATACGCGTGCAGTGTGACGAGACATACGCGTACAGTGTGACGAGACACGAGACATACGTGTGCAGTGTGACGAGACATACGTGTACAGTGTGACGAGACATACGTGTGCAGTGTGACGAGACATACGTGTGCAGTGTGACGAGACATACGTGTGCAGTGTGACGAGACATACGTGTACAGTGTGACGAGACATACGTGTACAGTGTGACGAGACATACGTGTGCAGTGTGACGAGACATACGCGTACAGTGTGACGAGACATACGTGTGCAGTGTGACGAGACATACGTGTGCAGTGTGACGAGACATACGTGCGCAGTGTGACGAGACATACGTGCGCAGTGTGACGAGACATACGTGTACAGTGTGACGAGACATACGTGTGCAGTGTGACGAGACATACGTGTACAGTGTGACGAGACATACGTGTACAGTGTGACGAGACATACGTGTGCAGTGTGACGAGACATACGTGTGCAGTGTGACGAGACATACGCGTGCAGTGTGACGAGACATACGTGTGCAGTGTGACGAGACATACGTGTGCAGTGTGACGAGACATACGTGTACAGTGTGACGAGACATACGTGTGCAGTGTGACGAGACATACGTGTGCAGTGTGACGAGACATACGTGTACAGTGTGACGAGACACGAGACATACGTGTGCAGTGTGACGAGACATACGTGTGCAGTGTGACGAGACATACGCGCGCAGTGTGACGAGACATACGTGCACAGTGTGACGAGACATACGTGTACAGTGTGACGAGACATACGTGCGCAGTGTGACGAGACATACGTGTGCAGTGTGACGAGACATACGTGTGCAGTGTGACGAGACATACGTGTGCAGTGTGACGAGACATACGTGTGCAGTGTGACGAGACATACGTGTGCAGTGTGACGAGACATACGTGTGCAGTGTGACGAGACATACGTGTACAGTGTGACGAGACATACGTGCGCAGTGTGACGAGACATACGTGCGCAGTGTGACGAGACATACGTGTGCAGTGTGACGAGACATACGTGTACAGTGTGACGAGACATACGTGTGCAGTGTGACGAGACATACGTGTGCAGTGTGACGAGACATACGTGTGCAGTGTGACGAGACATACGTGTGCAGTGTGACGAGACATACGTGTGCAGTGTGACGAGACATACGTGTGCAGTGTGACGAGACATACGTGTACAGTGTGACGAGACATACGTGTACAGTGTGACGAGACATACGTGTACAGTGTGACGAGACATACGTGTACAGTGTGACGAGACATACGTGTGCAGTGTGACGAGACATACGCGTGCAGTGTGACGAGACATACGTGTGCAGTGTGACGAGACATACGTGCGCAGTGTGACGAGACATACGTGTGCAGTGTGACGAGACATACGTGTACAGTGTGACGAGACATACGTGCGCAGTGTGACGAGACATACGTGTACAGTGTGACGAGACATACGTGTACAGTGTGACGAGACATACGTGTACAGTGTGACGAGACATACGCGTACAGTGTGACGAGACATACGTGTGCAGTGTGACGAGACATACGCGTGCAGTGTGACGAGACATACGTGCGCAGTGTGACGAGACATACGTGCGCAGTGTGACGAGACATACGTGTGCAGTGTGACGAGACATACGTGTGCAGTGTGACGAGACATACGTGTACAGTGTGACGAGACATACGTGTACAGTGTGACGAGACACGAGACATACGTGTGCAGTGTGACGAGACATACGTGTACAGTGTGACGAGACATACGTGTGCAGTGTGACGAGACATACGTGTGCAGTGTGACGAGACATACGTGTGCAGTGTGACGAGACATACGTGTACAGTGTGACGAGACATACGTGTGCAGTGTGACGAGACATACGTGTGCAGTGTGACGAGACATACGTGTGCAGTGTGACGAGACATACGTGCGCAGTGTGACGAGACATACGTGTACAGTGTGACGAGACATACGTGTACAGTGTGACGAGACATACGTGTACAGTGTGACGAGACATACGTGTACAGTGTGACGAGACATACGTGTACAGTGTGACGAGACATACGTGTACAGTGTGACGAGACATACGTGTGCAGTGTGACGAGACATACGTGCACAGTGTGACGAGACATACGTGTACAGTGTGACGAGACATACGTGTACAGTGTGACGAGACATACGTGTACAGTGTGACGAGACATACGTGTACAGTGTGACGAGACATACGTGTACAGTGTGACGAGACATACGTGTACAGTGTGACGAGACATACGCGTGCAGTGTGACGAGACATACGTGTACAGTGTGACGAGACATACGTGTGCAGTGTGACGAGACATACGTGCGCAGTGTGACGAGACATACGTGTGCAGTGTGACGAGACATACGTGTGCAGTGTGACGAGACATACGTGTGCAGTGTGACGAAACATACGTGTACAGTGTGACGAGACATACGCGTGCAGTGTGACGAGACATACGTGTACAGTGTGACGAGACATACGTGTGCAGTGTGACGAGACATACGTGTGCAGTGTGACGAGACATACGTGCGCAGTGTGACGAGACATACGTGTACAGTGTGACGAGACATACGTGTGCAGTGTGACGAGACATACGTGTGCAGTGTGACGAGACATACGTGTGCAGTGTGACGAGACATACGTGTACAGTGTGACGAGACATACGTGTGCAGTGTGACGAGACATACGTGTACAGTGTGACGAGACATACGTGTGCAGTGTGACGAGACATACGCGTGCAGTGTGACGAGACATACGTGTACAGTGTGACGAGACATACGTGTGCAGTGTGACGAGACATACGTGTACAGTGTGACGAGACATACGTGTGCAGTGTGACGAGACATACGTGCGCAGTGTGACGAGACATACGTGTACAGTGTGACGAGACATACGTGTGCAGTGTGACGAGACATACGTGTACAGTGTGACGAGACATACGTG
The DNA here is from genome assembly GCF_040937935.1 of Hyperolius riggenbachi. Classification (NCBI taxonomy): domain Eukaryota; kingdom Metazoa; phylum Chordata; class Amphibia; order Anura; family Hyperoliidae; genus Hyperolius; species Hyperolius riggenbachi. The sequence continues at coordinate 501,874,153 of NC_090649.1, forward strand.
TACAGTGTGACGAGACATACGTGTACAGTGTGACGAGACATACGTGTACAGTGGAAAACTGCAAACACAGGACATGCAGCATTTTGTGAGCGTTTGCGCTCCAACAAATCGCATATAACAAAGCCCAACTGCCCCTGCGTCATCCTCCTGCCCCTGCGTCATCCTCCTGCCCCTGCGTCACCCTCCTGCCCCTGCGTCACCCTCCTGCCCCTGCGTCATCCTCCTGTCCCTGCGTCACCCTCCTGTCCCTGCGTCACCCTCCTGTCCCTGCGTCACCCTCCTGCCCCTGCGTCACCCTCCTGCCCCTGCGTCATCCTCCTGCCCCTGCGTCACCCTCCTGCCCCTGCGTCACCCTCCTGCCCCTGCGTCACCCTCCTGCCCCTGCGTCATCCTCCTGTCCCTGCGTCACCCTCCTGCCCCTGCGTCATCCTCCTGCCCCTGCGTCATCTTCCTATCCCTGCGTCACCCTCCTGCCCCTGCGTCATCTTCCTGTCCCTGCGTCATCCTCCTGTCCCTGCGTCACCCTCCTGCCCCTGCGTCATCCTCCTGTCCCTGCGTCACCCTCCTGCCCCTGCGTCACCCTCCTGCCCCTGCGTCATCCTCCTGTCCCTGCGTCACCCTCCTGCCCCTGCGTCATCCTCCTGCCCCTGCGTCATCCTCCTGCCCCTGCGTCATCCTCCTGCCCCTGCGTCATCCTCCTGCCCCTGCGTCATCCTCCTGCCCCTGCGTCATCTTCCTATCCCTGCGTCATCCTCCTGTCCCTGCGTCATCTTCCTGTCCCTGCGTCATCTTCCTGCCCCTGCGTCATCCTTCTCCTTCGCTCACTGCACAGGCTACCAGTAGAATGGAGAATACTCCCAGAGTGCACCTCAAAAAATCTGGAGATAGAGCCTTCTGTCATGCTACCCCTACTCTTTGGAACTCCCTGCCACACCCAGTAAAGACAGCACCATCCCTGGAGCTATTCAAATCCAGACTGAAAAGCCACCTGTTTAGCCTGGCATTTCTGGACTTATAAAATTCTTCCTCTGTACCACGATGGTCGGAGCCATGCTTAAGCGCTTTGAGTCCCATGGGAGAAAAGCGCTTTACAAATGTTATTTGTTGTTGTTGTTGAGTCACCCTCCTGCCCCTGTGTCATCCTCCTGTCCCTGCGTCATCCCTCCGTCATCCTCCTGCCCCTGCGTCACCCTCCTGCCCCTGCATCCTCCCCTCCATCATCCTCCTGCATCATCTCCGTCGCCCTCCTGTCCCTGCGCCCTCCCTCCGTCGCCCTCCTGTCCCTGCGCCCTCCCTCCGTCGCCCTCCTGTCCCTGCGCCCTCCCTCCGTCGCCCTCCTGTCCCTGCGCCCTCCCTCCGTCGTCCTCCTGTCCCTGCGCCCTCCCTCCGTCGTCCTCCTGTCCCTGCGTCCTCCCTCCGTCGTCCTCCCTCCGTCCTCCTGCCCCTGCGTCATCCTCCTGTGTCATGCTTCTGTCCATGTCCTCCCTGCGTCACCCTCCTGCCCCTGCGTCACCCTCCTGCCCCTGCGTCACCCTCCTGCCCCTCTATCCGTGTCATCCTCCTGCCCCTGCGTCCCCCTCCTGTCCCTGCGTCATCCTCCTGTCCCTGCATCATCCTCCTGTCCCTGCGTCATCCTCCTGTCCCTGCGTCACCCTCCTGCCCCTGCGTCACCCTCCTGCCCCTGCGTCACCCTCCTGCCCCTGCGTCACCCTCCTGCCCCTGCGTCATCCCTCCGTCATCTTCCTGTCCCTGCGTCATCCTCCGTCACCCTCCTGCCCCTGCGTCACCCTCCTGCCCCTGCGTCACCCTCCTGCCCCTGCGTCACCCTCCTGCCCCTGCGTCACCCTCCTGCCCCTGCGTCACCCTCCTGCCCGTGTTTTTTGGCTACTGCACATGTGTAGTCAACAGGAGGAGGACGGTGACGGGGCAGTTGGCGCATGTGGCAGGCAGCGCGGCCGTGGGCCCTGGGGTCGTGTCAAAGCCCTAGTGCCCGTTATCTAACTGGCGGGCTAAATAACTAGTAGTATATGTTACCTTAATTGCCGGAAAACGCACTACAAAGCGATACCGTTTTCTAGTGTGCCCCCGGCCTGAGGGCATTTACAAGCGTGCAAGAGCCAGGAGATGACAGTGACAGAGTGCTAGTGAGCTCTACGAGAAACGGACGTGTGTTCATTGTTCTGGTGTTTGCAGCATGCAGACACACAGATTCTGGGGCAAGAGCAGAAACACAAATCATTGCTTAATCAAATCCATATATTTCACCGCCGACTCAAACTTCAAGCATATCATTTAGGAAAAGATAATAGCATGCTAATAAACGGGTAACGCACACAGCAGGACCCCACTCAGCACGGCAGCGGAAGACAAGGCGAGCTGGAGGAACCAGCAGCAGCCCACGCTCAACTTCCCATCACATTTCAATATTCAAAATAACATATGGATGTGTCTCCAATGCCAGCCTAACAAAAGGACATCATGTGCAGAGCTTTCCTGCTGCAAATGTCAACTTCTGCTCAGCACTTAAAGGGAACCTAAACTGAGAGGGATATGGAGGTTTCCTTTTAAACAATAATGCCTGGCAGTCCTGCTGATCTCTTTGGCTGCAGTAATGGCTGAATCACACACCTGAAACAAGCATGCAGCTAATCCAGTCTGAGCGCCTGATATGCATGCTTGTTCAGGGGCTGTGGCTAAACGCATTAGAGACACAGGATTAGCAGGAGAGTCAGGCAACTGGTAATATTTTATAAGGAAAAAAATCTGTATCCTTCTCAGTTTAGGTGCCCTTTTAAAGGAATTGCACACAAGCAGGCAAGCGCACACACAAGCAGGGACTGTCAGACAAGCGCACACACAAGCAGGGACTGTCAGACAAGCGCACACACAAGCAGGGACTGTCAGGCAAGTGCACACACAAGCAGAGACTGTCAGGCAAGTGCACACACAAGCAGGGACTGTCAGACAAGCGCACACACAAGCAGGGACTGTCAGACAAGCGCACACACAAGCAGGGACTGTCAGACAAGTGCACACACAAGCAGGGACTGTCAGGCAAGTGCACACACAAGCAGAGACTGTCAGGCAAGTGCACACACAAGCAGGGACTGTCAGACAAGCGCACACACAAGCAGGGACTGTCAGACAAGCGCACACACAAGCAGGGACTGTCAGACAAGTGCACACACAAGCAGGGACTGTCAGGCAAGCGCACACACAAGCAGGGACTGTCAGGCAAGTGCACACACAAGCAGGGACTGTCAGGCAAGCGCACACACAAGCAGGGACTGTCAGGGAAGCACACACATGCTTGCACACAAGCAGGGACTGTCAGGCAAGTGCACACAAGCAGGGACTGACAGACAAGAGCACACATGCCTGCACACACAAGCAGGGACTGTCAGACAAGCACACACACAAGCAGGGACTGTCAGGCAAGCGCGCACACAACCAAGGACTGCCAGACAAGCGCACACATGCTTGCACACACAAGCAGGGACTGTCAGGCATGCGCGCACACAAGCAGGGACTTTTTTAGGCATGCGCGCACACAAGCAGGGACTGTCAGGCAAGCGCACACACAAGCAGGGACTGTCAGACAAGCGCACATATGCCTGCACACACAAGCAGGGACTGTCAGACAAGCACACACACAAGTAAGGACTGTCAGAAAAGCACACACATGCTTGCACACAAGCAGGGACCGTCAGGCAAGCGCACACACAAGCAGGGACTGTCAGGCAAGCGCACACACAAGCAGGGACTGTCAGGCAAGCGCACACAAGCAGGGACTGTCAGACAAGCACAAACATGCTTGCACACAAGCAGGGACTGCCAGACAAGCACACACACAAGCAGGGACTGTCAGGCAAGCGCACACACAAGCAGGGACTGTCAGGCAAGCGCACACACATGCTGCCACATGCTGGGCTGATGTCAGCATGCTCACACTCTGTTATTTGCCTGAAAAGAGCTGCCACTTAGAGCCAGGGCTGTGGAGTTGGTACAAAGATCCACCGACTCCGACTCCTCAGTTTAGGATTCCACCGACTCCGACTCCTTTAATTTGCATATTACAATCTTGTTGATTGAAAGTATGTAACATGAAAATGCTTAGGAATTTTGAAAGACAACTGAAGTGAGAAGGATATGGAGACTGCCATATTTATTCCCTTTAGACTAAAACTAGTCCTTGGTAAGAGTACTTGTAAAAGGTACAGACCGGAACAAAGAACGTCTATCAGGCCCTAGGCAATGTAAGTGTGGGTACATGTAAGAATGATGTGCAGGTACGCTGCAGGGGAATGAGGAGATTCTTCCTCTATTACACATTCTTCATGCACAATCTGAGCATGGATCAGGCCCTAGGCAATGTAACTGTGGGTACATGTAAGAGTGATGTGCAGGTACTCTGCAGGGGAATGAGGAGATTCTTCCTCTATTACACATTCTTCATGCACAATCTGAACATGGATCAGGCCCTAGGCAATGTAAGTGTGGGTACATGTAAGAATGATGTGCAGGTACGCTGCAGGGGAATGAGGAGATTCTTCCTCTATTACACATTCTTCATGCACAATCTGAGCATGGATCAGGCCCTAGGCAATGTAAGTGTGGGTACATGTAAGAATGGTGTGCAGGTACTCTGCAGGGGAATGAGGAGATTCTTCCTCTATTACACACTCTTCATGCACAATCTGAACATGGATCAGGCCCTAGGCAATGTAACTGTGAGTACATGTAAGAGTGATGTGCAGGTTCTCTGCAGGGGAATGAGGAGATTCTTCCTCTATTACACATTCTTCATGCACAATCTGAACATGGATCAGGCCCTAGGCAATGTAACTGTGAGTACATGTAAGAGTGATGTGCAGGTACTCTGCAGGGGAATGAGGGGATTCTTCCTCTATTACACATTCTTCATGCACTATCTGAACATGGATCAGGCCCTAGGCAATGTAACTGTGGGTACATGTAAGAATGATGTGCAGGTACTCTGCAGGGGAATGAGGAGATTCTTCCTCTATTACACATTCTTCATGCACAATATGAACCAGGTTTATGGGTGATAGACAACACCTCTGTGTTCAATGTGCACAACATTCTCAGTGGATTCCCTGCAGCTCTGTGGGGAGTGCATATGTAGAGTATAGTACTACTGTGTAACAAAGTAAACCTGAGACCGATGAAATTAAAGTTTTATACATACCTGGGGATTCCTCCAGCCGCCTTCAGGATAATCAGTCCCTCGTTGTCCTCCTCCGCCACCTGGATCTTCTGCTATGAGTCCAGGTACTTGAGCCAGTCTGGCGTAGTGCACATGCACACACTCCGCCGCCGGGAGCATACTACACCTGTGCAGCACTATTGTGCAGGTGCAGAACGCTCCTGGCTGTGGAAGCGGCATGCGGACGGACTGCGCTGACTGGCTGAATTACCAAAACTCATAGCAGAAGATCCGGGTGGTGGAGGACAGCGAGGGACTGATTGGCCTGAAGGGGGCTTGAGGAAGCCCCAGGTATGTATAACACTTTTCTTTTCATCCGTCTCAGGTACCCTTTAATTCGTAGTCCCCAAACCAAATTTTAACAACATATCAAATTATTTGATTTCATCAGCAAAGGGAGTGCATACATTTGCATAAATCAGCATCAATGCAGAATTATTTCCATCTCGTTGACCATCTCTATTAGTGACACAGCTACACATCAGGCTTTATTCTTACAGCATAGATGTTATTTAGTATATATAAGAGGTTCCTGTGTACACATCATATATACAGTCACAATCAGATATGTATATCTGACCTTAAAAATACGGGGACTGCTTTATTGAAGCAGCACAAGTAACTAATTTTGATTAGTTTATTTCATTTTTGTGGACTAAGCACAGCTATTACTGTATATATATATATCGTATATATACACATTATTTTTAATGACTATTATCTGAGAAATAGAACATTTTATCATATTTTCTATTTTAATTACATTTTTAATTCATTAGGAGTCGGAGCATTTTTTCCCGACTCGACTCCACAGCCCTGCTTAGAGCCGCAGCAGCCGAGGTCAGGCGAGCGGGCCCAGATGCTCACGCATTCGCTAAGCGCTGTCATGCACGCCATTAGTGGCTAATAAAGCCTTTACTGCATCAATCTATAAACAGCTAATGACTGCTGCTGCTCACACGTCGCCTCCCGTCCGCCAACCTGTCTACTGAACACGTGTGAGGCCAGAAGCCCACTAGGAGCTCTTGCTAACGTAATGCTATGGGTGTGATCACACTGGAGCGATGGGATTTTATAACAATCCCCCACAGCATTGCATCAGCAAGAGCTTTACAGATCACTAGTGCTTAGATATCACTCCTAGTGGGTTTCTGGCCAATAGAAGTATTCAGGAAGGCTTTCCCTCAGTCCCCGCCCCTAGGACCACCCCTGCCTTAACTTGAATATGTATAGCAGTTGTCCGGCAGAAAGCAAATTGGGTAAAGCGGTGATTCTCAAAATGTGCACCACAGCACCTTGGTGAACCGCGCCTTCCAGTGGAGCCGACGCCACGCCTTCGGAGTATGAGAAGACATCGCGTGACCAGGGCTGCCCGTATGAGAAGGCATCGCGTGACCAGGGCTGCCCGTATGAGAAGGCACCGCGTGACCAGGGCTGCCCGTATGAGAAGGCACCGCGTGACCAGGGCTGCCCGTATGAGAAGGCAACGCGTGACCAGGGCTGCCCGTATGAGAAGGCACCGCGTGACCAGGGCTGCCCGTATGAGAAGGCACCGCGTGACCAGGGCGGCCCGTATGAGAAGGCACCGCGTGACCAGGGCGGCCCGTATGCGAAGGCACCGCGTGACCAGGGCGGCCCGTAAGAGAAGGCACCGCGTGACCAGGGCTGCCCGTACGAGAAGGCACCGCGTGACCAGGGCTGCCCGTACGAGAAGGCACCGCGTGACCAGGGCTGCCCGTACGAGAAGGCACCGCGTGACCAGGGCTGCCCGTACGAGAAGGCACCGCGTGACCAGGGCTGCCCGTACGAGAAGGCACCGCGTGACCAGGGCTGCCCGTACGAGAAGGCACCGCGTGACCAGGGCTGCCCGTACGAGAAGGCACCGCGTGACCAGGGCTGCCCGTACGAGAAGGCACCGCGTGACCAGGGCTGCCCGTACGAGAAGGCACCGCGTGACCAGGGCTGCCCGTACGAGAAGGCACCGCGTGACCAGGGCTGCCCGTACGAGAAGGCACCGCGTGACCAGGGCGGCCCGTACGAGAAGACATTATCGCGTGACCAGGCCTGCCCGTATGAGAAGGCATCGCGTGACCAGGGCTGCCCGTATGAGAAGGCACCGCGTGACCAGGGCGGCCCGTATGAGAAGGCACCGCGTGACCAGGGCGGCCCGTATGAGAAGGCACCGCGTGACCAGGGCGGCCCGTATGAGAAGGCACCGCGTGACCAGGGCGGCCCGTATGAGAAGGCACCGCGTGACCAGGGCGGCCCGTATGAGAAGGCACCGCGTGACCAGGGCGGCCCGTATGAGAAGGCACCGCGTGACCAGGGCGGCCCGTATGAGAAGGCACCGCGTGACCAGGGCGGCCCGTATGAGAAGGCACCGCGTGACCAGGGCGGCCCGTATGAGAAGGCACCGCGTGACCAGGGCGGCCCGTATGAGAAGGCACCGCGTGACCAGGGCGGCCCGTATGAGAAGGCACCGCGTGACCAGGGCGGCCGTATGAGAAGGCACCGCGTGACCAGGGCGGCCCGTATGAGAAGGCACCGCGTGACCAGGGCTGCCCGTATGAGAAGGCATCGCGTGACCAGGGCGGCCCGTATGAGAAGGCACCGCGTGACCAGGGCTGCCCGTATGAGAAGGCACCGCGTGACCAGGGCGGCCCGTATGAGAAGGCACCGCGTGACCAGGGCGGCCCGTATGAGAAGACATTATCGCGTGACCAGGGCTGCCCGTATGAGAAGGCACCGCGTGACCAGGGCTGCCCGTATGAGAAGACATTATCGCGTGACCAGGGCTGCCCGTATGAGAAGACATTATCGCGTGACCAGGACTGCCCGTATGAGAAGGCACCGCGTGACCAGGGCTGCCCGTATGAGAAGGCACCGCGTGACCAGGGCTGCCCGTATGAGAAGGCACCGCGTGACCAGGGCGGCCCGTATGAGAAGGCACCGCGTGACCAGGGCGGCCCGTATGAGAAGGCACCGCGTGACCAGGGCGGCCCGTATGAGAAGGCACCGCGTGACCAGGGCGGCCCGTATGAGAAGGCACCGCGTGACCAGGGCGGCCCGTATGAGAAGGCACCGCGTGACCAGGGCGGCCCGTATGAGAAGGCACCGCGTGACCAGGGCGGCCCGTATGAGAAGGCACCGCGTGACCAGGGCGGCCCGTATGAGAAGGCACCGCGTGACCAGGGCGGCCCGTATGAGAAGGCACCGCGTGACCAGGGCGGCCCGTATGAGAAGGCACCGCGTGACCAGGGCGGCCCGTATGAGAAGGCACCGCGTGACCAGGGCGGCCCGTATGAGAAGGCACCGCGTGACCAGGGCTGCCCGTATGAGAAGGCATCGCGTGACCAGGGCTGCCCGTATGAGAAGGCATCGCGTGACCAGGGCTGCCCGTATGAGAAGGCATCGCGTGACCAGGGCTGCCCGTATGAGAAGGCATCGCGTGACCAGGGCTGCCCGTATGAGAAGGCATCGCGTGACCAGGGCTGCCCGTATGAGAAGGCACCGCGTGACCAGGGCGGCCCGTATGAGAAGGCACCGCGTGACCAGGGCGGCCCATATGAGAAGACATTATCGCGTGACCAGGCCTGCCCGTATGAGAAGGCATCGCGTGACCAGGGCTGCCCGTATGAGAAGGCACCGCGTGACCAGGGCTGCCCGTATGAGAAGGCACCGCGTGACCAGGCCTGCCCGTATGAGAAGGCACCGCGTGACCAGGCCTGCCCGTATGAGAAGGCACCGCGTGACCTGGGCTGCCCGTATGAGAAGGCACCGCGTGACCAGGGCTGCCCATATGAGACGGCATTATCGCGTGACCTGGGCTGCCCGTATGAGAAGACATTATCGCGTGTCATATTGCAACAGGATCTGGATAGGATGGCTATATGGGCACATACATGGCAGATGAAATTCAATGTTGAAAAATGTAAAGTCATGCATTTTGGTCGTACCAATGGTCTAGCACCATACAAAATAAATGGGATACAGTTGGGGACATCAAACTTGGAGAAGGACTTAGGAGTACTCATCGACAACAAGTTAAATAATCGTACTCAATGCCAAGCCGCTGCAGCTAAAGCGAACAAAATTTTGGGATGCATTAAAAGGGAAATAAAAACTCGAGATGCTAGCATAATATTGCCCCTGTTTAACTCTCTAGTAAGGCCACATCTGGAATATGGAATTCAGTTCTGGGCACCACATTACAGGAAAGATATTGCAGTCTTAGAGCAGGTGCAGAGACGAGCTACAAAATTGATACGTGGGATGGAAGGTCTCGCTTACCAAGAAAGGTTAGATAAACTGGGTTTATTTAGTCTAGAGAAAAGACGCCTTAGAGGAGATCTAATTAACATGTATAAATACATTAGAGGGCAATATAATAGCTTGGCGGATTAGCTTTTTGTCCCTAGGCCTTCTCAAAGGACTAGAGGACATGAGCTGCGCATGGAGGAAAAACGTTTTAGCCATTTATTTAGGAAAGGGTTCTTTACAGTAAGAGTGGTTAAGATGTGGAATGCATTGCCACAGGAAGTCGTTATGGCAAACTCTATACCTGCATTTAAAGGGGGCTTAGATGCTTTCCTTGCGTTGAAAGACATCCATGGCTACAATTACTAGGTTATGCCTAATGATGTTGATCCAGGGATTTTATCTGATTGCCATCTGGAGTCAGGAAGGAATTTTTCCCATTTGGGGCTAATTGGACCATGCCTGGTGGGGTTTTTTTCGCCTTCCTCTGGATCAACAGGGGTATGTGGGGGACGGGCTGGAGTTGTACTTTATACTGGTTGAACTCGATGGACGTATGTCTTTTTTCAGCCAAAATAACTATGTAACTATGACCTGGGCTGCCCGTATGAGAAGACATTATCGCGTGACCAGGGCTGCCCGTATGAGAAGGCACCGCGTGACCAGGGCTGCCCGTATGAGAAGGCACCGCGTGACCAGGGCTGCCCGTATGAGAAGGCACCGCGTGACCAGGGCTGCCCGTATGAGAAGGCACCGCGTGACCAGGGCTGCCCGTATGAGAAGGCACCGCGTGACCAGGGCTGCCCGTATGAGAAGGCACCGCGTGACCAGGGCTGCCCGTATGAGAAGGCATCGCGTGACCAGGGCTGCCCGTATGAGAAGGCACCGCGTGACCAGGGCTGCCCGTATGAGAAGGCACCGCGTGACCAGGGCTGCCCGTATGAGAAGGCACCGCGTGACCAGGGCTGCCCGTATGAGAAGGCACCGCGTGACCAGGGCTGCCCGTATGAGAAGGCACCGCGTGACCAGGGCTGCCCGTATGAGAAGGCACCGCGTGACCAGGGCTGCCCATATGAGAAGGCATCGCGTGACCAGGGCTGCCCGTATGAGAAGACTTCACGTGACCAGGGCTGCCCGTATGAGAAGACTTCACGTGACCTAGGCTGCCCATATGAGAAGACATCACGTGACCTGGGCTGCCCATATGAGAAGACATCACGTGACCTGGGCTGCCCATATGAGAAGACTTCACGTGACCTGGGCTGCCCATATGAGAAGACATCACGTGACCAGGGCTGCCCATATGAGAAGACATCACGTGACCAGGGCTGCCCATATGAGAAGACTTCACGTGACCTAGGCTGCCCATATGAGAAGACTTCACGTGACCTGGGCTGCCCATATGAGAAGACATCACGTGACCTGGGCTGCCCATATGAGAAGACTTCACGTGACCTGGGCTGCCCATATGAGAAGACATCACGTGACCAGGGCTGCCCATATGAGAAGACATCACGTGACCAGGGCTGCCCATATGAGAAGACTTCACGTGACCTGGGCTGCCCATATGAGAAGACATCACGTGACCAGGGCTGTCCGTATGAGAAGACATCACGTGACCAGGGCTGCCCGTATGAGAAGACATCTCATTACCTGGGCTGACTATATGAGAAGACATCATGTGACCTGGGCTGCCCATTTGAGTAGACATCACGTAACCAGGGCTACCCGTATGAGAAGACATCATCACGTGACCTGGGCTACCCGTATGAGAAGACATCATCACGTGACCTGGGCTGCCCATATGAGAAGACATCACGTGACCTGGGCTGTCCATATGAGAAGACATCACGTGACCTGGGCTGCCCATATGAGAAGACATCATGTGACCAGGGCTGCCCATATGAGAAGACATCACGTGACCAGGGCTGCCCATATGAGAAGACATCACGTGATCAGGGCTGCCCATATGAGAAGACATCTCGTTACCTGGGCTGCCCATATTTTATTTTTTTTTATTATTATTTATTTAGTATTTATATAGCGCCGACATATTACGCAGCGCTGTACAGTGTATATATATATATATATATATATATATATATATATATATATATATATATATATATATATATATATATATATATATATATATATATATATATATATATATATATATATATATACAGTGTTCTCCCCAGAATTTTTTTCTAGCCGGGTGGCATGAAAAGGTAGCCGGGTGGGGCAAGACGAGAGAATGCAGGGCCGGTGCTTCTGTGAACAACTCTGGAGGAGGTGAGCCAATTACAGCCGGGTGCTCACCAAAACTAGCCGGGTGGAGCACCCAGCTAAAAGAGCCTGGGGAGAACACTGTATATATATATATATATATATATATATATATCTTGTCACTAACTATCCCTCAAAGGAGCTCACAATCTAATCCCTACCATTGCCATATGTCTATATTATGTAGTGTAAGTACTGTAGTCTAGGGCCAATTTTTAGTGGGAGCCAATTAACTTATTCGTATGTTTTTGGAATGTGGGAGGAAACCGGAGTGCCCGGAGGAAACCCACACAGACACGGAGAGAACATACAAACTCTTTGCAGATAGTGCCCTGGCTGGGTTTCGAACCAGGGACCCAGCGCTGCAAGGCGAGAGAGCTAACCACTACGCCACCGTGCTGACCCATGCCATATGAGAAGACATCATGTGACCTGGGCGGCCCATATGAGAAGACATAATGTGACCAGGGCTGCTTGTATGAGAAGACAAGCTGTCCCCATGAAGTCACAGCATGCAGTCACATCGGCCCTCAGTACTGGGAATAGCTGGGACTATTGCATGAAAGCAGACACCGCTCAGCTGACCTGCTAGCAATGGCTCAGTTATATATAGGAGGTATGCGAGCAGGAGTGCCCGGCTGGCTGTCACATAACTTCAGGCAACGCAGATCTGAGTTCCCAATGAATGAAATACTTCTAACGAGGAACTGAAGTCTACACAACAACATTGCTTATACTATTTATTACAATCTTCATTTATATAATTATCATATAAATAATTACTTCATCAGTGTTGCCCATTGTCAAACCTTTCCTCAGCCTGATTTACATTCTGAAATGTATTACAGGTGGTGACCTCTGTATTAGTGCTGGCAGGTGATCTCTGCAGAATGTTTGTTTACTGAGAGTTCTAAAGCCAGTGGAAAAGATCTTGGGTGGGGGGTAAGCATAATAAACAGCCTAGGCTAAGCCTCAGTGGGGTGGAAGGGCAATATACTAATATTTAGCTACAGGAAGTATATTTCTGAAGCTGAGACCAAGATGTTTAACAAAGTGGGTATCTAGAATATTTTACTGCAATCTACTATATTTACATTACAATTCCTTTTACAGACCCATTCACAGCTTCCGGCTTCATCTGCAGCAAGGCGCACTGTCCACCCACAAGGAAAATACAAATGTCTATAACCGGTGTATGTGCCTTTCACGTCGGGGTAAGCTCTGAGGCTCTCTGTAGTGATCATTCAGGTTGGGGTGAGCTTTGAGGCTCTCTGTAGTGATCATTCAGGTCGGGGTGAGCTCTGAGGCTCTCTGTAGTGATCATTCAGGTTGGGGTGAGCTCTGAGGCTCTCAGTAGTGATCATTCAGGTTGGGGTGAGCTTTGAGGCTCTCTGTAGTGATCATTCAGGTTGGGGTGAGCTTTGAGGCTCTCTGTAGTGATCATTCACGTCGGGGTGAGCTCTGAGGCTCTCTGTAGTGATCATTCAGGTTGGGGTGAGCTTTGAGGCTCTCTGTAGTGATCATTCACGTCGGGGTGAGCTCTGAGGCTCTCAGTAGTGATCCTGCAGGTTGGGCTGAGCTCTGAGGGTCTCTGTAGTGATCATGCAGGTTGGGGTGAGCTCTGAGGCTCTCTGTAGTGATCATGCAGGTTGGGGTGAGCTCTGAGGCTCTCTGTAGTGATCATGCAGGTCGGGGTGAGCTCTGAGGCTCTCTGTAGTGATCATGCAGGTTGGGGTGAGCTCTGAGGCTCTCTGTAGTGATCATTCAGGTCAGGGTGAGCTCTGAGGCTCTCTGTAGTGATCATTCAGGTCTGGGTGAGCTCTGAGGCTCTCTGTAGTGATCATTCAGGTTGGAGTGAGCTCTGAGGCTCTCTGTAGTGATCATTCAGGTCGGGGTGAGCTTTGAGGCTCTCTGTAGTGATCATTCAGGTCGGGGTGAGCTCTGAGGCTCTCTGTAGTGATCATGCAGGTTGGGCTGAGCTCTGAGGCTCTCTGTAGTGATCATGCAGGTTGGGCTGAGCTCTGAGGGTCTCTGTAGTGATCAGTTAGGTCGGGGTGAGCTCTGAGGCTCTCTGTAGTGATCATTCAGGTTGGGGTGAGCTTTGAGGCTCTCTGTAGTGATCATTCAGGTTGGGGTGAGCTCTGAGGCTCTCTGTAGTGATCATTCAGGTCGGGGTGAGCTCTGAGGCTCTCTGTAGTGATCATGCAGGTTGGGCTGAGCTCTGAGGGTCTCTGTAGTGATCAGTTAGGTCGGGGTGAGCTCTGAGGCTCTCTGTAGTGATCATTCAGGTTGGAGTGAGCTTTGAGGCTCTCTGTAGTGATCATTCAGGTTGGGGTGAGCTCTGAGGCTCTCTGTAGTGATCATTCAGGTTGGGGTGAGCTCTGAGGCTCTCTGTAGTGATCATTCAGGTTGGGCTGAGCTCTGAGACTCCCTGTAGTGATCATTCAGGTTGAGGTGAGCTCTGAGGCTCTCTGTGGTGATCATTCAGGTTGGGGTGAGCTCTGAGGCTCTCTGTAGTGATCATTCAGGTTGGGCTGAGCTCTGAGACTCCCTGTAGTGATCATTCAGGTTGAGGTGAGCTCTGAGACTCCCTGTAGTGATCATTCAGGTTGAGGTGAGCTCTGAGGCTCTCTGCAGTGATCATTCAGGTTGGGGTGAGCTCTGAGGCTCTCTGTAGTGATCATTCAGGTCTGGGTGAGCTCTGAGGCTCTCTGTAGTGATCATTCAGGTCGGGGTGAGCTCTGAGGCTCTCTGTAGTGATCATTCAGGTCGGGGTGAGCTCTGAGGCTCTCTGTAGTGATCATTCAGGTCGGGGTGAGCTCTGAGGCTCTCTGTAGTGATCATTCAGGTTGGGGTGAGCTCTGAGGCTCTCAGTAGTGATCATTCAGGTTGGGGTGAGCTCTGAGGCTCTCTGTAGTGATCATTCAGGTCGGGGTGAGCTCTGAGGCTCTCTGTAGTGATCATTCAGGTCGGGGTGAGCTCTGAGGCTCTCTGTGGTGATCATTCAGGTTGGAGTGAGCTCTGAGGCTCTCTGTAGTGATCATTCAGGTCTGGGTGAGCTCTGAGGCACTCTGTAGTGATCATTCAGGTTGGGGTGAGCTCTGAGGCTCCCTGTAGTGATCATTCAGGTTGGGGTGAGCTCTGAGGCTCTCTGTAGTGATCATTCAGGCTGGAGTGAGCACTGAGGCCCTCTGTAGTGATCATTCAGGTTGGGGTGAGCTCTGAGGCTCTCTGTTGTGATCATTCAGGCTGGAGTGAGCACTGAGGCTCTCTGTAGTGATCATTCAGGTCTGGGTGAGCTCTGAGGCTCTCTGTAGTGATCATTCAGGTTGGAGTGAGCTCTGAGGCTCTCTGTAGTGATCATTCAGGCTGGAGTGAGCACGGAGGCTCTCTGTAGTGATCATTCAGGTCTGGGTGAGCTCTGAGGCTCTCTGTAGTGATCATTCAGGTCTGGGTGAGCTCTGAGGCTCTCTGTAGTGATCATTCAGGTTGGAGTGAGCTCTGAGGCTCTCTGTAGCGATCATTCAGGTTGGAGTGAGCTCTGAGGCTCTCTGTAGTGATCATTCAGGTCGGGGTGAGCTCTGAGGCTCTCTGTAGTGATCATTCAGGTCGGGGTGAGCTCTGAGGCTCTCTGTAGTGATCATTCAGGCTGGAGTGAGCACTGAGGCTATTTGATGTGATGGGCCAGACACTATTTTAGCTTAATCCTTCCATGATGCACCTATGATAATGGATTATTCTACAAAATCCACATTACTTTCTGGGGTCTGGTATAAATCATAGCTATGAGCAAATGGTAAGCTTACAGTGTCAATGGGAAGTAAGCAGACTGTCCAAACCAGCAGCTGCTGCTGCTGCTCAATTTATTGGCATTGGGTCAAGAAAAAGTGATTGGCCAAGTTTAATTTCCCCTATTGAGTTAATGGGAAGATTAATTCCTCTTCCATTGGAAATCCTGCCCACATTGTTCAGCACTAACGGTGCCCAGCCAGATGAGCAAGCAACCCATGCTATGCCATTCTGGATGCGGGCTTCTGAACTCTACTCATATGCTGGATGAGGCTTCTCTTTAGATTGGAGTGCATGGCATACATGAGTTCCAACAATTGCTTCACATTTTCTTTAGTAGAGCACAGAACAGTTTCCACTTGACCTCAAGTCCACCTTGAAGCCCACAGAAGCTATCCATGTTTCTGGTTCATACTTATGTAGGTCATCTTCGCACTGAAGCATTTGCATTTGTTGATGTGGCAATAGATCTGTGCCCAAGACGATGGTTATCAGAAATCACTGCATTACCTAGAAGAACGATCATAGAATAGCATGTCTTCAATGCAGTGATCTTCCAGGGCCTAAAGATAATGAGCATCGAATATTTGCTTTTGTCCTCTGCATGTAAAGATGTCTCTGAACCTTAATATCCTGTACTGGAGATGACAAAATAACCACATTCTTTGCAGCTGTACTTTAAGGAATGTTCTTCTCAAATTGTTGCAGCGTTTTCCAGAGTGCTGTACCCCCACCCATCTTTACTCCTGACAGACACCACCTTTCTGGGATGCCTTTTTTATACCCATTCAGGTTGATAACCTGTTGTCAACAAAAATTAAATTATCTATGAACTATTTCACACTGCACAACTTTTTCAGTTTCATCACCCCAGAACCAGCTTTTTTGAAATTATTTGCAAACACAACATGGCAATATTTAGGAAAGGCTGTAGGACCTTAGGGCAAAGTACAATGGTTTGCAAAAAGTATTCGGCCCCCTTGAAGTTTTCCACATTTTGTCACATTACTGCCACAAACATGAATCAATGTTATTGGAATTCCACGTGAAAGTCCAACACAAAGTGGTGTACATGTGAGAAGTGGAACGCAAATCATACATGATTCCAAACATTTTTTACAAATAAATAACTGCAAAGTAGGGTGTGCGTAATTATTCAGCCCCCTTTGGTCTCAGTGCAGTCAGTTGCCTATAGACATTGCCAGATGAGTGCTAATGACTAAATAGAGTGCACCTGTGTGAAATCTAATGTCAGTACAAATACAGCTGCTCTGTAACGGCCTCAGGAGGTTGTCTAAGAGAATATTGGGAGCAACAACACCATGAAGTCCAAAGAATACACCAGACAGGTCAGGGATCAAGTTATTGAGAAATTTAAAGCTGGCTTAGGCTACAAAAAGATTTCCAAAGCCTTGAACATCCCACGGAGCACTGTTCAAGCGATCATTCAGAAATGGAAGGAGTATGGCACAACTGTAAACCTACCAAGACAAGGCCATCCACCTAAACTCACAGGCCGAACAAGGAGAGCGCTGATCAGAAATGCAGTCAGGAGGCCCATGGTGACTCTGGACGAGCTGCAGAGATCTACAGCTCAGGTGGGAGACTCTGTCCATAGGACAACTATTAGTCATGCACTGTACAAAGTTGGCCTTTATGGAAGAGTGGCAAGAAGAAAGGCATTGTTAACAGAAAAGTGTAAGAAGTCCCGTTTGCAGTTTGCCACAAGCCATGTGGGGGACACAGCAAACATGTGGAAGAAGGTGCTCTGGTCAGATGAGATCAAAATGGAACTTTTTGGCCAGAATGCAAAACGCTATGTGTGGCAGAAAACTAACACTGCACATCACTCTGAACACACCATCCCCACTGTCAAATATGGGGGTGGCAGCATCATGCTCGGGGGGTGCTTCTCTTCAGCAGGGACAGGGAAGCTGGTCAGAGTTGATGGGAAGATGGATGGAGCCAAATACAGGGCAATCTTGGAAGAAAACCTCTTGGAGTCTGCAAAAGACTTGAGACTGGGGCGGAGGTTCCCCTTCCAGCAGGACAATGACCCTAAACATAAATCCAGGGCAACAATGGAATGGTTTAAAACAAAACATATCTATGTGTTAGAATGGCCCAGTCAAAGTCCAGATCTAAATCCAATCGAGAATCTGTGGCAAGATCTGAAAACTGCTGTTCACAAACGCTGTCCATCTAATCTGACTGAGCTGGAGCTGTTTTGCAAAGAAGAATGGGCAAGGATTTCAGTCTCTAGATGTGCAACGCTGGTAGAGACATACCCTAAAAGACTGGCAGCTATAATTGCAGCAAAAGGTGGTTCTACAAAGTATTGACTCAGGGGGCTGAATAATTACGCACACCCCACTTTGCAGTTATTGATTTGTAAAAAATGTTTGGAATGATGTATGATTTTCGTTCCACTTCTCACGTGTACACCACTTTGTGTTGGTCTTTCATGTGGAATTCCAATAAAATTGATTCATGTTTGTGGCAGTGATGTGACAAAATGTGGAAAACTTCAAGGGGGCCGAATACTTTTGCAAACCACTGTATACCGTATATTGTTTAGATTAGGCCGATTGTGTTTTAGCTTCTGTGAGCACAGGGCACATTTTTTCGGTCTAGCGGACATGTTTTGGGAATGTGGGTGCAGAGTGCACATTTTTGCTTCTGGTTAAAGATGAGCCGTTATCTCAGAAAAAAAAAAAAAAAAAAAAAAAAAGATATATAAGTAGATAAATACTTCTGTGACGCCGTCGATATGACATGTCGAATGCGTCATGGAGTTACGAACGGCAGTTCTTCGCAAACCAACCAAACTGACAGTTTTTGGTTCAAATACACTTTTTTCCCTTCGCCAAAGGGCTGGAGAAATCTTTTCATGGTCAGTTAATTAGCCTCCTGTGAAAAGATTCTCTGCCAGCACAGGGGACCCCCTGAGGTGTTTATGACCTCATCCATCAGGTGAAGGGTAGATATCAGTTGACAGAAGCTCATAAATTGTAGCTTTCTCCAGCCTGATCGGCCCCAGTCTCAGCAGGAGATCTGACACCTCGGCTGCTCCCTGAGCTTCAAAAGACTTCTGACCTTAGGAAAACCTGCTGTGACCTCAGGAATCCCAATATTCATATGTTCTCCATATTGCCTTCATAATTCCTGGCATAGCAGATCTCCCTGGCCATGAAATCTGCACAGGTTATGGGATTCCACAGGGCGCCGGTTCTGACAGGTTTACGGACCAATCGGACTGCCAGATCTAGCGTAAGATTGTTTTAAAATAACCCTCTAATACCCCAGGGGTCTGATCCCCCAAGTTTGGTATCAACGTTCTTGATAAATTCTGACAAACCTAAAAATGTTACTAGATTTAACATAACTTGTACGGTTTGCAGATGAGCACACTTATCATGATTCAGGTAAATTTTTGTCTCTATGAGAGGGGCAGAGATCTCCTATTCCAAAGAGGTGTGTGATCCACGCCCCCTAACCCCTCCTTGCTGGAGTGGGGGCTATAACCAGAGAGAGCCCAGAAAGCTCTGAGTCCTTTACCTTCAATCTGATGCCAAGTAACATCCTGGCAGCCCGCAAGGACACGGGCCAAAACCTCCATCTTGGAACTATTGCTAACAAAGGCCTGTTGGCCGCATGGCAACCGCCATTTTGGGACTTTCGCCAAAGACTTGCGATTGCCGCATGGACTACCAATAACGGTATTTGAACTGTATATAATCAGACATTCTGTTCCTTTTCCTCTCTTCTCTCTGTCAATCAATCTGTTCTAAAATAAGCTGTGTGTATGTAGTTTAGAAATAAACTAACGATTTTATCGTTCAGTCTTGTGCCTTTTCTGGTCATCTGATTGCTGCTATAACGAATCTGCCCTCTGAAGAGTCAGTCATACTACCGCATTGTTTTATGATTTGCTTTTGATTGTTGATTTGCTAGCTAGGTTGTAAATAACCGTTTCTTCCTTCTAGGATTAGCTAGTACCAGATTTCCTGTGTGAAATCGATAACGTTAGTTTCTCGATTGTAAATACAATTCGAGATTGCATCATATAGGGACCCAGTAACCTTTCTTTAACGTCACATTGCTCACAGTCTTTAAGCCGTCCGAAGTGACTATTCCCCGAACGGTGACTGGAGCATGTTGAACGCGATTGGGCTGGCTACCGTATTATGATAGCGGGAGTCTCTTTCCTCCCTACAAAACTTGAGAGAGTGGTGGCAGTTTATTTACCCGATTTCCAGCGCGAAATCGATATTTTTAGCTTACCGATTGTATATACAATCAGAATTGTACATGTATGGGCACCTCCAACCAATCTTAACCGTTTACTACGCACACAGTGAATTTGCCTCCACCAGTCTCTAGTGCATGAGACCTGCATGGCAACAGTGGCCTAGTAATACGGGATTGGTGGAGGTTTGTCCCATTACATATTGTCGGCAGCTGCGCGACCAATCTTTATTGTCAGTCTGTTCACCGTACTTCCTGCGTATGCTAACGGGAGCAGATTAGACGGGATTGGCACGCTCTGTCGCCTTTTCGTTCTTCCCTCTGACGATCCAGCAACCGGTCTCGTTGTCAGTCTGCGCCCGTACTTCCTGCGTACGCTAACGGGAGCAGATCTCGACGGGATCGCGGGGCTGGATTGTCACACCTTCTTAGGATTCTCCTTTTTAACTGCGTCTATCTTGAAGCCAATCCTGATGTCATTTCCTCCCTTACTCTCCTCTGCCTGATTATGTATGCATTGCCCGCCCTCCTCCCAGTCTTCAGACACTCCCACCCAGCTCTGCAATACAAAGGGCATTGTCTCAGCATGAGAAATATTGGCCAATCAGAGAGAAATAGAGGTGTGGGAGGGGAAACAGGAGGGGAAGAGGCTTCAGCCAATCAGGCTGCATTAGTTAAATATGAAAGGAAGGTAAAGAAGCAAACAAAGACAACCCAGCATGCCCTGCAACTTCGTATGTGCGGCAGATGTACCAGGTCAGATAACCTGGGGAATGATCATTTACCAACAACAAAAGTAATAGTGATTTTACCTTTTGGATTGCCTGGTTAGCATCCTTATTACTTGTTTACCAGATAAAAATAATAGATTTTTGATTTTATGCCCGACAGTTACACTTTAAGGCAGCGATTCCCAACCGGTGTGCCTCAGCTATGTGCTGTCGATTGCTAAATCTCCCCACTTTATCCCCTCCTCGCTTCTGAGATCCGCCTCGTCTATTTAGGGCAGGGATTAAAGAAAATGGCCACCGATGTCCACAAATGCAAACAAAAGTGGCCATTTTCTTGTAGCCCTGCTCTAACTATACACGTAGCGGAGGCAGAGAAGCGGGGAGTGACCCACCGCCAGTACATACTACTGGGGGCTCCTACTCCTAGCTATCTTTACTGGAGAACAGCTAGCTACCTATCCTGAGGGCACCTACACCTCGCTACCTATCCTGACGGCACCTACACCTCGCTACCTATCCTGACGGCACCTACACCTCGCTACCTATCCTGACGGCACCTACACCTCGCTACCTATCCTGAGGGCACCTACTCCTCGCTACCTATCCTGAGGGCACCTACACCTCGCTACCTATCCTGACGGCACCTACACCTCGCTACCTATCCTGAGGGCACCTACTCCTCGCTACCTATCCTGAGGGCACCTACACCTCGCTACCTATCCTGACGGCACCTACACCTCGCTACCTATCCTGAGGGCACCTACTCCTCGCTACCTATCCTGAGGGCACCTACACCTCGCTACCTATCCTGACGGCACCTACACCTCGCTACCTATCCTGACGGCACCTACACCTCGCTACCTATCCTGACGGCACCTACACCTCGCTACCTATCCTGACGGCACCTACACCTTGCTACCTATCCTGAGGGCACCTACTCCTAGCTGAGTGTTTGCCGTGATGTGTCACGACTAAGGTTGGGAAGCACTGCTTTAAGGCATTAGATAGTGAATCTTTCTGATGACAGTGCTGTAGTGTAACATACATGTTAATGAGAATTAGACATGGCTAGATCAAAGCGTGTATCTGCAGTGCTCTATGACATGCCAAAACATTCTGCTCACAAGATGCTGCCATCAAGAAATCAGCTGTGAAGAGGGCTTTAATTAAATGAAACATGCACAAATACCAGCCAGCCAGTAGCAGCAACACCAACACAAATAGGTTGTAAAAATGTGTCCTTACCACCTACGTAAAACATTAAGCACAAGGCTTTTAGTGGAGGACACGCCTTGCCGAACTGAACTGAATATGGAAATGGAGACAAAAAGCAAAGTTATGAAAAGGCAAAACATGACAGATTCCTACCAGCTGCTCTCATCCAATAAATAACGGGACTACTACTCCTATCTGATAAATAACCAGACTACCAGCTACTCCCATCCGATAAATAACGGGACTACTACTCCTATCTGATAAATAACCAGACTACCAGCTACTCCCATCCAATAAATAACGGGACTACTACTCCCATCTGATAAATAACCGGACTACCAGCTACTCCTATCTGATAAATAACCGGACTACCAGCTACTCCCATCTGATAAATAACGGGACTACCAGCTACTCCTATCTGATAAATAACCGGACTACCAGCTACTCCCATCTGATAAATAACCGGACTACCAGCTACTCCTATCTGATAAATAACCGGACTACCAGCTACTCCCATCTGAAAAATAACGGGACTACCAGCTACTCCCATCTGATAAATATTCAGACTACCAGCTACTCCCATCCGATAAATAACGGGACTACCAGCTACTCCCATCTGATAAATATTCAGACTACCAGCTACTCCCATCTGATAAATATTCAGACTACCAGCTACTCCCATCTGATAAATAACCGGACTACCAGCTACTCCCATCTGATAAATAATGGGACTACCAACTACTCCCATCTGATAAATATTCAGACTACCAGCTACTCCCATCTGATAAATAACCGGACTACCAGCTACTCCCATCTGATAAATAATGGGACTACCAGCTACTCCCATCTGATAAATAACCGGACTACCAGCTACTCCCATCTGATAAATAACCGGACTACCAGCTACTCCCATCTGATAAATAATGGGACTACAAGCTACTCCCATCTGATAAATAACCGGACTACCAGCTACTCCCATCTGATAAATAACGGGACTACCAACTACTCCCATCTGATAAATAACCGGACTACCAGCTACTCCCATCTGATAAATAACCGGACTACCAGCTACTCCCATCTGATAAATAACCGGACTACCAGCTACTCCCATCCGATAAATAACGGGACTACCAGCTACTCCCATCCGTTAAATAACGGGACTACCAGCTACTCCCATCCGATAAATAACGGGACTACCAGCTACTCCCATCCGATAAATAACGGGACTACCAGCTACTCCCATCCGATAAATAACGGGACTACCAGCTACTCCCATCCGATAAATAACGGGACTACCAGCTACTCCCATCCGATAAATAACGGGACTACCAGCTACTCCCATCCGATAAATAACGGGACTACCAGCTACTCCCATCCGATAAATAACGGGACTACCAACTACTACCATCCGATAAATAATGGGACTACCAGCTACTCCCATCCGATAAATAACGGGACTACCAGCTACTCCCATCCGATAAATAACAGGACTACCGGCTACTCCCATCCGATAAATAACAGGACTACTACTCCCATCCGATAAATAACAGGACTACTACTCCCATCCGATAAATAGCGGGACTACCAGCTACTCCCATCTGATAAATATTCAGACTACCAGCTACTCCCATCTGATAAATAACGGGACTACCAGCTACTCCCATCTGATAAATATTCAGACTACCAGCTACTCCCATCTGATAAATAACGGGACTACCAGCTACTCCCATCCGATAAATAACGGGACTACCAGCTACTCCCATCCGATAAATAACGGGACTACCAGCTACTCCCATCCGTTAAATAACGGGACTACCAGCTACTCCCATCCGATAAATAACGGGACTACCAGCTACTCCCATCCGATAAATAACGGGACTACCAGCTACTCCCATCCGATAAATAACGGGACTACCAGCTACTCCCATCCGATAAATAACGGGACTACCAGCTACTCCCATCCGATAAATAACGGGACTACCAACTACTACCATCCGATAAATAATGGGACTACCAGCTACTCCCATCCGATAAATAACGGGACTACCAGCTACTCCCATCCGATAAATAACAGGACTACTACTCCCATCCGATAAATAACAGGACTACTACTCCCATCCGATAAATAGCGGGACTACCAGCTACTCCCATCTGATAAATAACCGGACTACCAGCTACTCCCATCTGATAAATAACCGGACTACCAGCTACTCCTATCTGATAAATAACCGGACTACCAGCTACTCCCATCTGAAAAATAACGGGACTACCAGCTACTCCCATCTGATAAATATTCAGACTACCAGCTACTCCCATCCGATAAATAACGGGACTACCAGCTACTCCCATCTGATAAATATTCAGACTACCAGCTACTCCCATCTGATAAATATTCAGACTACCAGCTACTCCCATCTGATAAATAACCGGACTACCAGCTACTCCCATCTGATAAATAATGGGACTACCAACTACTCCCATCTGATAAATATTCAGACTACCAGCTACTCCCATCTGATAAATAACCGGACTACCAGCTACTCCCATCTGATAAATAATGGGACTACCAGCTACTCCCATCTGATAAATAACCGGACTACCAGCTACTCCCATCTGATAAATAACCGGACTACCAGCTACTCCCATCTGATAAATAATGGGACTACAAGCTACTCCCATCTGATAAATAACCGGACTACCAGCTACTCCCATCTGATAAATAACGGGACTACCAACTACTCCCATCTGATAAATAACCGGACTACCAGCTACTCCCATCTGATAAATAACCGGACTACCAGCTACTCCCATCTGATAAATAACGGGACTACCAGCTACTCCCATCCGATAAATAACGGGACTACCAGCTACTCCCATCCGTTAAATAACGGGACTACCAGCTACTCCCATCCGATAAATAACGGGACTACCAGCTACTCCCATCCGATAAATAACGGGACTACCAGCTACTCCCATCCGATAAATAACGGGACTACCAGCTACTCCCATCCGATAAATAACGGGACTACCAGCTACTCCCATCCGATAAATAACGGGACTACCAGCTACTCCCATCCGATAAATAACGGGACTACCAGCTACTCCCATCCGATAAATAACGGGACTACCAACTACTACCATCCGATAAATAATGGGACTACCAGCTACTCCCATCCGATAAATAACGGGACTACCAGCTACTCCCATCCGATAAATAACAGGACTACCGGCTACTCCCATCCGATAAATAACAGGACTACTACTCCCATCCGATAAATAACAGGACTACTACTCCCATCCGATAAATAGCGGGACTACCAGCTACTCCCATCTGATAAATATTCAGACTACCAGCTACTCCCATCTGATAAATAACGGGACTACCAGCTACTCCCATCTGATAAATATTCAGACTACCAGCTACTCCCATCTGATAAATAACGGGACTACCAGCTACTCCCATCCGATAAATAACGGGACTACCAGCTACTCCCATCCGATAAATAACGGGACTACCAGCTACTCCCATCCGTTAAATAACGGGACTACCAGCTACTCCCATCCGATAAATAACGGGACTACCAGCTACTCCCATCCGATAAATAACGGGACTACCAGCTACTCCCATCCGATAAATAACGGGACTACCAGCTACTCCCATCCGATAAATAACGGGACT
Source organism: Hyperolius riggenbachi (assembly GCF_040937935.1). Lineage (NCBI taxonomy): Eukaryota > Metazoa > Chordata > Amphibia > Anura > Hyperoliidae > Hyperolius > Hyperolius riggenbachi. The sequence goes on from NC_090649.1 coordinate 501,899,588, forward strand.
ACCAGCTACTCCCATCCGATAAATAACGGGACTACCAACTACTACCATCCGATAAATAATGGGACTACCAGCTACTCCCATCCGATAAATAACGGGACTACCAGCTACTCCCATCCGATAAATAACAGGACTACTACTCCCATCCGATAAATAACAGGACTACTACTCCCATCCGATAAATAGCGGGACTACCAGCTACTCCCATCTGATAAATAACGGGACTACCAGCTACTCCCATCTGATAAATAACGGGACTACCAGCTACTCCCATCCGATAAATAACGGGACTACCAGCTACTCTCATCCAATAAATAACTGGACTACTACTCCTATCCGATAAATAACCAGACTACCAGCTACTCCCATCCGATAAATAACGGGACTACTACTCCTATCTGATAAATAACCAGACTACCAGCTACTCCCATCCGATAAAAATCCAGAGTACCAGCTACTCCCATCTGATAAATAACAAGGCTACCAGCTACTCCCATCTGATAGTCTGCAGGCACTGGGGAACACCCAGCCCCTGCAGAGTACATGGGGAGCACCCAGCGCCTGCAGAGTACATGGGGAGCACCCAGCGCCTGCAGAGTACATGGGGGAACACCCAGCACCTGCAGAGTACATCGGGGAACACCCGGCGCCTGCAGAGTACATCGGGGAACACCCGGCGCCTGCAGAGTACATCGGGGAACACCCGGCGCCTGCAGAGTACATCGGGGAACACCCGGCGCCTGCAGAGTACATCGGGGAACACCCGGCGCCTGCAGAGTACATCGGGGAACACCCGGCGCCTGCAGAGTACATCGGGGAACACCCAGCACCTGCAGAGTACATCGGGGAACACCCGGCGCCTGCAGAGTACATCGGGGAACACCCGGCGCCTGCAGAGTACATCGGGGAACACCCAGCGCCTGCAGAGTACATGGGGAGCACCCAGCGCCTGCAGAGTACATCGGGGAGCAACAGCACCTGCAGAGTACATCGGGGAACACCCGGCGCCTGCAGAGTACATCGAGGAACACCCAGCGCCTGCAGAGTACATGGGGAACACCCGGCGCCTGCAGAGTAAACATCGCCACAATCACCCCTTCCTCTGCCTCTCTCTGAGCAACCTGCAAATAAACAGTACAAACTATGACACAGGAGGAGAGGGCCAAATCCAGCATAGAATCTGAGTCAATAGGTAGCAGAAATAGAACAGTGGCCAGTTACGGATTGCTGAGAGGGGAAACTGGATAGCTGTGTTTCTGAACACCAGAAATGTGAGGACTTGTTTAAAGGGCAACTGAAGCAAGAGGGATACTAGGCTGACATCTTTACTTTTTAACAATGCACATTGCCTGGCTGTCTTGCTGATCCTCTGCCTCTAATGCTTTTAGCCATAGCCCCTGAACAAGCATTCAGCAGATCTGGTGTTTGACATTATTGTCTTCAGAAGCATTCAGGGACATGACAGCTTCCCAAGCCTTTCCGAGTCCACAAGTGCTTCAGATGCTCCGTACTCTCCATGCGGGAACGTTTACCTGCAGGACGGAGCCGGAAGCATTCAGGGACACAAGTGCTTCAGAAGACAGACGGCTCCATACTGTCCATGAGCGAATGCTTACCCACAGTGCGGAGCCGGCAGTCTTCAGAAGCCTTCAGGGACATGAGAGCTTCCCAAGTCTTCTGACTGCTCCTGGAGGCGGCATGTTTGAACTGGGACAGTGCTGGAAGGACGACACATACGGAAGGCTGGACCACCTCTATGAGATCCAGAGTCTTCCCTCCTTATAGGGGAGTATCTGCCTTCTATTTTGTGGCTTCAGTTATCTGACATGAGGGTTGCTTTCCCCCGCAAGTCTGTAGAATGGATGAACCCAGGAAGAGCAGTCATAACTGTCACTACACTGACTCCCCAGCCTCTACTCCCACCTTGTTTATTGGAGGTCTCATTTCATAACTGTCACCACACTATGACTCCCCAGCCTCTACTCCCACCTTGTTTATTGGAGGTCTCATATGACCTTTGAGGCAATGTGATCTGAATGTATGTGGTTATTGTCAAACAGACCCAACACGTGCTGCATGACTGTACAGCCTTCAGTTACATTACACCAACATCTGAAAGAGGATCCCATAAACAGAACTATCACCACCGAATAACGTCAGAGCCAGTCTGGGAACAATGTGAGGCAACAGCTATTACACAAGTCAGCTCACTTTCCAACATCTCATCCAATAAACAGTCAATAAAAATAGCAAGGTCGTAATATGATAAATATGCCATTCTTATCTGCCAGAAAATATACAATATAGTCCAGGCAAGTTCGGGGATTTTAAGGGGACCATCAGAAAATGTAAAAACTACCCTTTATGAAGTATGAGCTTGTCACTAGACTACTGAATACAACCTAAAGAAGAAACTCCTGGAAGAAGTCCACTAACTGACCCCAAATCAGAACCAAAATAAAAATCAGTCTTTTGCAGTACAATTCAGAATTACCTTGACCAGCTTCGCACACAGACCACACACTTCCCAGAGAAAGGGCCGATTCCAGGCTGAGATAGTCAGCCTTTTATTTCCCACAAGGTTACTCCTCACCCAGAGAACAGCAAACCCTGGTGTGAATCTCTTTCCTAATGCTAGGTACACACCATACAATTTTGTGTTAGATAGATGGTTCAATAGATAATTTCCGACATTTACGATCTGATTTTTGATTGTTTTTCTGATCGATTTGTCAAAGAAGTGAATGGAAATAGATAAGAAAAGGTAACAGAATTGAATCGGAAATCGATCTGAAAATCAAATTGGAAAATGATCAGACAGAAAATCGACGCATTGTGTGTACCCAGCATTACATGAGCACTTGTCTCAAGGACAACACAAAATCCCAGAGCACACTTGTCAAATGACAGGGCCATAAACACCTACAATAACTGTCCCCTGAGAACTGCACAGGAGAAATATATGTACTGGACTTTCCATTCTGTGCCAGTGCAGATAAGTCTCCAACATCTTCAGACATCAATCTTCCCCCCCCTTGCTGACAGCTGCAGGTCTCGCAGCTGTTACACTTCAAGACACAGCGGAAGTATCTCTTACTATAAATACAACATTAGTGGACCGGTGGCTAGAACCAGAAGCTACAGCAGCAATCGTGGCACAGCATCACAGTGCTGGAACCTTCAACAGTAACGGGGCCTCTTTCACAGTGTGATGTTAAAGTCATATGTTAAAACAACATGCAACGCAGAATAACGTATTGCAATGAAAAATCAATGCCACATTCACAGTGCACACATTGCGCTTGGCGACTAATGCTGCACGATAAGTGAAAGTGCTGCATGCTGTGCGTTATACACGTTATTAGCTGCGTTACACTGTTTGCACATGCTCAGTAATGCCTGTAAGTCAGGAAGGCATACTTCTCATTGCCTGTATGCTCTACTGTATGCGACCGTAATGGGGCATTAAGTTGCGTTGCAACTTTTTGGAGACACTGTGTTGTAATTTGTGTTGTAATTTAACGTTGCATCAAAATGCACCGCCCTACTGTGAAAGAGGCCTAAAGGCACATACACACATCCAACATAATGCACAACCAAAGGCACAACACGTCCAACTGCAGGACAAGTACATATACACACGCCAATCAACTCACTCAAATACTGTGCGCAAGCGAAACAGCAAACCGCACAACATGACCAACTGCAGGACAAGTACATATACACACGCCAACCAACTCACTCAAATACTATGCGCAAGCGAAACAGCAAACTGCACAACATGACCAACTGCAGGACAAGTACATATACACACACCAACCAACTCACTCAAATACTGTGCGCAAGCGAAACGGCAAACCGCACAACGTGTCCAACTGCAGGACAAGTACATATAGACACGCCAACCAACTCACTCAAATACTGTGCGCAAGCGAAACAGCAAACGGCACGATGTGTCCAACTGCAGGACAAGTACATATACACACGCCAAACAACTCACTCAAATACTATGCGCAAGCGAAACAGCAAACTGCACAACATGACCAACTGCAGGACAAGTACATATACACACGCCAACCAACTCACTCAAATACTATGCGCAAGCGAAACAGCAAACTGCACAACATGACCAACTGCAGCACAAGTACATATACACACGCCAACCAACTCACTCAAATACTATGCGCAAGCGAAACAGCAAACTGCACAACATGACCAACTGCAGGACAAGTACATATACACACGCCAACCAACTCACTCAAATACTATGCGCAAGCGAAACAGCAAACTGCACAACATGACCAACTGCAGGACAAGTACATATACACACGCCAATCAACTCACTCAAATACTGTGCGCAAGCGAAACAGCAAACCGCACAACGTGTCCAACTGCAGGACAAGTACATATACACACGCCAACCAACTCACTCAAATACTGTGCGCAAGCGAAACAGCAAACCGCACAACATGACCAACTGCAGCACAAGTACAGATACACACGCCAAACAACTCACTCAAATACTGTGCGCAAGCGAAACAGCAAACCGCACAACATGACCAACTGCAGCACAAGTACAGATACACACGCCAAACAACTCACTCAAATACTGTGCGCAAGCGAAACAGCATACCGCACAATGTGTCCAACTGCAGGACAAGTACAGATACACACACCAACCAACTCACTCAAATACTGTGCGCAAGCGAAACAGCATGACCAACTGCAGGACAAGTACAGATACACACGCCAAACAACTCACTCAAATACTGTGCGCAAGCGAAACAGCAAACTGCACAATGTGTCCAACTGCAGTACAAGTACAGATACACACGCCAAACAACTCACTCAAATACTGTGCGCAAGCGAAACAGCAAACTGCACAACGTGTCCAACTGCAGGACAAGTACAGATACACACACCAACCAACTCACTCAAATACTGTGCGCAAGCGAAACAGCATGACCAACTGCAGCACAAGTACAGATACACACGCCAAACAACTCACTCAAATACTGTGCACAAGCGAAACAGCAAACTGCACAACGTGTCCAACTGCAGGACAAGTATATATACACACGCCAACCAACTCACTCAAATACTATGCGCAAGCGAAACAGCAAACTGCACAACGTGTCCAACTGCAGGACAAGTACATATACACACGCCAACCAACTCACTCAAATACTGTGCGCAAGCGAAACAGCATGACCAACTGCAGCACAAGTACAGATACACACGCCAAACAACTCACTCAAATACTATGCGCAAGCGAAACAGCAAACTGCACAACACGTCCAACTGCAGGACAAGTACATATACACACTCCAGCCAACTCACTCAAATACTGTGCGCAAGCGAAACAGCATACTGCACGACATGACCAACTGCAGGACAAGTATATATACACACGCCAACCAACTCACTCAAATACTATGCGCAAGCGAAACAGCAAACTGCACAACGTGTCCAACTGCAGGACAAGTACATATACACACGCCAACCAACTCACTCAAATACTGTGCGCAAGCGAAACAGCAAACCGCACAACATGACCAACTGCAGCACAAGTACAGATACACACGCCAAACAACTCACTCAAATACTATGCGCAAGCGAAACAGCATACTGCACAATGTGTCCAACTGCAGGACAAATACAGATACACACACCAACCAACTCACTCAAATACTATGCGCAAGCGAAACAGCATACCGCACAACATGACCAACTGCAGGACAAGTACAGATACACACGCCAAACAACTCACTCAAATACTGTGCACAAGCGAAACAGCAAACTGCACAACGTGTCCAACTGCAGGACAAGTACATATACACACGCCAAACAACTCACTCAAATACTGTGCGCAAGCGAAACAGCAAACCGCACAACATGACCAACTGCAGCACAAGTACAGATACACACGCCAACCAACTCACTCAAATACTGTGCGCAAGCGAAACAGCATACCGCACAATGTGTCCAACTGCAGGACAAGTACATATACACACGCCAAACAACTCACTCAAATACTGTGCGCAAGCGAAACAGCAAACCGCACAACATGACCAACTGCAGGACAAGTACAGATACACACGCCAAACAACTCACTCAAATACTGTGCGCAAGCGAACCGGCAAACTGCACGACATGACCAACTGCAGGACAAGTACATATACACACGCCAACCAACTCACTCAAATACTGTGCGCAAGCGAACCGGCAAACTGCACGACATGACCAACTGCAGGACAAGTACATATACACACGCCAACCAACTCACTCAAATACTGTGCACAAGCGAAACAGCAAACCGCACAACATGACCAACTGCAGGACAAGTACATATACACACGCCAAACAACTCACTCAAATACTATGCGCAAGCGAAACAGCAAACTGCACGACATGACCAACTGCAGGACAAGTACAGATACACACGCCAACCAACTCACTCAAATACTATGCGCAAGCGAACCTGCAAACTGCACGACATGACCAACTGCAGGACAAGTACATATACACACGCCAACCAACTCACTCAAATACTGTGCGCAAGCGAACCGGCAAACTGCACGACATGACCAACTGCAGGACAAGTACATATACACACGCCAAACAACTCACTCAAATACTATGCGCAAGCGAAACGGCAAACTGCACAATGTGTCCAACTGCAGTACAAGTACAGATACACACGCCAAACAACTCACTCAAATACTGTGCGCAAGCGAAACGGCAAACCGCACGACATGACCAACTGCAGCACAAGTACATATACACACGCCAACCAACTCACTCAAATACTGTGCGCAAGCGAAACAGCAAACCGCACAACGTGTCCAACTGCAGGACAAGTACATATACACACGCCAACCAACTCACTCAAATACTGTGCGCAAGCGAACCGGCAAACTGCACGACATGACCAACTGCAGGACAAGTACATATACACACGCCAAACAACTCACTCAAATACTGTGCGCAAGCGAAACGGCAAACCGCACGACATGACCAACTGCAGGACAAGTACATATACACACGCCAACCAACTCACTCAAATACTATGCGCAAGCGAAACGGCAAACCGCACAACATGACCAACTGCAGCACAAGTACAGATACACACACCAACCAACTCACTCAAATACTGTGCGCACAAGTGAAACGACAAACCGCACGACATGTCTGCATTATAAAACATAGTTGTTCTAACGACCAACACACACACACATGGCTTGGAGCGGAGCTGTGGCTAGGGACACTTAGGCTTCCATGTTTATCAGAACTCATGGAAGGAGCAAGTGATCAGTCAGATCAAGTGGCAAATGCTATTTGCTGGTGACCATCTTGTGCTAAGGCAGGAAGTGAGAGCAGCAAATCATAAGCTTACAAATCTATCACCTGATGAGGCTGATGCATGAGACTCCGCACTCATCATAGCATGCGTCCATTTACTTATGACTACATTGGCCAAGACCCCCACCTGCTGCTAACTTCATCTCAAGAGGGCATGTCACACTGGCTAGGAGCTCCACATTTGTGTATACCAGTGATCCTCAAAGGCCCGTGGGCCGAATGTGGCCCCCTGAAGCTTTATTACCCCCCCCCCCACACACACACACAAAATGTATTACTTATAGATGTGGTTGGCTACATCTTTATATATTGGTGGTCCCTGTATAGAATAGCAGTGCTGGCACCACCCATCCACATGGAAGCCAAAAAGCAGTAATTCGCTGGTTTCCAATCAAATTCCGCATCAGGTGACACTGCTGTCCACTACCGGTTGTCACCTGGGTATGCTTTACTGTCTGGCCCGCAAAGACTTCTACATCATTTTATGTATACTCCGGCCCCCCAGAAGTCTGAAGTATGTTGAACCGGCCCTCGACCCAAAACGTTTGGGGACCCCTGGTGTATACAATGCTTTCCAATCATTCCTTGCTTCAGTTCCTAATCTGAGAACAGTAAGAAGATTGGAAGATTTCCTGGAAACCCAGCACTCCTTGTGGACTTATTCTGCTGTGGTCCTATGAGATCTAGATGGCGCCGGACTCGGACGCCTCGGCCACAGGGCTCCGGCCTTTTTCTTCCTTTTGAGGAGGTCCCTCCCTCCACTCACCTCTTGCCTCGTCTTGTGCTGGGGTAAGAGGCGGAGGGCATCGGTGGAATCCAGTCTGGCCCCGCAAACAGCCACGGACCGCGGGTGGAAGGCAAGGAAGCGGTGAGCTGCTTGGAGGGGATCAGCTGTTTGGGAGCCCACGTGCAGCATGGAACCTAGCTGCACGGAACTCCGCTGACCTGCCGCCGCTGCCCCCGGACCATCGGGACACCATCCGCTCTGCAGGCAGGATCAGCTATTCGGGAGCCCACATGCAACATGCAGCATGGATCCTAGCTGCACGGAGCTCCGCTGACCTGCCGCCGCTGCCCCCGGACCATCAGGACATCATCCGCTCTGCAGGCAGGATCAGCTGTTTAGGAGCCCACGTGCAGCATGGATCTTAGCTGCACGGAGCTCCGCTGACCTGCCGCCGCTGCCCCCGGACCATCGGGACACCATCCGCTCTGCAGGCGGGATCAGCTGTTTAGGAGCCCACGTGCAGCAGGGATCCTAGCTGCACGGAGCTCCGCTGACCTGCCGCCGCTGCCCCCGAACCATCAGGACACCATCCGCTCTGCAGGCAGGATCAGCTGTTCGGGAGCCCACGTGCAGCATGGAACTTAGCTGCACGGAGCTCCGCTGATCTGCCGCCGCTGCCCCAGGACCATCAGGACACCATCCGCGCCGGAGCCACCGACCCCCACGCAGCATTTGAGGCCCGACGACCAGGTTTGGCTCCTAGGGAGAGGCCACCATACTCCGCACACTCAGGGGACAAATGTCATGCAGGCCTCCGTGCAGGCCCCCAGCGGTGCGCCTGGCCGCACAAACCGCCTGAGGGCCGACAGCTGATCAGCTGTTCGAGCCACCGCCACCCCTTGTGTGCAGGAGGCCTTACCTTCCGGGTCTCCCACGTGGTAGGGGGGTCCTTTCCAGACGCAGCCCCCAGCCTTCATCAGAGTCATCCTCCACTGCCGAAGCTCGTATCGCCCACCACTCAGCCGGAAGGACCAGCGATGTGCCTGCTCCAGGCACCTGGCGACTTTTCCATGGGGACAGACTCTGTTTCGGACTGCTTTGTCAGTCCCTGGGGTGCCTCTTTTTTATCCTGCAGCCCGGGGGGGACTCTGCCTCTGCCTCTCTCCTCTTGCCCTGGCTCCTTCTCTTCTCTCTTTCCTCCTCAGTCTTTTTAGCTATTCCTTCTCTTTTCTCTATTTCGCTATCCACTTTTCTCTCTTTCGCTCCTTTCGCTGTCCACTTTTTCTCCAGGACTCACGGCGGGGCGTCTGGAGCTGCTGCGGAGCTGAGCGAGCGCCACCGGCAGATGGCCACCGGCTGCTCCCCTCACACAGCTCTCCAGACTTCCCCACGCGTCCGTCAGTATAGCTAGTGTGCTGTATATATAAGTGCTGTGTATATATGTATATGCTACTTGTACTACTGTACCTGACTGTATATGTTGGACTGCATGCACGTGTTTGTACCATCTCCGACCCTGTCTGTGCCAAAAATAATTCCGGGTACAACCCCCGTTGTACTTGGCGAAATAAACGTGATTCTGATTCTGATTCTATCAGCATATAATAAACGATGACGTAAACGAGATCCGCCGCTTAGACTTCCCACCGCTCGCTCCGTTCCTGACATCATGTGATGGGGGCGGCTGGTTGTGACGGGCAACAGACATTTTTTCCACAAAAATCCCTTTCATAGGCGACTCCCACTGACACTGAATTTAGGCTCTGAAATGTCATGGTTACCAATTACCGGGAGACCCTGCCGAGATAAGTCACTGCCCACCAATTATCAGTCACATTGTCAGCCAGTAACGGCACAGCATGGAGTTATGATGTCACGGTAACAGGACATTCAGGGCCGCTGCAGTCACTTACTTGGGAAACCAATTAAGACCAAGGTGTTCAGTTTTGGAGTACAATATCCTCTCCAACATCTCGTACAATGGTCTCCACGGCAACTGCAAGTCCTCTCGCGAAAGCAGCTCCTTCTTCCTGCGATTGTGAAGGGAAAAAACACAAACCATCAGGCTAATGCCGGGTACCTGAGAAGGGCAGATTCTGTGCAGCGCTGCGATATAAATACTTAATAATATTAATAATGTTGTCAATACGCATCAATCTAAAGCTTTGCTAAATAAATACTGTATATTCTGGCGTATAAGACTACTTTTTAACCCTTGAAAATCATCTGTAAAGTCAGGGGTTGTCCTATACGCCGGCTGTCATTGATGCCGGGTGACACGCCCTGTCCTGTTACCGCCTCTCAGATCTCGCTGCTGAGGACTGTAGTGATGCGGTGCAGGCGCACATGTGTGAGATCCTATCCTGCTACCGCCTCTCAGATCTCGCTGCTGAGGACTGTAGTGAAGTGGTGCAGGCGCACATGTGTGAGATCCTATCCTGTTACCGCCTCTCAGATCTCACTGCTGAGGACTGTAGTGAAGCGGTGCAGGCGCACGTGTGAGATCCTGTCCTGTTACCGCCTCTCAGATCTCGCTGCTGAGGACTGTAGTGAAGCGGCGCAGGCGCACATGTGTGAGATCTTATCCTGCTACCGCCTCTCAGATCTCCCTGCTGAGGACTGTAGTGAAGTGGTGCAGGCGCACATGTGTGAGATCCTATCCTGCTACCGCCTCTCAGATCTCGCTGCTGAGGACTGTAGTGAAGCGGCGCAGGCGCACATGTGTGAGATCCTATCCTGTTACCGCCTCTCAGATCTCCCTGCTGAGGACTGTAGTGAAGCGGCGCAGGCGCACATGTGTGAGATCCTATCCTGTTACCGCCTCTCAGATCTCGCTGCTGAGGACTGTAGTGAAGCGGCGCAGGCGCACATGTGTGAGATCCTATCCTGTTACCGCCTCTCAGATCTCGCTGCTGAGGACTGTAGTGAAGCGGTGCAGGTGCACATGTGTGAGATCCTATCCTGTTACCGCCTCTCAGATCTCGCTGCTGAGGACTGTAGTGAAGCGGCGCAGGCGCACATGTGTGAGATCTGAGAGGCAGGTAAATAGGATACAAGGGCGGGGCCAGATGGGTGAAAGAGGCGTGTTTTATGGGCACATCGCAATCTTTTCTTCCATACCGCTCTGATAAACAGGTAGACAAGGAGAGTTGACCAATCCAACCAGTCAATCGCCTATCTACTGTTATTGGTACCACATACAGTACAGCACCAGTATATGATTTTTTTTTTCCTATTTGGTGTGCGTTGGAAGACGGGTGGTCTTATACAGCGAGTATATCCCAAACTCTATATTTTAACTGGAAAAGTTGGGGGGGTCGTCTAATACGCCGGAATATATGGTATATATCTATCCCGGATCCGGAGGCTCCCCTATTCTTACGCAAGCAGTTACTTTGTGTGTAGACTTTACACTCATGTGGATTTGTTGCCATCCTCACTTACTTTAAGAGGTTGATGAGAAGGCGAGCGAAGCCTTGCATCATACTGATCTCCAGCCTGGGAATCGTCACCAACTCATAGACCAGCTTCACGAAAAGCACATGGTCTTCTTTACTGAACTTCCTTCCATAGAGCCGGATGTACCTGCAGACAGCAAGCAAGAGATTCATCAATGTGTACAGACAGCAAGCAAGAGATTCATCAATGTGTACAGATAGAAGCAGCCCTATTACACATCATAACCTGCAGACAGCAAGGGAGAGATTCATCAATGTGTACAGATAGAAGCAGCCCTATTACACATCATAACCTGCAGACAGCAAGGGAGAGATTCATCAATGTGTACAGAGAGAAGCAGCCCTATTACACATCATAACCTGCAGACAGCAAGCAAGAGATTCATCAATGTGTACAGAGAGAAGCAGCCCTATTACACATCATAACCTGCAGACAGCAAGGGAGAGATTCATCAATGTGTACAGATAGAAGCAGCCCTATTACACATCATAACCTGCAGACAGCAAGGGAGAGATTCATCAATGTGTACAGATAGAAGCAGCCCTATTACACATCATAACCTGCAGACAGCAAGGGAGAGATTCCTCAATGTGTACAGAGAGAAGCAGCCCTATTACACATCATAACCTGCAGACGGCAAGCAAGAGATTCATCAATGTGTACAGACAGCAAGCAAGAGATTCATCAATGTGTACAGATAGAAGCAGCCCTATTACACATCATAACCTGCAGACAGCAAGGGAGAGATTCATCAATGTGTACAGATAGAAGCAGCCCTATTACACATCATAACCTGCAGACAGCAAGGGAGAGATTCATCAATGTGTACAGAGAGAAGCAGCCCTATTACACATCATAACCTGCAGACAGCAAGCAAGAGATTCATCAATGTGTACAGAGAGAAGCAGCCCTATTACACATCATAACCTGCAGACAGCAAGGGAGAGATTCATCAATGTGTACAGATAGAAGCAGCCCTATTACACATCATAACCTGCAGACAGCAAGGGAGAGATTCATCAATGTGTACAGATAGAAGCAGCCCTATTACACATCATAACCTGCAGACAGCAAGGGAGAGATTCCTCAATGTGTACAGAGAGAAGCAGCCCTATTACACATCATAACCTGCAGACGGCAAGCAAGAGATTCATCAATGTGTACATATAGAAGCTGCTCTATTACACATCATAACCTGCAGACAGCAAGGGAGAGATTCCTCAATGTGTACAGAGAGAAGCAGCCCTATTACACATCATAACCTGCAGGCAGCAAGCAAGACATTAATCAATGTGTACAGATAGAAGCAGCCCTATTACACATCATAACCTGCAGACAGCAAGGGAGAGATTCATCAATGTGTACAGATAGAAGCTGCCCTATTACACATCATAACCTGTAAACAGCAAGGGAGAGATTCCTCAATGTGTACAGATAGAAGCTGCCCTATTACACATCATAACCTGCAGACAGCAAGGGAGAGATTCCTCAATGTGTACAGAGAGAAGCAGCCCTATTACACAGCATAACCTGCAGACAGCAAGGGAGAGATTCATCAATGTGTACAGAGAGAAGCAGCCCCATTACACATCATAACCTGCAGACAGTAAGCAAGAGATTCATCAATGTGTACAGAGAGAAGCAGCCCTATTACACATCATAACCAGCAGACAGCAAGGGAGAGATTCATCAATGTGTACAGATAGAAGCTGCCCTATTACACATCATAACCTGTAAACAGCAAGGGAGAGATTCCTCAATGTGTACAGATAGAAGCTGCCTATTACACATCATAACCTGCAGGCAGCAAGGGAGAGATTCATCAATGTGTACAGAGAGAAGCAGCCCCATTACACATCATAACCTGCAGACAGCAAGCAAGAGATTCATCAATGTGTACATATAGAAGCAGCCCTATTACACATCATAACCTGCAGACAGCAAGGGAGAGATTCATCAATGTGTACAGATAGAAGCTGCCTATTACACATCATAACCTGCAGGCAGCAAGGGAGGGATTCATCAATGTGTACAGATAGAAGCAGCCCTATTACACATCATAACCTGCAGACAGCAAGGGAGAGATTCCTCAATGTGTACAGAGAGAAGCAGCCCTATTACACATCATAACCTGCAGACAGCAAGGGAGAGATTCCTCAATGTGTACAGATAGAAGCAGCCCTATTACACATCATAACCTGCAGACAGCAAGGGAGAGATTCATCAATGTGTACAGATAGAAGCAGCCCTATTACACATCATAACCTGCAGACAGCAAGGGAGAGATTCATCAATGTGTACAGAGAGAAGCAGCCCTATTACACATCATAACCTGCAGACAGCAAGGGAGAGATTCCTCAATGTGTACAGAGAGAAGCAGCCCTATTACACATCATAACCTGCAGACAGCAAGGGAGAGATTCATCAATGTGTACAGATAGAAGCAGCCCTATTACACATCATAACCTGCAGACAGCAAGCGAGAGATTCCTCAATGTGTACAGATAGAAGCTGCCCTATTACACATCATAACCTGCAGACAGCAAGGGAGAGACTCATCAATGTGTACAGATAGAAGCAGCCCTATTACACATCATAACCTGCAGACAGCAAGCGAGAGATTCCTCAATGTGTACAGAGAGAAGCAGCCCTATTACACATCATAACCTGCAGACACAGCAAGGGAGAGATTCCTCAATGTGTACAGATAGAAGCAGCCCTATTACACATCATAACCTGCAGGCAGCAAGGGAGAGATTCCTCAATGTGTACAGATAGAAGCAGCCCTATTACACATCATAACCTGCAGACAGCAAGGGAGAGATTCATCAATGTGTACAGATAGAAGCAGCCCTATTACACATCATAACCTGCAGACAGCAAGGGAGAGATTCATCAATGTGTACAGAGAGAAGCAGCCCTATTACACATCATAACCTGCAGACAGCAAGGGAGAGATTCCTCAATGTGTACAGAGAGAAGCAGCCCTATTACACATCATAACCTGCAGACAGCAAGGGAGAGATTCATCAATGTGTACAGATAGAAGCAGCCCTATTACACATCATAACCTGCAGACAGCAAGCGAGAGATTCCTCAATGTGTACAGATAGAAGCTGCCCTATTACACATCATAACCTGCAGACAGCAAGGGAGAGACTCATCAATGTGTACAGATAGAAGCAGCCCTATTACACATCATAACCTGCAGACAGCAAGCGAGAGATTCCTCAATGTGTACAGAGAGAAGCAGCCCTATTACACATCATAACCTGCAGACACAGCAAGGGAGAGATTCCTCAATGTGTACAGATAGAAGCAGCCCTATTACACATCATAACCTGCAGGCAGCAAGCAAGACATTAATCAATGTGTACAGATAGAAGCAGCCCTATTACACAGCATAACCTGCAGACAGCAAGGGAGAGATTCCTCAATGTGTACAGAGAGAAGCAGCCCTATTACACATCATAACCTGCAGACAGCAAGCAAGAGATTCATCAATGTGTACAGAGAGAAGCAGCCCTATTACACATCATAACCTGCAGACAGCAAGGGAGAGATTCATCAATGTGTACAGATAGAAGCTGCCCTATTACACATCATAACCTGTAAACAGCAAGGGAGAGATTCCTCAATGTGTACAGATAGAAGCTGCCCTATTACACATCATAACCTGCAGACAGCAAGGGAGAGATTCCTCAATGTGTACAGAGAGAAGCAGCCCTATTACACAGCATAACCTGCAGACAGCAAGGGAGAGATTCATCAATGTGTACAGAGAGAAGCAGCCCCATTACACATCATAACCTGCAGACAGTAAGCAAGAGATTCATCAATGTGTACAGAGAGAAGCAGCCCTATTACACATCATAACCAGCAGACAGCAAGGGAGAGATTCATCAATGTGTACAGATAGAAGCAGCCCTATTACACATCATAACCTGCAGACAGCAAGCAAGAGATTCATCAATGTGTACATATAGAAGCAGCCCTATTACACATCATAACCTGCAGACAGCAAGGGAGAGATTCATCAATGTGTACAGATAGAAGCTGCCTATTACACATCATAACCTGCAGGCAGCAAGCAAGACATTCATCAATGTGTACAGATAGAAGCAGCCCTATTACACATCATAACCTGCAGACAGCAAGGGAGAGATTCATCAATGTGTACAGATAGAAGCAGCCCTATTACACATCATAACCTGCAGACAGCAAGGGAGAGATTCATCAATGTGTACAGATAGAAGCAGCCCTATTACACATCATAACCTGCAGACAGCAAGCAAGAGATTCATCAATGTGTACAGAGAGAAGCAGCCCTATTACACATCATAACCTGCAGACAGCAAGGGAGAGATTCATCAATGTGTACAGATAGAAGCAGCCCTATTACACATCATAACCTGCAGACAGCAAGCAAGAGATTCATCAATGTGTACAGATAGAAGCAGCCCTATTACACATCATAACCTGCAGACAGCAAGCGAGAGATTCCTCAATGTGTACAGATAGAAGCTGCCCTATTACACATCATAACCAGCAGACAGCAAGGGAGAGATTCATCAATGTGTACAGAGAGAAGCAGCCCTATTACACATCATAACCTGCAGACACAGCAAGGGAGAGATTCATCAATGTGTACAGATAGAAGCAGCCCTATTACACATCATAACCTGCAGACAGCAAGCAAGAGATTCATCAATGTGTACAGATAGAAGCAGCCCTATTACACATCATAACCTGCAGACAGCAAGGGAGAGATTCATCAATGTGTACAGATAGAAGCAGCCCTATTACACATCATAACCTGCAGACAGCAAGGGAGAGATTCCTCAATGTGTACAGAGAGAAGCAGCCCTATTACACATCATAACCTGCAGACAGCAAGGGAGAGATTCCTCAATGTGTACAGAGAGAAGCAGCCCTATTACACATCATAACCTGCAGACAGCAAGCAAGAGATTCATCAATGTGTACATAGAGAAGCAGCCCTATTACACATCATAACCTGCAGACAGCAAGCAAGAGATTCATCAATGTGTACAGAGAGAAGCAGCCCTATTACACATCATAACCTGCAGACAGCAAGCAAGAGATTCATCAATGTGTACAGATAGAAGCAGCCCTATTACACATCATAACCTGCAGACAGCAAGGGAGAGATTCCTCAATGTGTACAGAGAGAAGCAGCCCTATTACACATCATAACCTGCAGACAGCAAGGGAGAGATTCCTCAATGTGTACAGATAGAAGCAGCCCTATTACACATCATAACCTGCAGACAGCAAGCAAGAGATTCATCACTGTGTACAGATAGAAGCTGCCCTATTACACATCATAACCAGCAGACAGCAAGCAAGAGATTCATCAATGTGTACAGATAGAAGCAGCCCTATTACACATCATAACCTGCAGACAGCAAGCGAGAGATTCATCAATGTGTACAGATAGAAGCAGCCCTATTACACATCATAACCTGCAGACAGCAAGCAAGAGATTCATCAATGTGTACATATAGAAGCTGCTCTATTACACATCATAACCTGCAGACAGCAAGCAAGAGATTCATCAATGTGTACAGATAGAAGCAGCCCTATTACACATCATAACCAGCAGACAGCAAGCAAGAGATTCCTCAATGTGTACAGATAGAAGCTGCCCTATTACACATCATAACCAGCAGACAGCAAGGGAGAGATTCATCAATGTAAACAGAGAGAAGCAGCCCTATTACACATCATAACCTGCAGACAGCAAGCAAGAGATTCATCAATGTGTACAGATAGAAGCTGCCCTATTACACATCATAACCAGCAGACAGCAAGGGAGAGATTCATCAATGTAAACAGAGAGAAGCAGCCCTATTACACATCATAACCAGCAGACAGCAAGGGAGAGATTCATCAATGTGTACAGATAGAAGCAGCCCTATTACACATCATAACCTGCAGGCAGCAAGGGAGAGATTCATCAATGTGTACAGACAGAAGCAGCACTATTACACATCATAACCTGCAGACAGCAAGCGAGAGATTCATCAATGTGTACAGATAGAAGCAGCCCTATTACACATCATAACCTGCAGACAGCAAGCAAGAGATTCATCAATGTGTACATATAGAAGCTGCTCTATTACACATCATAACCTGCAGACTGCAAGCGAGAGATTCATCAATGTGTACAGAGAGAAGCAACCCTATTACACATCATAACCTGCAGACAGCAAGCAAGAGATTCATCAATGTGTACAGAGAGAAGCAGCCCTATTACACATCATAACCTGCAGACAGCAAGCAAGAGATTCATCAATGTGTACAGATAGAAGCAGCCCTATTACACATCATAACCTGCAGACAGCAAGGGAGAGATTCCTCAATGTGTACAGATAGAAGCAGCCCTATTACACATCATAACCTGCAGACAGCAAGCAAGAGATTCATCAATGTGTACAGATAGAAGCAGCCCTATTACACATCATAACCTGCAGACAGCAAGGGAGAGATTCCTCAATGTGTACAGAGAGAAGCAGCCCTATTACACATCATAACCTGCAGACAGCAAGTGAGAGATTCCTCAATGTGTACAGAGAGAAGCAGCCCTATTACACATCATAACCTGCAGACAGCAAGGGAGAGATTCCTCAATGTGTACAGATAGAAGCTGCCCTATTACACATCATAGCCTGCAGACAGCAAGGGAGAGATTCCTCAATGTGTACAGAGAGAAGCAGCCCTATTACACATCATAACCTGCAGACAGCAAGGGAGAGATTCCTCAATGTGTACAGAGAGAAGCAGCCCTATTACACATCATAACCTGCAGACAGCAAGGGAGAGATTCCTCAATGTGTACAGAGAGAAGCAGCCCTATTACACATCATAACCTGCAGACAGCAAGGGAGAGATTCCTCAATGTGTACAGATAGAAGCTGCCCTATTACACATCATAGCCTGCAGACAGCAAGGGAGAGATTCCTCAATGTGTACAGAGAGAAGCAGCCCTATTACACATCATAACCTGCAGACACAGCAAGGGAGAGATTCCTCAATGTGTACAGAGAGAAGCAGCCCTATTACACATCATAACCTGCAGACAGCAAGGGAGAGATTCCTCAATGTGTACAGAGAGAAGCAGCCCTATTACACATCATAACCTGCAGACAGCAAGGGAGAGATTCCTCAATGTGTACAGAGAGAAGCAGCCCTATTACACATCATAACCTGCAGACAGCAAGGGAGAGATTCCTCAATGTGTACAGATAGAAGCTGCCCTATTACACATCATAGCCTGCAGACAGCAAGGGAGAGATTCCTCAATGTGTACAGAGAGAAGCAGCCCTATTACACATCATAACCTGCAGACACAGCAAGGGAGAGATTCCTCAATGTGTACAGATAGAAGCAGCCCTATTACACATCATAACCTGCAGACAGCAAGCAAGAGATTCATCACTGTGTACAGATAGAAGCTGCCCTATTACACATCATAACCAGCAGACAGCAAGCAAGAGATTCATCAATGTGTACAGAGAGAAGCAGCCCTATTACACATCATAACCTGCAGACAGCAAGCGAGAGATTCATCAATGTGTACAGATAGAAGCAGCCCTATTACACATCATAACCTGCAGACAGCAAGCAAGAGATTCATCAATGTGTACATATAGAAGCTGCTCTATTACACATCATAACCAGCAGACAGCAAGCAAGAGATTCATCAATGTGTACAGATAGAAGCAGCCCTATTACACATCATAACCTGCAGACAGCAAGGGAGAGATTCCTCAATGTGTACAGAGAGAAGCAACCCTATTACACATCATAACCTGCAGACAGCAAGCAAGAGATTCATCAATGTGTACAGATAGAAGCAGCCCTATTACACATCATAACCAGCAGACAGCAAGCAAGAGATTCATCAATGTGTACAGATAGAAGCTGCCCTATTACACATCATAACCTGCAGACAGCAAGCAAGAGATTCATCAATGTGTACAGATAGAAGCTGCCCTATTACACATCATAACCAGCAGACAGCAAGGGAGAGATTCATCAATGTAAACAGAGAGAAGCAGCCCTATTACACATCATAACCTGCAGACAGCAAGCAAGAGATTCATGAATATGTACAGATAGAAGCAGCCCTATTACACATCATAACCAGCAGACAGCAAGGGAGAGATTCATCAATGTGTACAGATAGAAGCAGCCCTATTACACATCATAACCTGCAGGCAGCAAGGGAGAGATTCATCAATGTGTACAGACAGAAGCAGCCCTATTACACATCATAACCTGCAGACAGCAAGCAAGAGATTCATCAATGTGTACAGATAGAAGCTGCCCTATTACACATCATAACCAGCAGACAGCAAGGGAGAGATTCATCAATGTAAACAGAGAGAAGCAGCCCTATTACACATCATAACCAGCAGACAGCAAGGAAGAGATTCATCAATGTGTACAGATAGAAGCAGCCCTATTACACATCATAACCTGCAGGCAGCAAGGGAGAGATTCATCAATGTGTACAGACAGAAGCAGCCCTATTACACATCATAACCTGCAGACAGCAAGCAAGAGATTCATCAATGTGTACAGATAGAAGCTGCCCTATTACACATCATAACCAGCAGACAGCAAGGGAGAGATTCATCAATGTAAACAGAGAGAAGCAGCCCTATTACACATCATAACCTGCAGACAGCAAGCAAGAGATTCATGAATATGTACAGATAGAAGCAGCCCTATTACACATCATAACCAGCAGACAGCAAGGGAGAGATTCATCAATGTGTACAGATAGAAGCAGCCCTATTACACATCATAACCTGCAGGCAGCAAGGGAGAGATTCATCAATGTGTACAGACAGAAGCAGCCCTATTACACATCATAACCTGCAGACAGCAAGCAAGAGATTCATCAATGTGTACAGATAGAAGCTGCCCTATTACACATCATAACCAGCAGACAGCAAGGGAGAGATTCATCAATGTAAACAGAGAGAAGCAGCCCTATTACACATTATAACCAGCAGACAGCAAGGAAGAGATTCATCAATGTGTACAGATAGAAGCAGCCCTATTACACATCATAACCTGCAGGCAGCAAGGGAGAGATTCATCAATGTGTACAGACAGAAGCAGCCCTATTACACATCATAACCAGCAGACAGCAAGGGAGAGATTCATCAATGTGTACAGATAGAAGCAGCCCTATTACACATCATAACCTGCAGACAGCAAGCGAGAGATTCATCAATGTGTACAGATAGAAGCAGCCCTATTACACATCATAACCTGCAGACAGCAAGCAAGAGATTCATCAATGTGTACAGATAGAAGCAGCCCTATTACACATCATAACCAGCAGACAGCAAGCAAGAGATTCATCAATGTGTACAGATAGAAGCTGCCCTATTACACATCATAACCAGCAGACAGCAAGGGAGAGATTCATCAATGTAAACAGAGAGAAGCAGCCCTATTACACATCATAACCTGCAGACAGCAAGCAAGAGATTCATCAATGTGTACAGACAGAAGCAGCCCTATTACACATCATAACCTGCAGGCAGCAAGGGAGAGATTCATCAATGTGTACAGAGAGAAGCAGCCCTATTACACATCATAACCTGCAGACAGCAAGCGAGAGATTCATCAATGTGTACAGATAGAAGCTGCCCTATTACACCTCATGGAAGAGACCTAACCACTGGCCTAGCCGTAAAAACAATTCTTACCTGGTGCTTCTGGTCATAAATGGCAGGGCTGTGGAGTCGGAGTCGGAGTCGGGCAATTTTGGGTGCCTGGAGTCGGAGTCGGGAAAAAATGCACCGACTCCGACTCCTCATGAATTTGTAACTGTAATTAAAATAGAAAATATGATAAAATGTTCTATTTCTCAGATAATAGTCATTAAAAATAATGTATATATACAGTAATAGCTGTGCTTAGTCCACAAAAATGAAATAAACCAATCAAAATTAGTTACTTGTGCTGCTTCAATAAAGCAGTCCCTGTATTTTTAAGGTCAGATATACATATCTGATTGTGACTGTATATATGATGTGTACACAGGAATCTCTTATATATACTAAACAACATCTATGCTGTAAGAATAAAGCCTGATGTGTAGCCGTATCACTAATAGAGATGGTCAACGAGATGGAAATAATTCTGCGTCAATTCTGATTTATGCAAATGTATGCACTCCCTTTGCTGATGAAATCAAATAATGTGATATGTTATTAAAATTTGGTTTTGGTGACTACAAATTAAAGGGTAACAGACGGATGAAAAGTAAAGTTTTATACATACCTGGGGCTTCCTCCAGCCCCCTTCAGGCGAATCAGTCCCTCGCTGTCCTCCACCACCCGGATCTTCTGCTATGAGTCCTGGTAATTCAGCCAGTCAGCGCTGTCCGGCGCATGCCGCTGCCACAGCCAGGAACATTCTGCACCTGCGCAATAGTGCTGCACAGGTGTAGTATGCTCCTGGCGGCGGAGTGTGTGCATGCGCACTACGCCCGACTGGCTCAAGTACCTGGACTCATAGCAGAAGATCCAGGTGGTGGAGGAGGACAGCGAGGGACTGATTATCCTGAAGGCGGCTGGAGGAATCCCCAGGTATGTATAAAACTTTAATTTCATCTGTCTCAGGTTTACTTTGTTACACAGTAGTACTATACTCTACGTATGCACTCTCCACAGAGCTGCAGGGAATCCACTGAGAATGTTGTGCACATTCAACACAGAGGTGTTGTCTGTTTACAATCTCCTCATTCCCCTGCAGAGAACCTGCACATCACTCTTAGATGTACCCACACTTACATTGCCTAGGGCCTGATAGATGTTCTTTGTTCCGGTTTGTACCTTTTACAAGTACTCTTACCAAGGACTAGTTTTAGTCTAAAGGGAATAAATATAGTAGTCTACATATCCTTCTCACTTCAGTTGTCTTGTAAAATTCCTAAGCGTTGGCAGTTAAGAGACGAATTTCATGTTACATACTTTTAACCAACAAAATTGTAATATGCAAATTAGAGGAGTCGGAGTCGTGGAGTCGGTGGAATCCTAAACTGAGGAGTCGGAGTCGGTGGATTTTTGGACCGACTCCACAGCCCTGATAAATGGTATACACATTTTTTTCTTTTCCCCCCAAAAAAACAGCAAAAATTTCACAGCGCTCCTTGCCTACAAATGAAATTAAACCAATAACCACTAACCATCAATGAAAAAATTTGTGTGTTAAAATTCATATTCTCTGATAAATGGTGAAGAAATCTTACATTCTGCCAGTTTGTGGAAACGTATGAGCTGTGCTGTGTGTGAAGCCAGCAGGAACCAGTCTCTGTGCTTACCTTACATAGCCAGAGCTGTGCTGTGTGTGAGGCCAGCAGGAACCAGTCTCTGTGCTTACCTTACATAGCCAGAGCTGTGCTGTGTGTGAAGCCAGCAGGAACCAGTCTCTGTGCTTACCTTACATAGCCAGAGCTGTGCTGTGTGTGAAGCCAGCAGGAACCAGTCTCTGTGCTTACCTTACATAGCCAGAGCTGTGCTGTGTGTGAAGCCAGCAGGAACCAGTCTCTGTGCTTACCTTACATAGCCAGAGCTGTGCTGTGTGTGAAGCCAGCAGGAACCAGTCTCTGTGCTTACCTTACATAGCCAGAGCTGTGCTGTGTGTAAAGCCAGCAGGAACCAGTCTCTGTGCTTACCTTACATAGCCAGAGCTGTGCTGTGTGTGAAGCCAGCAGGAACCAGTCTCTGTGCTTACCTTACATAGCCAGAGCTGTGCTGTGTGTGAAGCCAGCAGGAACCAGTCTCTGTGCTTACCTTACATAGCCAGAGCTGTGCTGTGTGTGAAGCCAGCAGGAACCAGTCTCTGTGCTTACCTTACATAGCCAGAGCTGTGCTGTGTGTGAAGCCAGCAGGAACCAGTCTCTGTGCTTACCTTACATAGCTAGAGCTGTGCTGTGTGTGAAGCCAGCAGGAACCAGTCTCTGTGCTTACCTTACATAGCCAGAGCTGTGCTGTGTGTGAAGCCAGCAGGAACCAGTCTCTGTGCTTACCTTACATAGCCAGAGCTGTGCTGTGTGTGAAGCCAGCAGGAACCAGTCTCTGTGCTTACCTTACATAGCCAGAGCTGTGCTGTGTGTGAAGCCAGCAGGAACCAGTCTCTGTGCTTACCTTACATAGCTAGAGCTGTGCTGTGTGTGAGGCCAGCAGGAACCAGTCTCTGTGCTTACCTTACATAGCTAGAGCTGTGCTGTGTGTGAAGCCAGCAGGAACCAGTCTCTGTGCTTACCTTACATAGCTAGAGCTGTGCTGTGTGTGAGGCCAGCAGGAACCAGTCTCTGTGCTTACCTTACATAGCTAGAGCTGTGCTGTGTGTGAGGCCAGCAGGAACCAGTCTCTGTGCTTACCTTACATAGCCAGAGCTGTGCTGTGTGTGAAGCCAGCAGGAACCAGTCTCTGTGCTTACCTTACATAGCTAGAGCTGTGCTGTGTGTGAAGCCAGCAGGAACCAGTCTCTGTGCTTACCTTACATAGCCAGAGCTGTGCTGTGTGTGAAGCCAGCAGGAACCAGTCTCTGTGCTTACCTTACATAGCTAGAGCTGTGCTGTGTGTGAAGCCAGCAGGAACCAGTCTCTGTGCTTACCTTACATAGCCAGAGCTGTGCTGTGTGTGAAGCCAGCAGGAACCAGTCTCTGTGCTTACCTTACATAGCCAGAGCTGTGCTGTGTGTGAGGCCAGCAGGAACCAGTCTCTGTGCTTACCTTACATAGCCATAGCTGTGCTGTGTGTGAAGCCAGCAGGAACCAGTCTCTGTGCTTACCTTACATAGCTAGAGCTGTGTGTGAAGCCAGCAGGAACCAGTCTCTGTGCTTACCTTACATAGCTAGAGCTGTGCTGTGTGTGAAGCCAGCAGGAACCAGTCTCTGTGCTTACCTTACATAGCTAGAGCTGTGTGTGAAGCCAGCAGGAACCAGTCTCTGTGCTTACCTTACATAGCCAGAGCTGTGCTGTGTGTAAAGCCAGCAGGAACCAGTCTCTGTGCTTACCTTACATAGCCAGAGCTGTGCTGTGTGTGAAGCCAGCAGGAGCCAGTCTCTGTGCTTACCTTACATAGCCAGAGCTGTGCTGTGTGTGAGGCCAGCAGGAACCAGTCTCTGTGCTTACCTTACATAGCCAGAGCTGTGCTGTGTGTGAAGCCAGCAGGAACCAGTCTCTGTGCTTACCTTACATAGCCAGAGCTGTGCTGTGTGTGAAGCCAGCAGGAACCAGTCTCTGTGCTTACCTTACATAGCCAGAGCTGTGCTGTGTGTGAAGCCAGCAGGAACCAGTCTCTGTGCTTACCTTACATAGCTAGAGCTGTGCTGTGTGTGAGGCCAGCAGGAACCAGTCTCTGTGCTTACCTTACATAGCCAGAGCTGTGCTGTGTGTGAGGCCAGCAGGAACCAGTCTCTGTGCTTACCTTACATAGAGCTGTGCTGTGTGTGAGGCCAGCAGGAACCAGTCTCTGTGCTTACCTTACATAGCAAGAGCTGTGCTGTGTGTGAAGCCAGCAGGAACCAGTCTCTGTGCTTACCTTACATAGCCAGAGCTGTGCTGTGTGTGAAGCCAGCAGGAACCAGTCTCTGTGCTTACCTTACATAGCCAGAGCTGTGCTGTGTGTGAAGCCAGCAGGAACCAGTCTCTGTGCTTACCTTACATAGCCAGAGCTGTGCTGTGTGTGAAGCCAGCAGGAACCAGTCTCTGTGCTTACCTTACATAGCCAGAGCTGTGCTGTGTGTGAAGCCAGCAGGAACCAGTCTCTGTGCTTACCTTACATAGCCAGAGCTGTGCTGTGTGTGAGGCCAGCAGGAACCAGTCTCTGTGCTTACCTTACATAGCAAGAGCTGTGCTGTGTGTGAAGCCAGCAGGAACCAGTCTCTGTGCTTACCTTACATAGCCAGAGCTGTGCTGTGTGTGAAGCCAGCAGGAACCAGTCTCTGTGCTTACCTTACATAGCAAGAGCTGTGCTGTGTGTGAGGCCAGCAGGAACCAGTCTCTGTGCTTACCTTACATAGCCAGAGCTGTGCTGTGTGTGAGGCCAGCAGGAACCAGTCTCTGTGCTTACCTTACATAGAGCTGTGCTGTGTGTGAAGCCAGCAGGAACCAGTCTCTGTGCTTACCTTACATAGCTGGCCTCAGGTCAGATATCACTTCATTACAAACGCTCGGAGGTTACGCAGCTTTTGTGGTGTAAGGCTGTTGAGGTGTGGCTTGTGTGTAATTTGTAAGGAAAAGCAGCATAACAGATATACTTGTAAGTAATTAGAGGGATGAATGGGCAGGACTGCTGACCCATCTGTAATGCTGTGTGATCTGCTCTCTTAGCAGGCAGCACTTTTAATAACAGCAAATTTAAGTATTATAAAAGGATATAAACTTCCCATTAAAGTGATAATGCACCTTGATTAGAAGAAACACTGACGCCTCAGCGCTGCACAATATAATGTAATACAATCTCGTGCTATTACAGTATTTATCTTTCCATGCCGGGACGCAGAGAACTACGGTACACATCTCATGGCAGACCTGGGAGCTCAACAGATAGGACATTATTTTACTAACGCTTCCCTAATGTGGCCAAACGCCGACAACCAAATACACTAACAAATAATACATCAGCTGGAACATTACAGCAGAAGCATCCTGTTTAAAACATAAACCTAATCAATAAATGCACAGTATGAATGTATCACTTGGCCTGATTTCCCCAGCTGACCTCTCTGTTTTTTATACAACTTCTTAGCAGGAGAAAGCCAAGACAGCTCCTCCATCTCATGTGACAGAGACAGCAATATAAACAGCACAGGAACGTGGAGTCAACTTTGCTTAGCACAGATGACAAAGCACTAATGAGTCAAAACAGTGACAGTGCAAAGTGATCACAGGGTGCTTGTAGCCTGCACAGGCCAGGATCATGTGACCAGCAGGAGCGGAATCACACACTGCTTGTAGCCTGCACAGGTCAGGATCATGTGACCAGCAGGGACAGGATCACACACTGCTTGTAGCCTGCACAGGCCAGGATCATGTGACCAGCAGGAGCGGAATCACACAGGTCGGGATCATGTGACCAGCAGAGACAGGATCATGTGACCAGCAGGGACAGGATCACACACTGCTTGTAGCCTGCACAGGCCAGGATCATGTGACCAGCAGGAGCGGAATCACACAGGCCGGGATCATGTGACCAGCAGGAGCGGAATCACACAGGTCAGGATCATGTGACCAGCAGAGACAGGATCATGTGACCAGCAGGGACAGGATCACACAGTGCTTGTAGCCTGCACAGGTCGGGATCATGTGACCAGCAGGAGCGGAATCACACAGGCCAGGATCATGTGACCAGCAGGGACAGGATCATGTGACCAGCAGGGACAGGATCACACACTGCTTGTAGCCTGCACAGGCCAGGATCATGTGACCAGCAGGAGCAGAATCACACAGGTCGGGATCATGTGACCAGCAGAGACAGGATCATGTGACCAGCAGGGACAGGATCACACACTGCTTGTAGCCTGCACAGGCTGGGGTCATGTGACCAGCAGGGACAGGATCACACAGTGCTTGTAGCCTGCACAGGTCGGGATCATGTGACCAGCAGGGACAGGATCATGTGACCAGCAGGGACAGGATCACACACTGCTTGTAGCCTGCACAGGCCGGATCATGTGACCAGCAGGGACAGGATCACACAGTGCTTGTAGCCTGCACAGGTCGGGATCATGTGACCAGCAGGGACAGGATCACACAGTGCTTGTAGCCTGCACAGGTCGGGATCATGTGACCAGCAGGGACAGGATCACACAGTGCTTGTAGCCTGCACAGGTCGGGATCATGTGACCAGCAGGGACAGGATCATGTGACCAGCAGGGACAGGATCACACAGTGCTTGTAGCATGCACAGGCTGGGGTCATGTGACCAGCAGGGACAGGATCACACAGTGCTTGTAGCCTGCACAGGTCGGGATCATGTGACCAGCAGGGACAGGATCACACAGTGCTTGTAGCCTGCACAGAAGGAAGGGCAGCTTTACAGGACAATGCAGGAGAATGGATGTCAGAGCAAAGTACAGATAATTACATGCAGGTAGGGTGTCTGTGGCCATTCACTTCTATTACTGCAACTATCAAGCAAAGCAAGCAATAAGTGTAATTAGGTCGGATTCTGTAGAGGAACACAGCACTGCAATGATAAAAGACACGCAGCATGTGTCATACAGCCAGGGATGGATCAGTATGAGATTCCACGGTATGATAGCCTCTAACAACCAGGCCTGTGGAGTCGGTGCAAAAATCCACCGACTCCGACGTTTAGGATTCCACCAACCCCCCTCGACTCAGACTCCCCTAATTTGCATATTACAATTTTGTTGATTAACAGTATGTAACGTGAAATTCGTCTCTGAACTGCCAACGCTTAGGAATTTTACAAGACAACTGAAGTAAGAAGGATATGTAGACTACTATATGTATTCCCTTTAGACTAAAACTAGTCCTTGGTAAGAGTACTTGTAAAAGGGTACAAACCGGAACAAAACATGGATCAGGCCCTAGGCAATGTAACTGTGGGTACATGTAAGAGTGATGTGCAGGTACTCTGCAGGGGAATGAGGTGATTCTTCCTCTATTACACATTCTTCATGCACAATCTGAACATGGATCAGGCCCTAGGCAATGTAACTGTGAGTACATGTAAGAGTGATGTGCAGGTACTCTGCAGGGGAATGAGGTGATTCTTCCTCTATTACACATTCTTCATGCACAATCTGAACATGGATCAGGCCCTAGGCAATGTAAGTGTGGGTACATGTAAGAGTGATGTGCAGGTACTCTGCAGGGGAATGAGGTGATTCTTCCTCTATTACACATTCTTCATGCACAATCTGAACATGGATCAGGCCCTAGGCAATGTAAGTGTGGGTACATGTAAGAGTGATGTGCAGGTACTCTGCAGGGGAATGAGGTGATTCTTCCTCTATTACACATTCTTCATGCACAATCTGAACATGGATCAGGCCCTAGGCAATGTAACTGTGGGTACATGTAAGAGTGATGTGCAGGTACTCTGCAGGGGAATGAGGTGATTCTTCCTCTATTACACATTCTTCATGCACAATCTGAACATGGATCAGGCCCTAGGCAATGTAACTGTGGGTACATGTAAGAGTGATGTGCAGGTACTCTGCAGGGGAATGAGGAGATTCTTCCTCTATTACACATTCTTCATGCACAATCTGAACATGGATCAGGCCCTAGGCAATGTAACTGTGGGTACATGTAAGAATGATGTGCAGGTACTCTGCAGGGGAATGAGGAGATTCTTCCTCTATTACACATTCTTCATGCACAATCTGAGCATGGATCAGGCCCTAGGCAATGTAACTGTGGGTACATGTAAGAGTGATGTGCAGGTACTCAGCAGGGGAATGAGGGGATTCTTCCTCTATTACACATTCTTCATGCACAATCTGAACATGGATCAGGCCCTAGGCAATGTAACTGTGGGTACATGTAAGAATGATGTGCAGGTACTCTGCAGGGGAATGAGGAGATTCTTCCTCTATTACACATTCTTCATGCACAATCTGAGCATGGATCAGGCCCTAGGCAATGTAACTGTGGGTACATGTAAGAATGATGTGCAGGTACTCTGCAGGGGAATAAGGAGATTCTTCCTCTATTACACACTCTTCATGCACAATATGAACCAGGTTTATGGGTGATAGACAACACCTCTGTGTTCAATGTGCACAGCATTCTCAGTGGATTCCCTGCAGCTCTGTGGGGAGTGCATATGTAGAGTATAGTACTACTGTGTAACAAAGTAAACCTGAGACAGATGAAATTAAAGTTTTATACATACCTGGGGCTTCATCCAGCCCCCTTCAGGATAATCAGTCCCTCGTTGTCCTCCTCCACCACCTGGATCTTCTGCTATGAGTCCAGGTACTTAAGCCAGTCTGAAGTAGTGCGTATGCACACACTCCGCCGCCGGGAGCGTACTACACCTGCGCAGCACTATTGCGCAGATGCAGAACGCTCCTGGCTGTGGAAGCGGCATGCGGCCGGACAGAGCTGACTGGCTGAATTACCAGGACTCATAGCAGAAGATCCAGGTGGTGGAGGAGGACAGCGAGGGACTGATTGGCCTGAAGGGGGCGGGAAGAAGCCCCAGGTATGTATAAAACTTTACTTTTCATCCGTCTCAGTTGCCCTTTAATTTGTAGTCACCAAACCAAATTTTAACAACATATCAAATTATTTGATTTCATCAGCAAAGGGAGTGCATACATTTGCATAAACCAGCATCAATGCAGAATTATTTCCATCTCATTGACCATTTCTATTAGTGACACAGCTACACATCAGGCTTTATTCTTACAGCATAGATGTTATTTAGTATATCCACGGCCATCCACGAATCTCCCAGATGTGCATGTCACTGTTAACCACACTACCATTCGCCCTACCTCTCAAGCCCGCTGTCTGGGTGTCACCATGGACTCCGCACTCTCCTTCACTTCCCACATCCAAAACCTCACTAAGTCCTGCAGCTTCCACCTTCGTAACATCTGTAAGATTCGCCCTTTCCTGACCTCTGCCACCACCAAACTCCTCATCCATGCCCTCATAATTTCCCGCCTTGACTACTGCAATGCCCTGCTGTCTGGTCTCCCTATGACCCGAACAGCCCCACTGCAGTCCATCATGAATGCGGCAGCCAGAATTATCCACTGCTCCCATCGCTCCACCACGGCAGATCCCCTCCTAGAATCCCTCCACTGGCTTCCTATCCAGTCCAGAATCAGATTCAAGATACTGTGTCTGACCTACAAATCTGTCCACAAAACCTGTCCAACCTACATTTCCGATCTTACTCAGAGGTACACACCTAGCCGCTCACTCCGCTCTTCCAATGAACTTCGCCTAACCGCCCCCCGCATCACCCAGTCCCATGCACGCCTCCAGGACTTCTCAAGAGCTGCTCCAACACTATAGAACTCCCTACCTCCACCCATTAGGGCAGCCCCCTCCTTCAACATCTTCAAGAAAGCCCTCAAAACTCACCTTTTCACTCTGGCCTACTACCCCTCACAAGTGCTCTAAACCTACAGCTGAACTCTGGTCCCCCACCATTCGTGTCCTTACCTCTCCCTCTAGATTGTAAGCCTTTGGGCAGGGTCCGCCTCCTTTTGTGTCCTACCTGATCTGGCACCTCCATTACTGTGAACCCATGCCATGCATTTGAGTGAACCTAACTTGCCTAATCTCCATGCTTCATCCAGTGACTGACTAAGCATTACCTTGTACTCATACTGTGCTGTGTGATCTCCATGCTCCCATCCAGTGACTGACTAAGCATTACCTTGTACTCATACTGTGCTGTGTGATCTGGTTTTCTTGTATTCCTGTATTGTCATATTGCTGTATGTCACCCCTAAATATTGTCTGTAACCTAAATTAATGTTCAGCGCTGCGTAATATGTTGGCGCTTTATAAATACAATAAATAATAATAATAATAATAATAATAATAATATTATATAAGAGATTCCTGTGTACACATCATATATACAGTCACAATCAGATATGTATATCTGACTTTAAAAATACGGGGACTGCTTTATTGATGCAGCACAAGTAACTAATTTTGATTGGTTTATTTCATTTTTGTGGACTGAGCACAGCTATTACTGTATATATACATTATTTTAATGACTATTATCTGAGAAATAGAACATTTTATCATATTTTCTATTTTAATTACAGTTACAAATTCATTGGGAGTCGGAGTCGGTGTATTTTTTCCCGACTCCGACTCCAGGCACCCAAAATTGCTCCGACTCCACAGCCCTGGTAAAAACAATACCACGGTATGATGGTAATATACAATTACTGGGACCCGCCTCCCCTTTACATGACATAATGTGCCCCCCCCAGTAGGGTAGCCAGATGAGCCCCGCCCCCTCAGCATACATATGGATAAGCCCCCGGGAGATTTGGGCGCAGGGTGAAGCTGATCACCCTCCTCCCGCAGAAGTCCTGGCGGCGTTACACACTATTCCCCCTCCAGGGATTGCGGTTGTTATTCAGCTTCCCGCTATTGCTGGTGGACATGTTACAGTTTCTTCTATAGTAATTTGTGCTCTGTCTTTTGACGGCGCCCACATTACTCGCTGAGCGCCGCTATAGGCGTAACTCCTATTACGGTCAAGGATCTGCGGCGGGGAGACAGCGGCACAATCGGCCTGGCCGGCGGAGGATTGTGGCGATTTGCCGGTAAGCACCGGTTACCTTGGCGGCAATCTCTGGTGACTGCTGGTACAGAAGTAGTTAGCATTGAATATGGAGCGCATGGTATGTATATAGAGTGGGGCACAGTTTTAAATAAGCCTATTTTTAACATCAGGTCTCAGGCAAGCAGAAACTACACCTATCCGGCATCAGCCGATCCCCCCGATGCCGGGTAACCGAGTCTATCCAGTACATGCCCTCCTCATCGGCAGCGGTACGATATATGGTGGTATTGCTTCTGTAACTGGAGACATCCCTTCCATTAGCAGCTTCCATTGTTTACATGTAGCGTCGCTGCACAGATGTCCCACTAAGTGTTTATATACCTAGGAACGGCTCTCATATGGCCACGCCTTCTCCAGGAGGGTCGAGCAAATTTATCTACTGCCTTTTTCCTAGATAAGTCATTTGCCAGGGTCACGGAGCCGCGGGCCACGCCGTGCTGCGCCGGGGTCACGGAGCCGCGGGCCACGCCGTGCTGCGCCGGGGTCACGGAGCCGCGGGCCACGCCGTGCTGCGCCAGGGTCACGGAGCCGCGGGCCACGCCGTGCTGCGCCAGGGTCACGGAGCCGCGGGCCACGCCGTGCTGCGCCGGGGTCACGGAGCCTCGGGCCACGCCGTGCTGCGCCAGGGTCACGGAGCCGTGGGCCACGCCGTGCTGCGCCGGGGTCACGGAGCCGCGGGCCACGCCGTGCTGCGCCGGGGTCACGGAGCCGCGGGCCACGCCGTGCTGCGCCGGGGTCACGGAGCCGCGGGCCACGCCGTGCTGCGCCGGGGTCACGGAGCCGCGGGCCACGCCGTGCTGCGCCGGGGTCACGGAGCCGCGGGCCACGCCGTGCTGCGCCGGGGTCACGGAGCCGCGGGCCACGCCGTGCTGCGCCGGGGTCACGGAGCCGCGGGCCACGCCGTGCTGCGCCGGGGTCACGGAGCCTCGGGCCACGCCGTGCTGCGCCGGGGTCACGGAGCCGCGGGCCACGCCGTGCTGCGCCGGGGTCACGGAGCCGCGGGCCACGCCGTGCTGCGCCGGGGTCACGGAGCCTCGGGCCACGCCGTGCTGCGCCGGGGTCACGGAGCCGCGGGCCACGCCGTGCTGCGCCGGGGTCACGGAGCCGTGGGCCACGCCGTGCTGCGCCGGGGTCACGGAGCCGCGGGCCACGCCGTGCTGCGCCGGGGTCACGGGGCCGCGGGCCACGCCGTGCTGCGCCGGGGTCACGGGGCCGCGGGCCACGCCGTGCTGCGCCGGGGTCACGGAGCCGCGGGCCACGCCGTGCTGCGCCGGGGTCACGGAGCCGCGGGCCACGCCGTGCTGCGCCGGGGTCACGGAGCCGCGGGCCACGCCGTGCTGCGCCGGGGTCACGGAGCCGCGGGCCACGTCGTGCTGCGCCGGGGTCACGGAGCCGCGGGCCACGCCGTGCTGCGCCGGGGTCACGGAGCCGCGGGCCACGCCGTGCTGCGCCGGGGTCACGGAGCCGCGGGCCACGCCGTGCTGCGCCGGGGTCACGGAGCCGCGGGCCACGCCGTGCTGCGCCGGGGTCACGGAGCCGCGGGCCACGCCGTGCTGCGCCGGGGTCACGGAGCCGCGGGCCACGTCGCGCTGCGCCGGGGTCACGGAGCCGCGTGCTGCGCCAGGGTCACGGAGCCGCGTGCTGCGCCAGGGTCACGGAGCCGCGTGCTGCGCCAGGGTCACGGAGCCGCGTGCTGCGCCAGGGTCACGGAGCCGCGTGCTGCGCCAGGGTCACGGAGCCGCGTGCTGCGCCAGGGTCACGGAGCCGCGGGCCACGTCGTGCTGCGCCAGGGTCACGGAGCCGCGGGCCACGTCGTGCTGCGCCAGGGTCACGGAGCCGCGGGCCACGTCGTGCTGCGCCAGGGTCACGGAGCCGCGGGCCACGTCGTGCTGCGCCAGGGTCACGGAGCCGCGGGCCACGCCGTGCTGCGCCAGGGTCACGGAGCCGCGGGCCACGCCGTGCTGCGCCAGGGTCACGGAGCCGCGGGCCACGATGTGCTGCGCCAGGGTCACGGAGCCGCAGGCCACGTCGTGCTGCGCCGGGGTCACGGAGCCGCGGGCCACGTCGTGCTGCGCCGGGGTCACGGAGCCGCGGGCCACGCCGTGCTGCGCCAGGGTCACGGAGCCGCGGGCCACGTCGTGCTTTGCGACTCCCACACCTAAAGCTACACATACACGTTATGAACACTGAAAACAACTTTTTCCTGATTGTTTTGGGCACCAACATACCAGCAATCATCATACAGCTATGATGACAGAAGTGACAGGAGGGCACAGTCCAGGTGAGTGCAACTGGAGGATGAGCAGTGATAGGTTGGAGGGTAAAGAGTGACAGGGTGAGGAGTGATATTAGAGGGTGAGGCAGGACTCACGTGCTGAGCTTGCGGCTCCAGTAGAGGCCCCCCGGCCAGAGCTCCCGCAGCTGCACGGCCCGGCTCAGGTTACAGCGGATGGAGTGCAGCAGCTGGAGGGTGAGGAGTGATGGGGAGGGGTGAGGAGTGACAGTATAGAGGGTGAGGAGTGATGGGGGGGTGAGGAGTGACAGTATAGAGGATGAGGAGTGACAGTATAGAGGATGAGGAGTGACAGTATAGAGGATGAGGAGTGATAGGTGAGGAGTGACAGTAGAGGGATGAGGAGTGACAGGTGAGGAGTGACAGGTGAGGCAGGACTCACGTGCTGAGCTTGCGGCTCCAGTAGAGGCCCCCCGGCCAGAGCTCCCGCAGCTGCACGGCCCGGCTCAGGTTACAGCGGATGGAGTGCAGCAGCTGGAGGGTGAGGAGTGATGGGGAGGGGGGAGGAGTGACAGTATAGAGGGTGAGGAGTGATGAGGAGTGATGAGGGGTGAGGAGTGATGGAGGATGAGGAGTGACAGATGAGGAGTGATGGGGGGGTGAGGAGTGACAGTATAGAGGATGAGGAGTGACAGGATGAGGAGTGATGGAGGATGAGGAGTGATGGAGGGTGAGGAGTGATGGGAGGGGTGAGGAGTGACATGATGAGGAGTGACAGTATGAGGAGTGATGGAGGGTGAGGAGTGACATGGTGAGGAGTGACAGATGAGGAGTGATGGAGGGTGAGGAGTGACATGGTGAGGAGTGACATGATGAGGAGTGACAGTATGAGGAGTGATGGAGGGTGAGGAGTGACAGGATGAGGAGTCACAGTGTGAGGAGTGATGGAGGGTGAGGAGTGACAGATGAGGAGTGATAGGTGAGGAGTGACAGTATAGAGGATGAGGAGTGACATGATGAGGAGTGACAGATGAGGAGTGATGGAGGGTGAGGAGTGACAGGATGAGGAGTGACAGGATGAGGCAGGACTCACGTGCTGAGCTTGCGGCTCCAGTAGAGGCCC
The DNA here is from genome assembly GCF_040937935.1 of Hyperolius riggenbachi. NCBI lineage: Eukaryota > Metazoa > Chordata > Amphibia > Anura > Hyperoliidae > Hyperolius > Hyperolius riggenbachi. The sequence continues at coordinate 501,934,853 of NC_090649.1, forward strand.
CCCGGCCAGAGCTCCCGCAGCTGCACGGCCCGGCTCAGGTTACAGCGGATGGAGTGCAGCAGCTGGAGGGTGAGGAGTGATGGGGAGGGGGGAGGAGTGACAGTATAGAGGGTGAGGAGTGATGAGGAGTGATGAGGGGTGAGGAGTGATGGAGGATGAGGAGTGACAGATGAGGAGTGATGGGGGGGGGGTGAGGAGTGACAGTATAGAGGGTGAGGAGTGACAGAGGGTGAGGAGTGACAGAGGGTGAGGAGTGACAGAGGGTGAGGAGTGACAGAGGGTGAAGAGTGACAGAGGGTGAAGAGTGACAGAGGGTGAAGAGTGACAGAGGGTGAAGAGTGACAGAGGGTGAAGAGTGACAGAGGGTGAAGAGTGACAGAGGGTGAGGAGTGACAGAGGGTGAGGAGTGACAGAGGGTGAGGAGTGACAGTATGAGGAGTGATGGAGGGTGAGGAGTGATGGAGGGTGAGGAGTGACAGTATGAGGAGTGATGGAGGGTGAGGAGTGACATGGTGAGGAGTGACATGATGAGGAGTGATGGAGGGTGAGGAGTGACAGGATGAGGAGTGACAGTGTGAGTAGTGATGGAGGGTGAGGAGTGACAGATGAGGAGTGATAGGTGAGGAGTGACAGTATAAGGGATGAGGAGTGACAGTAGAGGGATGAGGAGTGACAGAGGGTGAGGCAGGACTCACGTGCTGAGCTTGCGGCTCCAGTAGAGGCCCCCCGGCCAGAGCTCCCGCAGCTGCACGGCCCGGCTCAAGTTACAGCGGATGGAGTGCAGCAGCTGGAGGGTGAGGAGTGATGGGGGGGGGGTGACAGTATAGAGGGTGAGGAGTGATGGGGAGGGGTGAGGAGTGACAGTATAGAGGGTGAGGAGTGACAGATGAGGAGTGATGGAGGGTGAGGAGTGACAGTATAGAGGGTGAGGAGTGACGGAGGGTGAGGAGTGACAGATGAGGAGTGACAGGGTGAGGCAGGACTCACGTGCTGAGCTTGCGGCTCCAGTAGAGGCCCCCCGGCCAGAGCTCCCGCAGCTGCACGGCCCGGCTCAGGTTACAGCGGATGGAGTGCAGCAGCTGGAGGGTGAGGAGTGATGGGGGGGTGAGGAGTGACAGTATAGAGGGTGAGGAGTGATGGGGGGTGAGGAGTGACATGATGAGGAGTGATGGAGGGTGAGGAGTGACAGGATGAGGAGTGACAGAGGGTGAGGAGTGACAGGATGAGGAGTGACAGGTGAGGCAGGACTCACGTGCTGAGCTTGCGGCTCCAGTAGAGGCCCCCCGGCCAGAGCTCCCGCAGCTGCACGGCCCAGCTCAGGTTACAGCGGATGGAGTGCAGCAGTTGGAGGGTGAGGAGTGATGGGGGGAGGGTGAGGAGTGATGGAGGGTGAGGAGTGATGGGGGGATGAGGAGTGACAGTATAGAGGATGAGGAGTGACAGATGAGGAGTGACAGTATAGAGGATGAGGAGTGACAGTAGAGGATGAGGAGTGACAGATGAGGAGTGATAGGTGAGGAGTGACAGTATAGAGGGTGAGGAGTGACAGTAGAGGGTGAGGAGTGACAGGATGAGGAGTGACAGGTGAGGCAGGACTCACGTGCTGAGCTTGCGGCTCCAGTAGAGGCCCCCCGACCAGAGCTCCCGCAGCTGCACGGCCCGGCTCAGGTTACAGCGGATGGAGTGCAGCAGTTGGAGGGTGAGGAGTGATGGGGGGGGAGGTGATGAGTGACAGTAGAGGATGAGGAGTGACAGTATGAGGAGTGATGGAGGATGAGGAGTGACAGGATGAGGAGTGACAGAGGGTGAGGCAGGACTCACGTGCTGAGCTTGCGGCTCCAGTAGAGGCCCCCCGGCCAGAGCTCCCGCAGCTGCACGGCCCAGCTCAGGTTACAGCGGATGGAGTGCAGCAGTTGGAGAGTGAGGAGTGATGGGGGGAGGGTGAGGAGTGATGGAGGGTGAGGAGTGATGGGGGGATGAGGAGTGACAGTATAGAGGATGAGGAGTGACAGATGAGGAGTGACAGTATAGAGGATGAGGAGTGACAGTAGAGGATGAGGAGTGACAGTATGAGGAGTGATGGAGGATGAGGAGTGACAGGATGAGGAGTGACAGAGGGTGAGGCAGGACTCACGTGCTGAGCTTGCGGCTCCAGTAGAGGCCCCCCGGCCAGAGCTCCCGCAGCTGCACGGCGCGGCTCAGGTTACAGCGGATGGAGTGCAGCAGTTGGAGGGTGAGGAGTGATGGGGGGGGGGAGGTGATGAGTGACAGTAGAGGATGAGGAGTGACAGTATGAGGAGTGATGGAGGATGAGGAGTGACAGAGGGTGAGGCAGGACTCACGTGCTGAGCTTGCGGCTCCAGTAGAGGCCCCCCGGCCAGAGCTCCCGCAGCTGCACGGCCCGGCTCAGGTTACAGCGGATGGAGTGCAGCAGTTGGAGGGTGAGGAGTGATGGGGGGGGGAGGTGATGAGTGACAGTAGAGGATGAGGAGTGACAGTATGAGGAGTGATGGAGGATGAGGAGTGACAGGATGAGGAGTGACAGAGGGTGAGGCAGGACTCACGTGCTGAGCTTGCGGCTCCAGTAGAGGCCCCCCGGCCAGAGCTCCCGCAGCTGCACGGCCCGGCTCAGGTTACAGCGGATGGAGTGCAGCAGTTGGAGGGTGAGGAGTGATGGGGGGGGGGGGGGGGGAGGTGATGAGTGACAGTAGAGGATGAGGAGTGACAGTATGAGGAGTGATGGAGGATGAGGAGTGACAGGATGAGGAGTGACAGAGGGTGAGGCAGGACTCACGTGCTGAGCTTGCGGCTCCAGTAGAGGCCCCCCGGCCAGAGCTCCCGCAGCTGCACGGCGCGGCTCAGGTTACAGCGGATGGAGTGCAGCAGTTGGAGGGTGAGGAGTGATGGGGGGAGGGTGAGGAGTGATGGAGGGTGAGGAGTGATGGGGGGATGAGGAGTGACAGTATAGAGGATGAGGAGTGACAGATGAGGAGTGACAGTATAGAGGATGAGGAGTGACAGTAGAGGATGAGGAGTGACAGATGAGGAGTGATAGGTGAGGAGTGACAGTATGAGGAGTGATGGAGGATGAGGAGTGACAGGATGAGGAGTGACAGAGGGTGAGGCAGGACTCACGTGCTGAGCTTGCGGCTCCAGTAGAGGCCCCCCGGCCAGAGCTCCCGCAGCTGCACGGCCCGGCTCAGGTTACAGCGGATGGAGTGCAGCAGTTGGAGGGTGAGGAGTGATGGGGGGGGGGAGGAGGTGATGAGTGACAGTAGAGGATGAGGAGTGACAGATGAGGAGTGACAGTATAGAGGATGAGGAGTGACAGATGAGGAGTGACAGTATAGAGGATGAGGAGTGACAGTATAGAGGGTGAGGAGTGACAAGTGAGGAGTGACAGTAGAGGGTGAGGAGTGACAGTAGAGGGATGAGGAGTGACAGGTGAGGAGTGACAGTATGAGGCAGGACTCACGTGCTGAGCTTGCGGCTCCAGTAGAGGCCCCCCGGCCAGAGCTCCCGCAGCTGCACGGCCCGGCTCAGGTTACAGCGGATGGAGTGCAGCAGTTGGAGGGTGAGGAGTGATGGGAGGGATGAGGAGTGACAGGTGAGGAGTGACAGTATGAGGCAGGACTCACGTGCTGAGCTTGCGGCTCCAGTAGAGGCCCCCCGGCCAGAGCTCCCGCAGCTGCACGGCCCGGCTCAGGTTACAGCGGATGGAGTGCAGCAGTTGGAGGGTGAGGAGTGATGGGGGGGGGAGGAGGTGATGAGTGACAGTAGAGGATGAGGAGTGACAGATGAGGAGTGACAGTATAGAGGATGAGGAGTGACAGATGAGGAGTGACAGTATAGAGGATGAGGAGTGACAGTATAGAGGGTGAGGAGTGACAGATGAGGAGTGATAGGTGAGGAGTGACAGTAGAGGGTGAGGAGTGACAGTAGAGGGATGAGGAGTGACAGGTGAGGAGTGACAGTATGAGGCAGGACTCACGTGCTGAGCTTGCGGCTCCAGTAGAGGCCCCCCGGCCAGAGCTCCCGCAGCTGCACGGCCCGGCTCAGGTTACAGCGGATGGAGTGCAGCAGTTGGAGGGTGAGGAGTGATGGGAGGGATGAGGAGTGACAGGTGAGGAGTGACAGTATGAGGCAGGACTCACGTGCTGAGCTTGCGGCTCCAGTAGAGGCCCCCCGGCCAGAGCTCCCGCAGCTGCACGGCCCGGCTCAGGTTACAGCGGATGGAGTGCAGCAGTTGGAGGGTGAGGAGTGATGGGGGGGGGAGGAGGTGATGAGTGACAGTAGAGGATGAGGAGTGACAGATGAGGAGTGACAGTATAGAGGATGAGGAGTGACAGATGAGGAGTGACAGTATAGAGGATGAGGAGTGACAGTATAGAGGGTGAGGAGTGACAGATGAGGAGTGATAGGTGAGGAGTGACAGTAGAGGGTGAGGAGTGACAGTAGAGGGATGAGGAGTGACAGGTGAGGAGTGACAGTATGAGGCAGGACTCACGTGCTGAGCTTGCGGCTCCAGTAGAGGCCCCCCGGCCAGAGCTCCCGCAGCTGCACGGCCCGGCTCAGGTTACAGCGGATGGAGTGCAGCAGTTGGAGGGTGAGGAGTGATGGGAGGGATGAGGAGTGACAGGTGAGGAGTGACAGTATGAGGCAGGACTCACGTGCTGAGCTTGCGGCTCCAGTAGAGGCCCCCCGGCCAGAGCTCCCGCAGCTGCACGGCCCGGCTCAGGTTACAGCGGATGGAGTGCAGCAGTTGGAGGGTGAGGAGTGATGGGGGGGGGGAGGAGGTGATGAGTGACAGTAGAGGATGAGGAGTGACAGATGAGGAGTGACAGTATAGAGGATGAGGAGTGACAGATGAGGAGTGACAGTATAGAGGATGAGGAGTGACAGTATAGAGGGTGAGGAGTGACAGATGAGGAGTGATAGGTGAGGAGTGACAGTAGAGGGTGAGGAGTGACAGTAGAGGGATGAGGAGTGACAGGTGAGGAGTGACAGTATGAGGCAGGACTCACGTGCTGAGCTTGCGGCTCCAGTAGAGGCCCCCCGGCCAGAGCTCCCGCAGCTGCACGGCCCGGCTCAGGTTACAGCGGATGGAGTGCAGCAGTTGGAGGGTGAGGAGTGATGGGAGGGATGAGGAGTGACAGGTGAGGAGTGACAGTATGAGGCAGGACTCACGTGCTGAGCTTGCGGCTCCAGTAGAGGCCCCCCGGCCAGAGCTCCCGCAGCTGCACGGCCCGGCTCAGGTTACAGCGGATGGAGTGCAGCAGTTGGAGGGTGAGGAGTGATGGGGGGGGGAGGAGGTGATGAGTGACAGTAGAGGATGAGGAGTGACAGATGAGGAGTGACAGTATAGAGGATGAGGAGTGACAGATGAGGAGTGACAGTATAGAGGATGAGGAGTGACAGTATAGAGGATGAGGAGTGACAGTATAGAGGATGAGGAGTGACAGTATAGAGGATGAGGAGTAACAGATGAGGAGTGATAGGTGAGGAGTGACAGTATAGAGGGTGAGGAGTGACAGAGGGTGAGGCAGGACTCACGTGCTGAGCTTGCGGCTCCAGTAGAGGCCCCCCGGCCAGAGCTCCCGCAGCTGCACGGCCCGGCTCAGGTTACAGCGGATGGAGTGCAGCAGTTGGAGGGTGAGGAGTGATGGGGGGGGGGAGGAGGTGATGAGTGACAGTAGAGGATGAGGAGTGACAGATGAGGAGTGACAGTATAGAGGATGAGGAGTGACAGATGAGGAGTGACAGTATAGAGGATGAGGAGTGACAGTATAGAGGATGAGGAGTGACAGTATAGAGGATGAGGAGTGACAGTATAGAGGATGAGGAGTGACAGATGAGGAGTGATAGGTGAGGAGTGACAGTATAGAGGGTGAGGAGTGACAGAGGGTGAGGCAGGACTCACGTGCTGAGCTTGCGGCTCCAGTAGAGGCCCCCCGGCCAGAGCTCCCGCAGCTGCACGGCCCGGCTCAGGTTACAGCGGATGGAGTGCAGCAGTTGGAGGGTGAGGAGTGATGGGGGGGGGGAGGAGGTGATGAGTGACAGTAGAGGATGAGGAGTGACAGATGAGGAGTGACAGTATAGAGGATGAGGAGTGACAGATGAGGAGTGACAGTATAGAGGATGAGGAGTGACAGTATAGAGGATGAGGAGTGACAGTATAGAGGATGAGGAGTGACAGTATAGAGGATGAGGAGTAACAGATGAGGAGTGATAGGTGAGGAGTGACAGTATAGAGGGTGAGGAGTGACAGAGGGTGAGGCAGGACTCACGTGCTGAGCTTGCGGCTCCAGTAGAGGCCCCCCGGCCAGAGCTCCCGCAGCTGCACGGCCCGGCTCAGGTTACAGCGGATGGAGTGCAGCAGTTGGAGGGATTCCCGGTCGAGCCTCGCGCTGTAGGGCAGCAGCAGGTTGTAGACGATCTCCTTCTGCGGGGTGAAGCCCAACCGCTCCGCCCGCTCCTCCCCGGCGCCCATCCTGCCGGCTCTCCTCTCCTCCCGCCGCCTGACACTGACTGACAACTCTCACTACACTCACTGCCGCCGGTGACGAAGCAGCAGCAGCCAGGGCACCAACGTCACCGGGCGCAGCTTCAATGCGTCACTTCCGCCCTTTTCCCTCAGCAAGAGCTGCAGAGCGCCACTTCCGCCCTTTTCCCTCAGAGGAGGAGTCTTTATACCATCTCCTTTCCTTTAGCTGCGCTTCAAAGCGTCACTTCCGCCGTTTTCCTTTAGCAGGTGCAACATAGCGTCACTTCCGCTTCTGTCTGTCAGCTGGAGCTGCAGAGCGTCACTTCCGCCCTTTTCCCTCAGAGGAGTCTTTACATCGTTTTCTCCGCCCCTTTCCTGCAGCTGGCGCTTCATAGCGTCTCTTCCGCCCTTTCGCTCAGCCGGCGTTGCACGTCACTTCCGCCTTTCTCTTCAATGTTTATGTCTGATCACGCTGCCTGAGCTCTGCTTTCCAGGTGGGACATGCGCAGTGTTCACCTCCTCGCTCTGCGGAGATTAGCGCTTACTGAGCATGCGCGGTAGAAATGTCAGCAGCTTATATAGGACACAGCGCCGCTCGGCGGAGCAGTGCTTTTCAGCGCTCGGAGTGTGTTTCTGCCGTGCAGCCAGATAGTGGGGCAGCAATACGGGGTGCAGAGACTGTGACCGCATTGGGGCCCTCCCTCACGGGCAGTACCAGCTCTCTATTGGTCCTGTGCTGGTAATAATAATCCATATATACTCTCAATGTTAGTAATCATTAACAAGCTGCTCCCCATCCCCCTTCTTCCACCTCTGACACTGTAGTTGCCATTGGCAGGTTGTGGTGCGTCGTCAATTTAAGAGTACTTGGGGGGGTAACCCGCCACAGCGACACTTCCGCCTCCTCCCCTCAGCCGGTGAGCGGAGTAACCCGCCACAGCGACACTTCCGCCTCCACCCCTCAGCCGGTGAGCGGAGTAACCCGCCACAGCGACACTTCCGCCTCCACCCCTCAGTCAGTGAGCGGAGTAACCCGCCACAGCGACACTTCCGCCTCCTCCCCTCAGCCGGTGAGCGGAGTAACCCGCCACAGCGACACTTCCTCCTCTTCCCCTCAGCCGGTGAGCGGAGTAACCAGCCACAGCGACACTTCCGCCTCCACCCCTCAGCCGGTGAGCGGAGTAACCCGCCACAGCGACACTTCCGCCTCCTCCCCTCAGCCGGTGAGCGGAGTAACCCGCCACAGCGACACTTCCGCCTCCTCCCCTCAGCCGGTGAGCGGAGTAACCCACCACAGCGACACTTCCGCCTCCTCCCCTCAGCCGGTGAGCAGAGTAACCTGCCACAGCGACACTTCCGCCTCCTCCCCTCAGCCGGTGAGCGGAGTAACCCGCCACAGTGTCACTTCTGCCTCCTCCCCTCAGCCGGTGAGCAGAGCAACCCGCCACAGCGACACTTCCGCCTCCTCCCCTCAGCCGGTGAGCGGAGTAACCCGCCACAGCGACACTTCCGCCTCCTCCCCTCAGCCGGTGAGCGGAGTAACCCGCCACAGCGACACTTCCGCCTCCTCCCCTCAGCCGGTGAGCGGAGTAACCCGCCACAGCGACACTTCCGCCTCCTCCCCTCAGCCGGTGAGCGGAGTAACCCGCCACAGTGTCACTTCTGCCTCCTCCCCTCAGCCGGTGAGCAGAGCAACCCGCCACAGCGACACTTCCGCCTCCTCCCCTCAGCCGGTGAGCGGAGTAACCCGCCACAGCGACACTTCCGCCTCCTCCCCTCAGCCGGTGAGCTGAGTAACCCGCCACAGCGTCACTTCCGCCTCCTCCCCTCAGCCGGTGAGCGGAGTAACCCGCCACAGCGACACTTCCGCCTCCACCCCTCAGCCGGTGAGCGGAGTAACCCGCCACAGCGACACTTCCGCCTCCTCCCCTCAGCCGGTGAGCGGAGTAACCCGCCACAGCGACACTTCCGCCTCCTCCCCTCAGCCGGTGAGCGGAGTAACCCGCCACAGCAACACCTCCGCCTCCCCCCCTCAGCCGGTGAGCGGAGTATCCCACCACAGCGACACTTCCGCCTCCTCCCCTCAGCCAGGGAGCGGAGTAACCCGCCACAGCGACACTTCCGCCTCCCCCCCTCAGCCGGTGAGCGGAGTAACCCGCCACAGCGACACTTCCGCCTCTTCCCCTCAGCCGGTGAGCGGAGTAACCCGCCACAGTGACACTTCCCCCTCTTCCCCTCAGCCAGTGAGCAGAGTCACCCGTCACAGCGTCACTTCCACCTCCACCTCTCAGCCGGTGAGCGGAGTAACCCGCCACAGCGACACTTCCGCCTCCTCCCCTCAGCCGGTGAGCTGAGTAACCCGCCACAGCGACACTTCCACCTCCACCCCTCAGCCGGTGAGCGGAGTAACCCGCCACAGCGACACTTCTGCCTCCTCCCCTCAGCCAGTGAGCGGAGTAACCCGCCACAGCGACACTTCCACCTCCTCCCCTCAGCCGGTGAGCGGAGTAACCCGCCACAGCGACACTTCCGCCTCCTCCCCTCAGCCGGTGAGCGGAGTAACCCGCCACAGCGACACCTCCGCCTCCCCCCCTCAGCCGGTGAGCGGAGTATCCCACCACAGCGACACTTCCGCCTCCTCCCCTCAGCCAGGGAGCGGAGTAACCCGCCACAGCGACACTTCCGCCTCCCCCCCTCAGCCGGTGAGCGGAGTAACCCGCCACAGCGACACTTCCGCCTCCCCCCCTCAGCCGGTGAGCGGAGTAACCCGCCACAGCGACACTTCCGCCTCCTCCCCTCAGCCGGTGAGCGGAGTAACCCGCCACAGCGACACTTCCCCCTCTTCCCCTCAACCGGTGAGCGGAGTAACCCGCCACAGCGACACTTCCGCCTCCTCCCCTCAGCCGGTGAGCGGAGTAACCCGCCACAGCGACACCTCCGCCTCCCCCCCTCAGCCGGTGAGCGGAGTAACCCGCCACAGCGACACTTCCGCCTCCTCCCCTCAGCCGGTGAGCGGAGTAACCCGACACAGCGACACTTCCGCCTCCTCCCCTCAGCCGGTGAGCGGAGTAACCCGCCACAGCGACTCTTCCGCCTCTTCCCCTCAGCCGGTGAGCGGAGTAACCCGCCACAGCGACACTTCCGCCTCTTCCTCTCAGCCGGTGAGCGGAGTAACCCGCCACAGCGACACTTCCGCCTCTTCCCCTCAGCCGGTGAGCGGAGTAACCCGCCACAGCGACACTTCCGCCTCTTCCCCTCAGCCGGTGAGTGGAGTAACCCGCCACAGCGACACTTTCCCCTCTTCCCCTCAGCCGGTGAGCGGAGTAACCCGCTACAGCGACACTTCCGCCTCCTCCCCTCAGCCGGTGAGCGGAGTAACCCGCCACAGCGACACTTCCGCCTCCTCCCCTCAGCCGGTGAGCGGAGTAACCCGCCACAGCGACTCTTCCCCTCAGCCAGTGAGCGGAGTAACCAGCCACAGCGACACTTTACCCTCTTTCCCTCAGCCAGTGAGCAGAGTCACCCGTCACAGCGTCACTTCCACCTCCACCCCTCAGCCGGTGAGCGGAGTAACCCGCCACAGCGACACTTCCACCTCCTCCCCTCAGCCGGTGAGCGGAGTAACCCGCCACAGTGACACTTCCGCCTCCTCCCCTCAGCCGGCGAGCGGAGTAACCCGCCACAGCGACACTTCCGCCTCCTCCCCTCAGCCGGTGGGCGGAGTAACCCGCCACAGTGACACTTCCGCCTCCTCCCCTCAGCCGGTGAGCGGAGTAACCCGCCACAGCGACACTTCCGCCTCCTCCCCTCAGCCGGTGAGCGGAGTAACCCGCCACAGCGACACTTCCACCTCCTCCCCTCAGCCGGTGAGCGTGGTAACCCGCAACAGCGACACTTCCACCTCCCCTCAGCCGGTGAGCGTGGTAACCCGCCACAGCGACACTTCCACCTCCTCCCCTCAGCCGGTGAGCAGAGTAACCCGCCACAGCGACACTTCCGCCTCCTCCCCTCAGCCAGTGAGCGGAGTAACCCGCCACAGCGACACTTCCGCCTCCTCCCCTCAGCCGGTGAGTGGAGTAATCCGCCACAGTGACACTTCTGCCTCCTCCCCTCAGCCAGTGAGCGGAGTAACCCGCCACAGCGACACTTCCGCCTCCTCCCCTCAGCCGGTGAGCGGAGTAACCCGCCACAGCGACACTTCCACCTCCTCCCCTCAGCCGGTGAGCAGAGTAACCCGCCACAGCGACACTTCCGCCTCCTCCCCTCAGCCAGTGAGCGGAGTAACCCGCCACAGCGACACTTCCGCCTCCTCCCCTCAGCCGGTGAGCAGAGCAACCCGCCACAGCGACACTTCCGCCTCTTCCCCTCAGCCGGTGAGCGGAGTAACCCGCCACAGCGACACTTCCACCTCCACCCCTCAGCCGGTGAGCGGAGTAACCCGCCACAGCGACACTTCTGCCTCCTCCCCTCAGCCAGTGAGCGGAGTAACCCGCCACAGCGACACTTCCGCCTCTTCCCCTCAGCCGGTGAGCGGAGTAACCCGCCACAGTGACACTTCCGCCTCCTTCCCTCAGCCGGTGAGCGGAGTAACCCGTCACAGCGACACTTCCCCCTCCTCCCCTCAGCCGGTGAGCGGAGTAACCCGCCACAGTGACACTTCCCCCTCTTCCCCTCAGCCGGTGAGCGGAGTAACCCGCCACAGCGACACTTCCGCCTCCCCCTCTCAGCCGGTGAGCGGAGTAACCCGCCACAGCGACACTTCCACCTCCTCCCCTCAGCCGGTGAGCGGAGTAACCAGCCACAGCGACACTTCCTCCTCTTCCCCTCAGCCGGTGAGCGGAGTAACCCGCCACAGCGACACTTCCTCCTCTTCCCCTCAGCCGGTGAGCGGAGTAACCAGCCACAGCGACACTTCCGCCTCCCCCTCTCAGCCGGTGAGCGGAGTAACCCGCCACAGCGTCACTTCCACCTCCTCCCCTCAGCCGGTGAGCGGAGTAACCCGCCACAGTGACACTTCCGCCTCCTCCCCTCAGCCGGCGAGCGGAGTAACCCGCCACAGCGACACTTCCGCCTCCTTCCCTCAGCCGGTGAGCGGAGTAACCCGCCACAGTGACACTTCCGCCTCCTCCCCTCAGCCGGTGAGCGGAGTAACCCGCCACAGCGACACTTCCGCCTCCTTCCCTCAGCCGGTGAGCGGAGTAACCCGCCACAGCGACACTTCCTCCTCTTCCCCTCAGCCGGTGAGCAGAGTAACCCGCCACAGCGACACTTCCACCTCCTCCCTTCAGCCGGTGAGCAGAGTAACCCGCCACAGCGACACTTCCACCTCCTCCCCTCAGCCGGTGAGCAGAGTAACCCGCCACAGCGACACTTCCGCCTCCACCCCTCAGCCAGTGAGCAGAGTAACCCGCCACAGCGACACTTCCGCCTCCACCCCTCAGCCAGTGAGCAGAGTAACCCGCCACAGCGACACTTCCGCCTCCTCCCCTCAGCCGGTGAGCGGAGTAACCCGCCACAGCGACACTTCCGCCTCCTCCCCTCTGCCGGTGAGCGGAGTAACCCGCCACAGCGACACTTCCCCCTCTTCCCCTCAGCCGGTGAGCGGAGTAACCCGCCACAGCGTCACTTCCACCTCCACCCCTCAGCCGGTGAGCAGAGCAACCCGCCACAGCGACACTTCCGCCTCTTCCCCTCAGCCGGTGAGCGGAGTAACCCGCCACAGCGACACTTCCGCCTCTTCCCCTCAGCCAGTGAGCGGAGTAACCCGTCACAGCGACACTTCCACCTCCTCCCCTCAGCCGGTGAGCAGAGTAACCCGCCACAGCGACACTTCCGCCCTTTTCCTCTCAGCCGGCATGGATCATCACCTGCCACAGCTTCACAGTGTGCTCCGCCCAAGCTCTAACCTTACCCCTTATGCTCTGCCTAGCACTAACCTTACTCCAGAGCAGGGACAAGGTCCTCCAGCACCCAAGGCTGAGACACCAAAGTGCGCCCCTCCATCCCTCCCACCCCAGCTGTCACACACTGATTGCTATTAGACTAAGAGACGCCACAGGGCCCACAACCTCCCCAACACCTTAATATCTAGTTATCTGGTGTGCAGTCACTGCTATGTATCCCCTTTTCTTATTTCTTTCTGCTTCATACACAATTAGGAATAACAGCTCAATGAATTTTGCGCCCTCTCCTACACTGCGCCCTGAGGCTGGAGCCTCTCCAGCCTATGCCTCGGCCCGGCCCTGCCTTACTCCCTAAGCTCCGTCTAGCAGTGTTAGGCCAGAGCTGCAGACACTAGGGGGTGCTCTATAGGCAGTAGCAGTGTTAGGCCAGAGCTGCAGCCACTAGGGGGCACTCTATAGGCAGTAGCAGTGTTAGGCCAGAGCTGCAGCCACTAGGGGACGCTCTATAGGCAGCAGCAGTGTTAGGCCCGAGCTGCAGCCACTAGTGGACGCTCTATAGGCAGTAGCAGTGTTAGGTCAGAGCTGCAGCCACTAGGGAGCACTCTATAGGCAGTAGCAGTGTTAGGCCAGAGCTGCAGCTACTAGTGTGCGCTCTACAGGCAGTAGCGGTGTTAGGCCAGAGTGCAGCCACTAGGTGGCACTCTATAGGCAGTAGCAGTGTTAGGCCAGGGCTGCAGCCACTAGGGGGCGCTCTATAGGCAGTAGCAGTGTTAGGCCAGAGCTGCAGCCACTAGGGGGCGCTCTATAGGCAGTAGCAGTGTTAGGCCAGAGCTGCAGCCACTAGGGGGCGCTCTATAGGCAGTAGCAGTGTTAGGCCAGAGCTGCAGCCACTAGGGGGCGCTCTATAGGCGGTAGCAGTGTTAGGCCAAAGCTGCAGCCACTAGGGGGCACTCTATAGGCAGGAGCAGTGTTAGGCCAGAGCTGCAGCCACTAGGGGGCACTCTATAAGCAGTAGCACCGTTATGCTAGAGCTGCAGCCACAGTGGGGCTCTATAGGCAGTAGCAGTGTTAGTCCAGAGCTGCAGCCACTAGGGGGCGCTGTATAGGCAGTAGCAGTGTTAGGCCAGAGCTGCAGCCACTAGGGGGCGCTGTATAGGCAGTAGCAGTGTAAGGCCAGAGCTGCAGCCACTAGGGGGTGCTCTATAGGCAGTAGCAGTGTTAGGCCAGAGCTGCAGCCACTAGGGGGCGCTCTATAGGCAGTAGCAGTTTTAGGCCAGAGCTGCAGCTACTAGTGTGCGCTCTACAGGCAGTAGCGGTGTTAGGCCAGAGCTGCAGCCACTAGGGGGCACTCTATAGGCAGTATCAGTGTTAGGCCAGAGCTGCAGCCACTAGGGGGCGCTCTATAGCTAGTAGCAGTGTTAGGCCAGAGCTGCAGCCACTAGGGGGCGCTCTATAGGCAGTAGCAGTGTTAGGCCAGAGCTGCAGCCACTAGGGGGCGCTCTATAGGCAGTAGCAGTGTTAGGCCAGAGCTGCAGCCACTGGGGGGCGCTCTATAGGCAGTAGCAGTGTTAGGCCAAAGCTGCAGCCACTAGGGGGCACTCTATAGGCAGGAGCAGTGTTAGGCCAAAGCTGCAGCCACTAGGGGGCACTCTATAAGCAGTAGCACCGTTATGCTAGAGCTGCAGCCACGGTGGGGCTCTATAGGCAGTAGCAGTGTTAGGCCAGAGCTGCAGCCACTAGGACACTCTATATAGGCAGAAGCAGTGTTCGGCCAGAGCTGTAGCCACTAGGGGGCGCTCTATAGGCAGTAGCAGTGTTTGGCCAGAGCTGCAGCCACTAGGGGGTGCTCTATAGGTAGTAGCAGTGTTAGGCCAGAGCTACAGCCACAAGGGGGTACGCTATAGGCAGTAGCAGTGTTAGGCCAGAGCTGCAGCCACTAGGGGGGCTCTATAGGCAGTGTCAGTGTTAGGCCAGAGCTGCAGCCACTAGGGTGCGCTCTATAGTCAGTAGCAGTGTTAGGCCAGAGTTGCAGCCACTAGGGGGAGCTCTATAGGCAGTAGCAGTGTTAGGCCAGAGCTGCAGCCACTAGGGGGTGCTCTATAGGCAGTAGCAGTGTTAGGCCAGAGCTGCAGCTACTAGGGGGAGCTCTATAGGCAGTAGCAGTGTTAGGCCAGAGCTGAAGCCACTAGGGGGCGCTCTATAGGCAGTATCAGTGTTAGGCCAGAGCTGCAGCCACTAGGGGCGCTCTATAGGCAGTAGCAGTGTTAGGCCAGAGCTGCAGCCACTAGGGGGAGCTCTATAGGCAGTAGCAGTGTTAGGCCAGAGCTGCAGCCACTAGGGGGAACTCTATAGGCAGTAGCAGTGTTAGGCCAGAGCTGCAGCCACTGGGGGGCCCTCTATAGGCAGTAGTAGTGTTAGGCCAGAGCTGCAGCCACTAGGGGGCGCTCTATAGGCAGTAGTAGTGTTAGGCCAGAGCTGCAGCCACTAGGGGGGCGCTCTATAGGCAGTAGCAATGTTAGGCCAGAGCTGCAGCCACTAGGGGGTGCTCTATAGGCAGTAGCAGTGTTAGGCCAGAGCTGCAGCCACTAGGGGGTGCTCTGTAGGCAGTAGCAGTGTTAGGCCAGAGCTGCAGCCACTAGGGGGCGCTCTATAGGCAGTAGCAGTGTTAGGCCAGAGCTGCAGCCACTAGGGTGCGCTCTATAGTCAGTAGCAGTGTTAGGCCAGAGTTGCAGCCACTAGGGGGCGCTCTATAGGCAGTAGCAGTGTTGGGCCGGAGCTGCAGCCACTAGGGGGCGCTCTATAGGCAGTAGCAGTGTTAGGCCAGAGCTGCAGCCACTAGGGGGAGCTCTATAGGCAGTAGCAGTATTAGGCCAGCGCTGCAGCCACTAGGAGGTGCTCTATAGGCAGTAGCAGTGTTAGGCCAGAGCTGCAGCCAATAGGGGGAGCTCTATAGGCAGTAGCAGTGTTAGGCCAGAGCTGCAGCCACTAGGGGGTGCTCTATAGGCAGTAGCAGTGTTAGGCCAGAGCTGCAGCCACTAGGGGGAGCTCTATAGGCAGTAGCAGTGTTAGGCCAGAGCTGCAGCCACTAGGGAGCGCTCTATAGGCAGTAGCAGTGTTAGGCCAGAGCTGCAGCCACTAGGGGGGCGCTCTATAGGCAGTAGCAGTGTTAGGCCAGAGCTGCAGCCAATAGGGGGAGCTCTATAGGCAGTAGCAGTGTTAGGTCAGAGCTGCAGCCACTAGGGGGAGCTCTATAGGCAGTAGCAGTGTTAGGCCAGAGCTGCAGCCACTAGGGAGCGCTCTATAGGCAGTAGCAGTGTTAGGCCAGAGCTGCAGCCACTAGGGGGGCGCTCTATAGGCAGTAGCAGTGTTAGGCCAGAGCTGCGGGGGAGCTCTATAGGCAGTAGCAGTGTTAGGCCAGAGCTGCAGCCAATAGGGGGAGCTCTATAGGCAGTAGCAGTGTTAGGCTAGAGCTGCAGCCACTAGGGCGTGCTCTATAGGCAGTAGCAGTGTTAGGCCAGAGCTGCAGCCACTAGGGTGCGCTCTATAGGCAGTAGCAGTATTAGGCCAGCGCTGCAGCCACTAGGAGGTGCTCTATAGGCAGTAGCAGTGTTAGGCCAGAGCTGCAGCCACTAGGAGGCACTCTATAGGCAGCAGCAGTGTTAGGCCAGCGCTGCAGCCACTAGAAGGCGCTCTATAGGCAGTAGCAGTGTTAGGCCAGAGCTGCAGCCACTAGGGGGCGCTCTATAGGCTGTAGCAGTGTTAGGCCAGAGCTGCAGCCACTAGGGGGGTGCTCTATAGGCAGTAGCAGTGTTAGGCCAGAGCTGCAGCCACTAGGGGGTGCTCTATAGGCAGTAGCACCGTTATGCTAGAGCTGCAGCCACTGGGGGGAGCTTTATAGGCAGTAGCAGTGTAAGGCCAGAGCTGCAGCCACGGTGGGGCTCTATAGGCAGTAGCAGTGTTATGCCAGATCTGCATGCAGCCAGTAGGGGGCGCTCTATAGGCAGTAGCAGTGTTCGGCCAGAGCTGCAGCCACTAGGACACTCTCTATAGGCAGTAGCAGTGTTCGGCCAGAGCTGCAGCCACTAGGACACTCTCTATAGGCAGTAGCAGTGTTAGGCCAGAGCTACAGCCACTAGGGGGCGCTCTATAGGCAGTAGCAGTATTAGGCCAGAGCTGTAGCCACTAGGGGGTGCTCTATAGGCAGTAGCAGTGTTAGGCCAGAGCTGCAGCCACTAGGGGGCGCTCTATAGGCAGTAGCAGTGTTAGGCCAGAGCTGCAGCCACTAGGGGGCGCTCTATAGGCAGTAGCAGTGTTAGGCCAGAGCTGCAGCCACTAGGGGGCGCTCTACAGGCAGTAGCAGTGTTAGGCCAGAGCTGCAGCCACTAGGGGGCGCTCTATAGGCGGTAGCAGTGTTAGGCCAAAGCTGCAGCCACTAGGGGGCACTCTATAGGCAGAAGCAGTGTTAGGCCAGAGCTGCAGCCACTAGGGGGCACTCTATAAGCAGTAGCACCGTTATGCTAGAGCTGCAGCCACAGTGGGGCTCTATAGGCAGTAGCAGTGTTAGTCCAGAGCTGCAGCCACTAGGGGGCGCTGTATAGGCAGTAGCAGTGTTAGGCCAGAGCTGCAGCCACTAGGGGGCGCTGTATAGGCAGTAGCAGTGTAAGGCCAGAGCTGCAGCCACTAGGGGGTGCTCTATAGGCAGTAGCAGTGTTAGGCCAGAGCTGCAGCCACTAGGGGGCGCTCTATAGGCAGTAGCAGTTTTAGGCCAGAGCTGCAGCTACTAGTGTGCGCTCTACAGGCAGTAGCGGTGTTAGGCCAGAGCTGCAGCCACTAGGGGGCACTCTATAGGCAGTATCAGTGTTAGGCCAGAGCTGCAGCCACTAGGGGGCGCTCTATAGCTAGTAGCAGTGTTAGGCCAGAGCTGCAGCCACTAGGGGGCGCTCTATAGGCAGTAGCAGTGTTAGGCCAGAGCTGCAGCCACTAGGGGGCGCTCTATAGGCAGTAGCAGTGTTAGGCCAGAGCTGCAGCCACTGGGGGGCGCTCTATAGGCAGTAGCAGTGTTAGGCCAAAGCTGCAGCCACTAGGGGGCACTCTATAGGCAGGAGCAGTGTTAGGCCAAAGCTGCAGCCACTAGGGGGCACTCTATAAGCAGTAGCACCGTTATGCTAGAGCTGCAGCCACGGTGGGGCTCTATAGGCAGTAGCAGTGTTAGGCCAGAGCTGCAGCCACTAAGACACTCTATATAGGCAGAAGCAGTGTTCGGCCAGAGCTGTAGCCACTAGGGGGCGCTCTATAGGCAGTAGCAGTGTTTGGCCAGAGCTGCAGCCACTAGGGGGTGCTCTATAGGTAGTAGCAGTGTTAGGCCAGAGCTACAGCCATTAGGGGGTACGCTATAGGCAGTAGCAGTGTTAGGCCAGAGCTGCAGCCACTAGGGGGGCTCTATAGGCAGTGTCAGTGTTAGGCCAGAGCTGCAGCCACTAGGGTGCGCTCTATAGTCAGTAGCAGTGTTAGGCCAGAGTTGCAGCCACTAGGGGGAGCTCTATAGGCAGTAGCAGTGTTAGGCCAGAGCTGCAGCCACTAGGGGGTGCTCTATAGGCAGTAGCAGTGTTAGGCCAGAGCTGCAGCTACTAGGGGGAGCTCTATAGGCAGTAGCAGTGTTAGGCCAGAGCTGAAGCCACTAGGGGGCGCTCTATAGGCAGTATCAGTGTTAGGCCAGAGCTGCAGCCACTAGGGGCGCTCTATAGGCAGTAGCAGTGTTAGGCCAGAGCTGCAGCCACTAGGGGGAGCTCTATAGGCAGTAGCAGTGTTAGGCCAGAGCTGCAGCCACTAGGGGGAACTCTATAGGCAGTAGCAGTGTTAGGCCAGAGCTGCAGCCACTGGGGGGCCCTCTATAGGCAGTAGTAGTGTTAGGCCAGAGCTGCAGCCACTAGGGGGCGCTCTATAGGCAGTAGTAGTGTTAGGCCAGAGCTGCAGCCACTAGGGGGGCGCTCTATAGGCAGTAGCAATGTTAGGCCAGAGCTGCAGCCACTAGGGGGTGCTCTATAGGCAGTAGCAGTGTTAGGCCAGAGCTGCAGCCACTAGGGGGTGCTCTGTAGGCAGTAGCAGTGTTAGGCCAGAGCTGCAGCCACTAGGGGGCGCTCTATAGGCAGTAGCAGTGTTAGGCCAGAGCTGCAGCCACTAGGGTGCGCTCTATAGTCAATAGCAGTGTTAGGCCAGAGTTGCAGCCACTAGGGGGCGCTCTATAGGCAGTAGCAGTGTTGGGCCGGAGCTGCAGCCACTAGGGGGCGCTCTATAGGCAGTAGCAGTGTTAGGCCAGAGCTGCAGCCACTAGGGGGAGCTCTATAGGCAGTAGCAGTATTAGGCCAGCGCTGCAGCCACTAGGAGGTGCTCTATAGGCAGTAGCAGTGTTAGGCCAGAGCTGCAGCCAATAGGGGGAGCTCTATAGGCAGTAGCAGTGTTAGGCCAGAGCTGCAGCCACTAGGGGGTGCTCTATAGGCAGTAGCAGTGTTAGGCCAGAGCTGCAGCCACTAGGGGGAGCTCTATAGGCAGTAGCAGTGTTAGGCCAGAGCTGCAGCCACTAGGGAGCGCTCTATAGGCAGTAGCAGTGTTAGGCCAGAGCTGCAGCCACTAGGGGGGCGCTCTATAGGCAGTAGCAGTGTTAGGCCAGAGCTGCAGCCAATAGGGGGAGCTCTATAGGCAGTAGCAGTGTTAGGCCAGAGCTGCAGCCAATAGGGGGAGCTCTATAGGCAGTAGCAGTGTTAGGCTAGAGCTGCAGCCACTAGGGCGTGCTCTATAGGCAGTAGCAGTGTTAGGCCAGAGCTGCAGCCACTAGGGTGCGCTCTATAGGCAGTAGCAGTATTAGGCCAGCGCTGCAGCCACTAGGAGGTGCTCTATAGGCAGTAGCAGTGTTAGGCCAGAGCTGCAGCCACTAGGAGGCACTCTATAGGCAGCAGCAGTGTTAGGCCAGCGCTGCAGCCACTAGAAGGCGCTCTATAGGCAGTAGCAGTGTTAGGCCAGAGCTGCAGCCACTAGGGGGCGCTCTATAGGCAGTAGCAGTGTTAGGCCAGAGCTGCAGCCACTAGGGGGGTGCTCTATAGGCAGTAGCAGTGTTAGGCCAGAGCTGCAGCCACTAGGGGGTGCTCTATAGGCAGTAGCACCGTTATGCTAGAGCTGCAGCCACTGGGGGGAGCTTTATAGGCAGTAGCAGTGTAAGGCCAGAGCTGCAGCCACGGTGGGGCTCTATAGGCAGTAGCAGTGTTATGCCAGATCTGCATGCAGCCAGTAGGGGGCGCTCTATAGGCAGTAGCAGTGTTCGGCCAGAGCTGCAGCCACTAGGACACTCTCTATAGGCAGTAGCAGTGTTCGGCCAGAGCTGCAGCCACTAGGACACTCTCTATAGGCAGTAGCAGTGTTAGGCCAGAGCTACAGCCATTAGGGGGTGCTCTATAGGCAGTAGCAGTGTTAGGCCAGAGTTGCAGCCACTAGGGGGAGCTCTATAGGCAGTAGCAGTGTTAGGCCAGAGCTGCAGCCACTAGGGGGGCTCTATAGGCAGTGTCAGTGTTAGGCCAGAGTTGCAGCCACTAGGGGGAGCTCTATAGGCAGTAGCCGTGTTAGGCCAGAGCTGCAGCCACTAGGGTGCGCTCTATCGTCAGTAGCAGTGTTAGGCCAGAGTTGCAGCCACTAGGGGGAGCTCTATAGGCAGTAGCCATGTTAGGCCAGAGCTGCAGCCACTAGGGTGCGCTCTATAGTCAGTAGCAGTGTTAGGCCAGAGTTGCAGCCACTAGGGGGAGCTCTATAGGCAGTAGCAGTGTTAGGCCAGAGCTGCAGCCACTAGGGGGTGCTCTATAAGCAGCAGCAGTGTTAGACCAGAGCTACAGCCACTAGGGGGCACTCTATAAGCAGTAGCAGTGTTAGGCCAGAGCTGCAGCCACTAGGGGATGCTCTATAGGCAGTAGCAGTATTAGGCCAGAGCTACAGCTACTAGGGGGCGCTCTATAGGCAGTAGCAGTATTAGGCCAGAGATACAGCCACTAGGGGACGCTCTATAGGCAGTAGCAGTGTTAGGTCAGAGCTGCAGCCACTAGGGGGAGCTCTATAAGCAGTAGCAGTGTTAGGCCAGAGCTACAGCCACTAGGGGGCACTCTATAAGTAGTAGCAGTGTTAGGTCAGAGCTGCAGCCACTAGGGGACGCTCTATAGGCAGTAGCAGTATTAGGCCAGAGCTGCAGCCACTAGGGGGCGCTCTATAGGCAGTAGCAGTGTTAGGCCAGAGCTGTAGCCACTAGGGGGCGCTCTATAGGCAGTAGCAGTGTTAGGCCAGAGCTGCAGCCACTAGGGCGTGCTCTATAGGCAGTAGCAGTGTTAGGCCAGAGCTGTAGCCACTAGGGAGCGCTCTATAGGCAGTAGCAGTGTTAGGCCAGAGCTGTAGCCACTAGGGAGCGCTCTATAGGCAGTAGCAGTGTTAGGCCAGAGCTGCAGCCACTAGGGGACGCTCTATAGGCAGTAGCAGTGTTAGGCTAGAGCTGCAGCCACTAGGGGACACTCTATAGGCAGTAGCAGTGTTAAGCCAGAGCTGCAGCCACTAGTGGACGCTCTATAGGCAGTAGCAGTGTTAGGCCAGAGCTGCAGCCACTAGGGGGAGCTCTATAGGCAGTAGCAGTGTTAGGCCAGAGCTGCAGCCACTAGGGGACGCTCTATAGGCAGTAGTAGTGTTAGGCAGAGCTGCAGCCACTAGGGGGCGCTCTATAGGCAGTAGCAGTGTTAGGCCAGAGCTGCAGCCACTAGGGGTGCTCTATAGGCAGTAGCAGTGTTAGGCCAGAGCTGCAGCCACTAGGGGGCGCTCTATAGGCAGCAGCAGTGTTAGGCCAGAGCTGCAGCCACTAGGAGGTGCTCTATAGGCAGTAGCAGTGTTAGGCCAGAGCTGCAGCCACTAGGGGGCGCTCTATAGGCAGTAGCAGTGTTAGGCCAGAGCTGCAGCCACTAGGGGGCGCTGTATAGGCAGTAGCAGTGTTAGGCCAGAGCTGCAGCCACTAGTGGACGCTCTATAGGCAGTAGCAGTGTTAGGCCAGAGCTGCAGCCACTAGGGGGCGCTCTATAGGCAGTAGCAGTGTTAGGCCAGAGCTGCAGCCACTAGGGGGCACTCTATAGGCAGTAGCAGTGTTAGGCCAGAGCTGCAGCCACTAGGGGGCACTCTATAGGCAGTAGCAGTGTTAGGCCAGAGCTGCAGCCACTAGGGGGCACTCTATATTCAGTAGCAGTGTTAGGCCAGAGCTGCAGCCGCTAGAGGGCGCTCTATAGGCAGTAGCAGTGTTAGGCCAGAGCTGCAGCCACTAGGGGGTGCTCTATAGGCAGTAGCAGTGTTAGGCCAGAGCTGCAGCCACTAGGGGGTGCTCTATAGGCAGTTGCAGTGTTAGGCCAGAGCTGCAGCCACTAGGGGACGCTCTATAGGCAGTAGCAGTGTTAGGCCAGTGCTGCAGCCACTAGGGGGTGCTCTATAGTCAGTAGCAGTGTTAGGCCAGAGCTGCAGCCACTAGGTGGCACTCTACAGGCAGTAGCAGTGTTAGGCCAGAGCTGCAGCCACTAGGGGGCGCGCTATAGGCAGTAGCAGTGTTAGGCCAGAGCTGCAGCCACTAGGGGGCACTCTATAGGCAGTAGCAGTGTAAGGCCAGAGCTGCAGCCACTAGGGGGCACTCTATAGGCAGTAGCAGTGTAAGGCCAGAGCTGCAGCCACTAGGGGGCGCTCTATAGGCAGTAGCAGTGTTAGGCCAGAGCTGCAGCCACTAGGGGGCACTCTATAGGCAGTAGCAGTGTTAGGCCAGAGCTGCAGCCACTAGGGGGTGCTCTATAGGCAGTTGCAGTGTTAGGCCAGAGCTGCAGCCACTAGGGGTGCTCTATAGGCAGTAGCAGTTTTAGGCCAGAGCTGCAGCCACTAGGGGGCGCTCTATAGGCAGTAGCAGTGTTAGGCCAGAGCTGCAGCCACTAGGGGGCTCTCTATAGGCAATAGCAGTGTTAGGCCAGAGCTGCAGCCACTAGAGGGCGCTCTATAGGCAGTAGCAGTGTTAGGCCAGAGCTGCAGCCACTAGAGGGCGCTCTATAGGCAGTAGCAGTGTTAGGCCAGAGCTGCAGCCACTAGGAAGAGCTCTATAGGCAGTAGCAGTGTTAGGCCAGAGCTGCAGCCACTAGGGGGCGCTCTATAGGCAGTAGCAGTGTTAGGCCAGAGCTGCAGCCACTAGGGGGCGCTCTATAGGCAGTAGCAGTGTTAGGCCAGAGCTGCAGCCACTAAGGGGCGCTCTATAGGCAGTAGCAGTGTTAGGCCAGAGCTGCAGCCACTAGGGGGCGCTCTATAGGCAGTAGCAGTGTTAGGCCAGAGCTGCAGCCACTAGGGGGCACTCTATAGGCAGTAGCAGTGTAAGGCCAGAGCTGCAGCCACTAGGGGGCACTCTATAGGCAGTAGCAGTGTAAGGCCAGAGCTGCAGCCACTAGGGGGCGCTCTATAGGCAGTAGCAGTGTTAGGCCAGAGCTGCAGCCACTAGGGGGCGCTCTATAGGCAGTAGCAGTGTTAGGCCAGAGCTGCAGCCACTAGGGGGCGCTCTATAGGCAGTAGCAGTATTAGGCCAGAGCTGTAGCCACTAGGGAGCGCTCTATAGGCAGTAGCAGTGTTAGGCCAGAGCTGCAGCCACTAGGGGGCGCTCTATAGGCAGTAGCAGTGTTAGGCCAGAGCTGCAGCCACTAGGGGGCGCTCTATAGGCAGTAGCAGTATTAGGCCAGAGCTGCAGCCACTAGGGGGCGCTCTATAGGCAGTAGCAGTGTTAGGCCAGAGCTGTAGCCACTAGGGGGCGCTCTATAGGCAGTAGCAGTGTTAGGCCAGAGCTGCAGCCACTAAGGGGCGCTCTATAGGCAGTAGCAGTGTTAGGCCAGAGCTGCAGCCACTAGGGGGCGCTCTATAGGCTGTAGCAGTGTTAGGCCAGAGCTGTAGCTACTAGGGGGCACTCTATAGGTAGTAGCAGTGTTAGGCCAGAGCTACAGCCATTAGGGTGCGCTCTATAGGCAGTAGCAGTGTTAGGCCAGAGCTTCAGCCACTAGGGGGGGGCGCTCTATAGACAGTAGCAGTGTTAGGCCAGAGCTGCAGCCACTAGAGGGCGCTCTATAGGCAGTAGCAGTGTTAGGCCAGAGCTGCAGCCACTAGGGGGCGCTCTATAGGCAGTAGCAGTGTTAGGCCAGAGCTGCAGCCACTAGGGGGCGCTCTATAGGCAGTAGCAGAGTTAGGCCAGAGCTGCAGCCACTAGGGGGTGCTCTATAGGCAGTAGCAGTGTTAGGCCAGAGCTGCAGCCACTAGGGGGAGCTCTATAGGCAGTAGCAGAGTTAGGCCAGAGCTGCAGCCACTAGGGGGTGCTCTATAGGCAGTAGCAGTGTTAGGCCAGAGCTGCAGCCACTAGGGGTGCTCTATAGGCAGTAGCAGTGTTAGGCCAGAGCTGCAGCCACTAGGGGGCGCTCTATAGGCAGTAGCAGTGTTAGGCCAGAGCTGCAGCCACTAGGGGGCGCTCTATAGGCAGTAGCAGTGTTAGGCCAGAGCTGCAGCCACTAGGGGGGGGGGGGTTCTCTATAGGCAGTAGCAGTGTTAGGCCAGAGCTGCAGCCACTAGGGGGTGCTCTATAGGCAGTAGCAGTGTTAGGCCAGAGTTGCAGCCACTAGGGGGTGCTCTATAGGCAGTAGCAGTGTTAGGCCAGAGCTGCAGCCACTAGGGGGCGCTCTATAGGCAGTAGCAGTGTTAGGCCAGAGCTGCAGCCACTAGGGGGCGCTCTATAGGCAGTAGCAGTGTTAGGCCAGAGCTGCAGCCACTAGGGGACGCTCTATAGGCAGTAGCAGTGTTAGGCTCGAGCTGCAGCCACTAGGGGGTGCTCTATAGGCTGTAGCAGTGTAAGGCCAGAGCTGCAGCCACTAGAGGGCGCTCTATAGGCAGTAGCAGTGTTAGGCCAGAGCTGCAGCCACTAGGGGGCGCTCTATAGGCAGTAGCAGTGTTAGGCCGGAGCTGCAGCCACTAGGGGACACTCTATAGGCAGTAGCAGTGTTAGGCCGGAGCTGCAGCCACTAGGGGACACTCTATAGGCAGTAGCAGTGTTAAGCCAGAGCTGCAGCCACTAGTGGACGCTCTATAGGCAGTAGCAGTGTTAGGCCAGAGCTGCAGCCACTAGGGGGAGCTCTATAGGCAGTAGCAGTGTTAGGCCAGAGCTGCAGCCACTAGGGGTGCTCTATAGGCAGTAGCAGTGTTAGGCCAGAGCTGCAGCCACTAGGGGGCGCTCTATAGGCAGCAGCAGTGTTAGGCCAGAGCTGCAGCCACTAGGAGGTGCTCTATAGGCAGTAGCAGTGTTAGGCCAGAGCTGCAGCCACTAGGGGGCACTGTATAGGCAGTAGCAGTGTTAGGCCAGAGCTGCAGCCACTAGGGGGTGCTCTATAGGCAGTAGCAGTGTTAGGCCAGAGCTGCAGCCACTAGGGAATGCTCTATAGGCAGTAGCAGTGTTAGGCCAGAGCTGCAGCCACTAGTGGACGCTCTATAGGCAGTAGCAGTGTTAGGCCAGAGCTGCAGCCACTAGGGTGCACTCTATAGGCAGTAGCAGTGTTAGGCCAGAGCTGCAGCCACTAGGGGGCGCTCTATAGGCAGTAGCAGTGTTAGGCCAGAGCTGCAGCCACTAGGGGGCGCTGTATAGGCAGTAGCAGTGTTAGGCCAGAGCTGCAGCCACTAGTGGACGCTCTATAGGCAGTAGCAGTGTTAGGCCAGAGCTGCAGCCACTAGGGGGCGCTCTATAGGCAGTAGCAGTGTTAGGCCAGAGCTGCAGCCACTAGGGGGCACTCTATAGGCAGTAGTAGTGTTAGGCCAGAGCTGCAGCCACTAGGGGTGCTCTATAGGCAGTAGCAGTGTTAGGCCAGAGCTGGAGCCACTAGGGGGAGCTCTATAGGCAGTAGCAGTGTTAGGCCAGAGCTGCAGCCACTAGGGGGTGCTCTATAGGCAGTAGCAGTGTTAGGCCAGAGCTGCAGCCACTAGGGGGCACTCTATAATCAGTAGCAGTGTTAGGCCAGAGCTGCAGCCGCTAGGGGGCGCTCTATAGGCAGTAGCAGTGTTAGGCCAGAGCTGCAGCCACTAGGGGGTGCTCTATAGGCAGTAGCAGTGTTGGGCCAGAGCTGCAGCCACTAGGGGGTGCTCTATAGGCAGTTGCAGTGTTAGGCCAGAGCTGCAGCCACTAGGGGACGCTCTATAGGCAGTTGCAGTGTTAGGCCAGAGCTGCAGCCACTAGGGGGCGCTCTATAGGCAGTAGCAGTGTTAGGCCAGAGCTGCAGCCACTAGGGGGCACTCTATAGGCAGTAGCAGTGTAAGGCCAGAGCTGAAGCCACTAGGGGGCACTCTATAGGCAGTAGCAGTGTAAGGCCAGAGCTGCAGCCACTAGGGGGCGCTCTATAGGCAGTAGCAGTGTTAGGCCAGAGCTGCAGCCACTAGGGGTGCTCTATAGGCAGTAGCAGTGTTAGGCCAGAGCTGCAGCCACTAGGGGGTGCTCTATAGGCAGTTGCAGTGTTAGGCCAGTGCTGCAGCCACTAGGGGACGCTCTATAGGCAGTAGCAGTGTTAGGCCAGTGCTGCAGCCACTAGGGGGTGCTCTATAGGCAGTAGCAGTGTTAGGCCAGAGCTGCAGCCACTAGGTGGCACTCTACAGGCAGTAGCAGTGTTAGGCCAGAGCTGCAGCCACTAGGGGGCGCTCTATAGGCAGTAGCAGTGTTAGGCCAGAGCTGCAGCCACTAGGGGGCACTCTATAGGCAGTAGCAGTGTAAGGCCAGAGCTGCAGCCACTAGGGGGCACTCTATAGGCAGTAGCAGTGTAAGGCCAGAGCTGCAGCCACTAGGGGGCGCTCTATAGGCAGTAGCAGTGTTAGGCCAGAGCTGCAGCCACTAGGGGGCGCTCTATAGGCAGTAGCAGTATTAGGCCAGAGCTGTAGCCACTAGGGAGCGCTCTATAGGCAGTAGCAGTGTTAGGCCAGAGCTGCAGCCACTAGGGGGCGCTCTATAGGCAGTAGCAGTGTTAGGCCAGAGCTGCAGCCACTAGGGGGCGCTCTATAGGCAGTAGCGGTGTTAGGCCAGAGCTGCAGCCACTAGGGAGCGCTCTATAGGCAGTAGCAGTATTAGGCCAGAGCTGCAGCCACTAGGGGGCGCTCTATAGGCAGTAGCAGTGTTAGGCCAGAGCTGCAGCCACTAAAGAGCGCTCTATAGGCAGTAGCAGTATTAGGCCAGAGCTGCAGCCACTAGGGGGCGCTCTATAGGCAGTAGCAGTGTTAGGCCAGAGCTGTAGCCACTAGGGGGCGCTCTATAGGTAGTAGCAGTGTTAGGCCAGAGCTACAGCCATTAGGGTGCGCTCTATAGGCAGTAGCAGTGTTAGGCCAGAGCTTCAGCCACTAGGGGGGGGCGCTCTATAGACAGTAGCAGTGTTAGGCCAGAGCTGCAGCCACTAGAGGGCGCTCTATAGGCAGTAGCAGTGTTAGGCCAGAGCTGCAGCCACTAGGGGGCGCTCTATAGGCAGTAGCAGTGTTAGGCCAGAGCTGCAGCCACTAGAGGGCGCTCTATAGGCAGTAGCAGTGTTAGGCCAGAGCTGCAGCCACTAGGGGGCGCTCTATAGGCAGTAGCAGTGTTAGGCCAGAGCTGCAGCCACTAGGGGGCGCTCTATAGGCAGTAGCAGTGTTAGGCCAGAGCTGCAGCCACTAGGGGGCGCTCTATAGGCAGTAGCAGTGTTAGGCCAGAGCTGCAGCCACTAGGGGGCGCTCTATAGGCAGTAGCAGTGTTAGGCCAGAGCTGCAGCCACTAGGGGACGCTCTATAGGCAGTAGCAGTGTTAGGCTAGAGCTGCAGCCACTAGGGGACACTCTATAGGCAGTAGCAGTGTTAAGCCAGAGCTGCAGCCACTAGGGGTGCTCTATAGGCAGTAGCAGTGTTAGGCCAGAGCTGCATCCACTAGGGGGTGCTCTATAGGCAGTAGTAGTGTTAGGCAGAGCTGCAGCCACTAGGGGGCACTCTATAGGCAGTAGCAGTGTTAGGCCAGAGCTGCAGCCACTAGGGGGTGCTCTATAGGCAGTAGCAGTGTTAGGCCAGAGTTGCAGCCACTAGGGGGCACTCTATAGGCAGTAGCAGTGTTAGGTCAGGGCTGCAGCCACTAGGGGGTGCTCTATAGGCAGTAGCAGTGTTAGGCCAGAGTTGCAGCCACTAGGGAGCGCTCTATAGGCAGTAGCAGTGTTAGGCCAGAGCTGCAGCCACTAGGGAGCGCTCTATAGGCAGTAGCAGTGTTAGGCCAGAGCTGCAGCCACTAGGGGGCACTCTATAAGCAGTAGCGGTGTTAGGCCAGAGCGGCAGCCACTAGGGGGCGCTCTATAGGCAGTAGCAGTGTTAGGCCAGAGCTGCAGCCACTAGGGGGCTCTCTATAGGCAGTTGCAGTGTTAGGCCAGAGCTGCAGCCACTAGGGGGTGCGCTATAGGCAGTAGCAGTGTTAGGCCAGAGCTGCAGCCACTAGGGGGCGCGCTATAGGCAGTAGCAGTGTTAGGCCAGAGCTGCAGCCACTAGGGGGTGCTCTATAGGCAGTAGCAATGATAGGCCAGAGTTGCAGCCACTAGGGGGCGCTCTATAGGCAGAAGCAGTGTTAGGCCAGAGCTGCAGCCACTAGGGGTAGCTCTATAGGCAGTAGCAGTGTTAGGCCAGAGCTGCAGCCACTAGTGGGTGCCCTATAGGCAGTAGCAGTGTTAGACCAGAGCTGCAGCCACTAGGGTGTGCTCTATGGGCAGTAGCAGTGTTAGGCCAGAGCTGCAGCCACTAGGGGGCACTCTACAGGCAGTAGCAGTGTTAGGCCAGAGCTGCAGCCACTAGGGGGCGCTCTATAGGCAGTAGCAGTGTTAGGCCAGAGCTGCAGCCACTAGGGGGAGCTCTATAGGCAGTAGCAGTGTTAGGCCAGAGCTGTAGCCACTAGGGGGTGCTCTATAGGCAGTAGCAGTGTTAGGCCACAGCTGCAGCCACTAGGGTGCGCTCTATGGGCAGTAGCAGTGTTAGGCCAGAGCTGCAGCCACTAGGGGGTGCTTTATAGGCAGTAGCAGTGTTAGGCCAGAGCTGCAGCCACTAGGGGGTGCTCTATAGGCAGTAGCAGTGTTAGGCCAGAGCTGCAGCCACTAGGGGGTGCTCTATAGGCAGTAGCAGTGTTAGTCCAGGGCTGCAGCCACTAGGGGGCGCTCTATAGGCAGTAGCAATGTTAGGCCAGAGCTGCAGCCACTAGGGGGCTCTCTATAGGCAGTAGCAGTGTTAGGCCAGAGCTGCAGCCACTAGGGGGCGTTCTATAGGCAGTAGCAGTGTTAGGCCAGAGCTACAGCCATTAGGGGGTGCTCTATAGGCAGTAGCAGTGTTAGGCCAGAGCTGCAGCCACTAGGAGGCACTCTATAGGCAGTAGCAGTATTAGGCCAGAGCTGCAGCCACTAGGAGGAGCTCTATAGGCAGTAGCAGTGTTAGGCCAGAGCTGTAGCCACTAGGGGGTGCTCTATAGGCAGTAGCAGTGTTAGGCCACAGCTGCAGCCACTAGGGTGCGCTCTATGGGCAGTAGCAGTGTTAGGCCAGAGCTGCAGCCACTAGGGGGTGCTTTATAGGCAGTAGCAGTGTTAGGCCAGAGCTGCAGCCACTAGGGGGTGCTCTATAGGCAGTAGCAGTGTTAGGCCAGAGCTGCAGCCACTAGGGGGTGCTCTATAGGCAGTAGCAGTGTTAGGCCAGGGCTGCAGCCACTAGGGGGCGCTCTATAGGCAGTAGCAGTGTTAGGCCAGAGCTGCAGCCACTAGGGGGCTCTCTATAGGCAGTAGCAGTGTTAGGCCAGAGCTGCAGCCACTAGGGGGCGTTCTATAGGCAGTAGCAGTGTTAGGCCAGAGCTACAGCCATTAGGGGGTGCTCTATAGGCAGTAGCAGTGTTAGGCCAGAGCTGCAGCCACTAGGAGGCACTCTATAGGCAGTAGCAGTATTAGGCCAGAGCTGCAGCCACTAGGAGGAGCTCTATAGGCAGTAGCAGTGTTAGACCAGAGCAGCAGCCACTAGGGGGTGCTTTATAGGCAGTAGCAATGTTAGGCCAGAGCTGCAGCCACTAGGGTGTACTCTACAGGTAGTAGCAGTGTTAGGCCAGAGCTGCAGCCACTAGGGGGTGCTCTATAGGCAGTAGCAGTGTTAGGCCAGAGCAGCAGCCACTAGGGGGTGCTTTATTGGCAGTAGCAATGTTAGGCCAGAGCTGCAGCCACTAGGGGCGCTCTATAGGCAGTAGCAGTGTTAGGCCAGAGCTGCAGCCACTAGGGGGTGCTTTATAGGCAGTAGCAATGTTAGGCCAGAGCTGCAGCCACTAGGATGCGCTCTCAGTAGGCAGTAGCAGTGTTAGGGAGTCTTGCCCAAGGTATCCAACTGAATAGGTGCTGGATTACTGAACAGGTATAGCAAATGATTGGGGGAAAAAAGTGTTGAACCAGAATGGAAGGTGTGAGTTGTGGGTGCAGGAAGGAATGATTTCATGCTATACGTAATACCCAGTTACAGTTGTAGAATGCCGTGCTGTAGGGATAGGTGAGTATGCTCACAGGAAGTTTACAGCTTCAGGATAAAGATTGGCATGACTGAGGAAGACAAAGTATTACAGACCTATCCATTAATGTCAAATCCGCCCTCTAATGACATTGTTGAAGGAATGACTCACTGTTTAGCGTGAATAAAGGGAAATATTAATCGTTCTTCTCAGCCCTTCCATTGAGCAGACAACAGTAACACTCTGTGTCATCGTAGAGTGGGACGTTCATTGTTCCTCTGTAATTATCGTTGGATTTCAGATGGGGTGGTGCAGAGGGGGCAGCGGCAGGGAGTTCTGCATTACTACAAGCCAAGTGATGGACTGTCACAGGCACCAGCAGGAAGAATCTTATATGAATCTATCTATCTATATATATGATAGACTAAGTGCCTCAACCTTCAAACAAGAAGAAGAAGTACTTTGCATGAGAAAATTTATGCGTGCTCAAACACCAAGTTTAAGGCCTCTTTTCCACGGACTGTTGAGCTGTGTGCTCAGCAAGCAGTTACCAGGCAGCAGTGAGCAGATACCAGGCAGCAACAAGCAGTTACCAGGCAGCAGCAAGCAGTTACCAGGCAGCAGTGAGCAGATACCAGGCAGCAACAAGCAGTTACCAGGCAGCAACAAGCAGTTACCAGGCAGCAGTGAGCAGATACCAGGCAGCAACAAGCAGTTACCAGGCAGCAGCAAGCAGTTACCAGGCAGCAGTGAGCAGATACCAGGCAGCAACAAGCAGTTACCAGGCAGCAACAAGCAGTTACCAGGCAGCAGCAAGCAGTTACCAGGCAGCAGTGAGCAGATACCAGGCAGCAACAAGCAGTTACCAGGCAGTAGTGAGCAGATACCAGGCAGCAACAAGCAGTTACCAGGCAGCAACAAGCAGTTACCAGGCAGCAGCGAGCAGATACCAGGCAGCAGCAAGCAGTTACCAGGCAGCAGCAAGCAGTTACCAGGCAGCAGCAAGCAGTTACCAGGCAGCAGCAAGCAGTTACCAGGCAGCAGCAAGCAGTTACCAGGCAGCAGTGAGCAGTTACCAGGCAGCAGTGAGCAGTTGTGAGAGTTTGAGAGCCATTTCACTGCCTATTCACAGTCCATGGAAAAGAGGCCTTACCCTAGCAAGTCTGACATTGCAAATCTGGCCTAATTGGCTATTCATGAGGCAATGCTCATGCAAATGCATGCACAAACCAATACCACAATGCAGTCACCCTGCTACATGCTACATTAGCACTATCCGGCTTAGTGCACACCAGAGCGGTTCGGCAGCGTTTTGCGATCCACTTGCGGCTGCGGATACGCTTGGGTAATGTATTTCAATGGGCTGGTGCACACCAGAGTGGGAGGCGTTTTGCTGAAACGCATACTCCCGAGGTGAGGCATTTTTTGGATTGCGGAGGCGTTTCTGCCTCCAATGTAAAGTATAGGAAAAACGCAAACCGCTCTGAAAAACGGCAGTTCAGAGCGGTTTTGCAGGTGTTTTTGTTACAGAAGCTGTTCAGTAACAGCTTTACTGTAACAATATATGAAATCTACCACACCAAAAACGCTTTACAAAACCGCAAAATGCTAGGTGAAATGCTACAGAAAAATAAGAAAAAGCGTTTTAAAATCTGCTAGCATTTTGCGGATCTGCTAGCAGTTTTTGGTGTGCTCCAGGCCTCCAGGAGCGCCACGGGGAGGATTCCCAATGCCCCCTTTTTATACAACTGGGGGGACCGCAGGGTCCCAGGCTCTCTCACTGCCTGGAAACCACAGCGGCACCCCGGAGGGGGAGGCTGGGTGGCGTGGACGACCCCCCCCCCCTCCCAAGTTTGGCCAGCGCCGGGGAGAGCCGTCTGCACCCACCTCCCAATATTAAAAACAGGCACTTACCTTAACGTCCATTGCGTTCTGCTACATGTGCATTAATTTGGGGGCACCTCATGAGAAAGGAGAGAAGCATGGGTCACCCCGAGCTTTAGAGCTCAGGGCTGGCTCACATACAGCACTCCAGAGGGGGGGGGGAGGGGGAGGACAGGCGCACTCACTCCAGGGTTCACACCACCGGAGCAAGCCATCCACCACCTGCCTCCAAAGGATACAAACTGCACAAAATGCTTTCCATGAGAAAATTAATGCGCATGTAGCAGAACCCAATGGACGTTAAGGTAAGTGCCTGTTTTTAATATTGGGAGGTGGGTGCAGACGGCTCTCCCCAGCGCTGGCCACGCTTGGGGGGGGGGGGGGGGCGGCTGCGCTACCCAGCCTCCCACTCCGGGGTGCCGCTGTGGTTCCCAGGAAGCGAGAGAGCACTTTGCAGTATTGGTTTTTTGACCCTGCATAGTTTGGCATGCGAAAGCAAATGCATATTTGCATGAGCATTGCCTCATGAATAGCCAATTAGGCCGGATTTGCAAAGCCAGACTTGCTAGGGTTAAACTTGGTGTTTGAGCACGCATACATTTTCTCATGGAAAGCCTACTTCTTCTTGCTTCAAGGTTGAGGCACGTACTCTATTAGATAGATAGATGCGGCGTATGCTACGACGCGGGTTGGCTAGTTTCTTATATTTAATCAAAGAATTTTAGGCAGATGAGAATCTTGCTGCCAGAATCATTAAAAGTCCAGCCCAGGCACACATTTACATGCGTCATCTTATAGCTTAGTAATCAGAATTAAGGATTGCACACCTGGCCCGATGGTTATCTGGGAGGCGTGGCTTCATATCTGTCCAGATTTATACCTTTTCCATCCCTAAGCAAACTTTCTTGTGCCTTTCATTCCATGTGCAGCAGCCTCTCCCCATTCCATGTGCAGCCCCTTTTCCATGTGTGATGTCCATGTGCAGCAGCCCCTCCCCATTCCTTGTGCAGCCCCCTTTTCCATGTGTAATGTCCATGTGCAGCAGCCTCTCCCCATTCCATATGCAGCCCCTCTTCCATGTGTAACATCCATGTACAGCAGCCCCTCCCCATTCCATGTGCAGCCCCCTCTGCCATGTCTAACATTCATGTTCAGCAGACCCCATCCCATTCCTTGTGCAGACCCCTCTTCCATGTGTAACATCCATGTACAGCAGCCCTCCTTCCATTCCATGTTCAGCCCCTTCTTCCAGGCATATCATCCATGTACAGCAGCCCCTCCAATTCCATGTGCATCCCCCTCTTCCATGTGTATCATCCATGTACAGCAGCCCCTCCCATTCCATGTGCAGCCCCCTATTCCATGTGGGAATGCGTGGGATGGAAGGTCTCACTTATCGAGAAAGGTTAGATAAACTGGGTTTATTTAGTCTAGAGAAAAGACGCCTTAGAGGGGATCTAATTAACATGTATAAATACATCAGAGGGCAATATAATACCTTGGCGGATGAGCTTTTTGTCCCTAGGCCTTCTCAAAGGACTAGAGGACATGATCTGCGCATGGAGGAAAAATGTTTTAGCCATTTATTTAGGAAAGGGTTCTTTACAGTAAGAGTGATTAAGATGTGGAATGCATTGCCACAGGAAGTCGTTATGGCAAACTCTATACCTGCATTTAAAGGGGGCTTAGATGCTTTCCTTGCGTTGAAAGACATCCATGGCTACAATTACTAGGTTATGCCTAATGATGTTGATCCAGGGATTTTATCTGATTGCCATCTGGAGTCGGGAAGGAATTTTTCCCTTTAGGGGCTAATTGGACCATGCCTTGTAAGGGTTTTTTCGCCTTCCTCTGGATCAACAGGGATATGTGAGGGAGCAGGCTGGTGTTGTACTTTATACTGGTTGAACTCGATGGACGTATGTCTTTTTTCAACCAAAATAACTATGTAACTATGTGTAACATCCATGTACAGCAGCCCCTCCCCATTCCATGTGCAGCCCCCTCTTCCATGTGTATCATCCATGTACAGCAGCCCCTCCCATTCCATGTGCAGCCCCCTATTCCATGTGTAACATCCATGTACAGCAGCCCCTCCCCATTCCATGTGCAGCCCCCTATTCCATGTGTAACATCCATGTACAGCAGCCCCTCCCCATTCCATGTGCAGCCCCCTCTGCCATGTCTAACATTCATGTTCAGCAGACCCCATCCCATTCCTTGTGCAGCCCCCTCTTCCATGTGTAACATCCATGTACAGCAGCCCTCCTTCCATTCCATGTTCAGCCCCTTCTTCCAGGCATATCATCCATGTACAGCAGCCCCTCCAATTCCATGTGCATCCCCCTCTTCCATGTGTATCATCCATGTACAGCAGCCCCTCCCATTCCATGTGCAGCCCCCTATTCCATGTGTAACATCCATGTACAGCAGCCCCTCCCCATTCCATGTGCAGCCCCCTCTTCCATGTGTATCATCCATGTACAGCAGCCCCTCCCATTCCATGTGCAGCCCCCTATTCCATGTGTAACATCCATGTACAGCAGCCCCTCCCCATTCCATGTGCAGCCCCCTCTTCCATGTGTAACATCCATGTACAGCAGCCCCTCCCATCAGTGTTGCCAACTCATCCCTTTAATTACTGACAAATCTAAATTACATAGGTTCTGGGGCTATAATCAGTGCCTTAAGTGCATCTACCTAGCCACAAAACCTGTAATTCATATGTGTCAGTAATTAAAGGGATGAGTTGGCAACACTGCCTCCCATTCCATGTGCAGCCCCCTCTTCCATGTGTAACATCCATGTACAGCATGTCAAAAAAATATATAGGAATGAACACCCGCACAGCAAATAACCTCATAGACCAGGTGATTTACATCACCTTCAAGAGAGTAAAATCAAAGATTAGAAATCTGTATTATAAATTCCCACATGCACCATGTCAGTATAAATGGATAGTAAAAATATAAAGAGCAGCTGACTCTTGGGTGCATGTAGGAATCACTTTATTATAGAAAAGCCAAAGTCTATATCAAAATATCAACCTGATAAAACCACATATATGTTACAATAACAGTGTAATACCCCAAGAAACTTAACCACTCCTAAAAACCCCTATAGGAGGCCATTGCACTGACACCCTGAACTGCACAAAAAAGAGCTTATAGAGGCTGCAGTCCTCCAAGCTCTCCAAAAATATGTACAATTGTCAGCTGGTTCATGAAATTCATCCGTGTGTACTAGATGGAACCAGAGTTCATCAGGAGCATCATCATCAGCATACATCCAGTTAGACCATTTGGCTACAAGCTCAGCGGATGACAAAACTGGGCCCAATTGCAAAGCAGAAAAATCCAAGATCTCTCAGGAACCCTCAGATGACATCTGACTCACATACATACACTATTGCTTGTTCATATTGTCATTGGACTCAATCGCAGTCCTCTCCAGGTCATGCCAGTGGAATCATGCATGGTGTATAAAGCAGGCAAAGTCCTATAGGGGTTTTTAGGAGTGGTTAAGTTTCTTGGGGTATTACACTGTTATT
Source organism: Hyperolius riggenbachi (assembly GCF_040937935.1). Classification (NCBI taxonomy): domain Eukaryota; kingdom Metazoa; phylum Chordata; class Amphibia; order Anura; family Hyperoliidae; genus Hyperolius; species Hyperolius riggenbachi. Next base: position 501,970,234 of record NC_090649.1, read on the forward strand.
GTAACATATATGTGGTTTTATCAGGTTGATATTTTGATATAGACTTTGGCTTTTCTATAATAAAGTGATTCCTACATGCACCCAAGAGTCAGCTGCTCTTTATATTTTTACTATCCATGTACAGCAGCCCCTCCCCATTACATGTGCATCCCCCTCTTCCATGTGTAACATCCATGTACAGCAGCCCCACCCATTCCATGTGTAGCCCCCTCTTCTAGAGATGCCCCAAACTGTTCGCCGGCGAACCGATTCGTGTAAAGTCCGGTGGTTCGCGTTCGTGGTGAATCGCGAACTATATGCGAGTTCGACCCGCCTCCTATTCTACATCATTAGGCTCAACTTTGACCCGCTACATCACAGTCAGCAGGCACAGGGTAGCCAATCAGGCTACACTCCCTCCTGGAGCCCCCCCCCCCCCCTTATAAAAGGCAGGCAGCGTCTGCCATTTCACTCAATCGTGTGGCTGCAGTAATTAGAGAAGGGAGAGGAACCTGCTGACATAGGGAAAGCTTAGTTAGGCTCTTGTGTTAGGCTTGTTAGGTTGCTCCTTCTTGCTGATCTTATTGCTAAAAAGCACTCCTCATCCTCAACAGCTTCTTTGAGAGCTAATGTTGTTCTTGTGATCTATTTTTTTTGTGTGTGTGTCCCACTGACACTTGTGTTCCATATACAGCCTCGGTAATTCCTTCTGTGCCACTGCCAGGCCCAGCACATTCAGTGACTACCTGTGTGTGTGACAGCTGCACATTTGTAATACCAATCCCTGCATACCTGTTCAGTGCACCTACCTACATGACCACAAGCAGTGTTATATTATATACCACCAGTCACTGCACCTGTTCACGGTACCTGTGTGTGTGACAGCTGCACATTTGTAATACTAGTCATTGCATAATTGTGACAGCTGCACATTGTATTGATACCAGTCACTGCATAACTGTTCAGTGCACCTACGTGACCGCACTCAGTGTTATATTATATACCAGTCACTGAATACCTGTTCACGGTACCCGTGTGTGTGACAGCTGCAAATTTGTAATACTAGTCATTGCATAATTGTTCACAGTACCTGTGTGACCGCACGCTGTTTAATATACCAGTCCGTGCATACCCATGACTGCACCTGTGTGACAGCTGCACATTGTATTGTAATACCAGTCACTACATACCTTTCACTGCACCTGTGTGACTGCACATTGTATTAGTCAAGTCAGTGCATACCTTTCATTTCATCCCCCCGATATGGACAAAACAAGAGGCAGAGGCAGACCCAGAGGCAGGTCACCCGGCAGGTCTGTCCGAGGTCGTGCTGACGTGATTTCGTGCGGCCCTGGACCAAAGTACAGTGCTCAGAAGAAGGCATGTCCCATCAACTCCCAAGATTGTCAGGACGTGGTTGACTATTTAACACAGAACACCTCATCTTCTGCAGCCACCAGCTCTACTACAAGCACCACATCCGCTGCATTTGACACTTCGCAGGAGTTATTTGGTGGGGAAATAACTGATTCACAGCCATTATTGTTACAACAAGATGAAGGCGCTAAGCAAGTTACACCACCTCATATGTCTGAGTTAGGCAACACTATGGACGTAAGATGTGAGGAGGAGGATGATGACGTACCTGCTGTTTGTGCAGTTTATGATGATATGGATGTCACGTGGGTTCCCAATAGAGTAGATGAACAGGGGGACAGTTCAGAGGGGAGTCAGAGAGGAGTAGGAGGAGACGTGTTCCTGAAAGAAGCAGGGGGAGCTCATTGTCAGAAACAGCTGGTGGTAGTGTCTGGCGGTATGTATCGCCACCTATGGACAGCCAACCAACATGCCCTTCAACGTCAGCTGCTGACGCCAACATAGTGCCATCACCCCAGGGGGGGCTCAGCGGTTTGGACATTTTTGGGTGTGTCAGCCTCAGATCAGAGCAATGACATCTGTTCTCTCTGCCACCAAAAATTGAGCTGTGGAAAGGCCAACACCCACGTAGGGACAAGTGCCTTACGAAGGCACATGGAGAAAAGGCACAAACTGCAATGGGAAGACCACCTGAGGAAAAGCAGCACACAAAAGCAAAGCCACCCTCCTTCTCCTCTTCCTCCTTCAGGTGCAGCATCTTCAGCCGCTTTCTCCCTTGCACCTTCACAGCCACCCTCCTCCACTCCGCCTCTCACCTTGAGTGGTTCCTGCTCCTCTGCCCACAGCAGCCAGGTGTCCGTGAGGGAAATCTTTGAGTGGAAGAAGCCAATGTCTGCCAGTCACCCCCTTGCCCGGCGTCTGACAGCTGGCTTGGCAGAACTTTTAGCTCGCCAGCTGTTACCATACCGGCTCGTGGACTCTGAGGCCTTCCGGAAATTTGTGGCCATTGGGACACTGCAGTGAAAGATACCAGGCCGCAATTATTTCTCAAAAAAGGCGATACCCAAACTGTACTATGAAGTTGAAAGGCAAGTGGTGTAATTTCTGGCACACAGCGTTGGGTCAAGGGTCCATCTGACCATGGATGCCTGATCTGCCAAGCACGGTCAGGACAGGTACATTACTTACACAGCCCATTGGGTCAACCTGGTGACCACTGGCAAGCATCATAGCTCTCAATCCGTCTTTCGGAGCCCTGTCCCTCTTTCCTCTTCATGTGTCCCTCTTTCAGGACCTTGCCCCTCTCTCTATGTAAATATATATATTTTTCTACTAAAAAATGTGTTTGATTGACTCAAACGTTATTCCCATTATTATTAATATATTACTAATTTTAAAATGTTAATATGAAGAAAAATGAACCAGGATAGAAAGGACCAGTGTGGTTTGAATTATAAAACAACATATTTTTCTTATGTAATGTTAATGGTATGTGTGACGGGGGTGTGATCAGAGGTGTGACGGGGGCATGGCTTAAGTGTCCCTCTTTCCCATCTCAAAAAGTTGGGAGGTATGAAGCATGGAGTACATGGCTGTGCAGCGTACCTAGTTGTGACACCTCCACGGCTTGCAGGCAGGTCTCCTGCCACCTCCTCTCCTCCTGTTACATCCTCTTCGCTGTCATCCTCCTCCTGCTCCTTGGCTGAGTGTCAGTGCTACTCTACAGGTGCTGCGATCTCATCTCCAGCTACACAGCCCCATCTCCCCAGGTCCTATGCTGCATGCCAGGAATGACGGTGTCACGCCATCTTAGACATGTCTTGCCTCAAAGCGGAGAGTCACACTGGAGCAGCTCTCCTGGCTGCTCTGAACAAATAGGTGGATCAGTGGCCAACTGGAGATCGGCAAGATGGTGTGTGACAACGGCAGCAATCTCATTTCGGCTTTGAATTTGGGAAAGTTGACACATGTACCCTGCATGGCACATGTGCTGAATCTAATAATTCAGAGATTTGTGTCAAAGTACCCAGGCATAGAGGACGTCCTGAAGCAGTCCAGGAAGTTGTGTGGGCATTTCAGGCGGTCTTACACGGCCATGGCACTCTTGGTCGATATTCAGCGGAGAAAGAACTTGCCAGCGAGATGCTTGATTTGCGATAGCCCGACTCGCTGGAACTCGACCCTCCTTATGTTTAACCGCCTGCTACAACAGGAGAAAGCCGTCAACCAGTATCTCTACAACTACAGTAGAAGGATACACTCTGGGGATGTTCTTGTCGAAGTACTGGACACTCATGCAAAATGCCTGCAGACTCATGCGGCCGTTTGAGGAGGTGACAAACATGGTGAGTCGCAGTGAAGGCACCATCGTCGACTTGATCCCATATGCTTTCTTCCTGGAGCGTGCCGTGCGTAGAGTGATGGATCAAGCTGTGGAGGAACGTGAACAGGAACAGTTACAGGAACAGGAGGAAGAGTTGTAGGATCAATTCTCAGAACCAGATGTTTCCTCAACACCTGCGGCAGCACAGAGGAGGGAGGAGGAGGAGGAGGAATAGTCATGTGGGGAAGAGGAGTCAGATGATGAGGAACAGTGTTCTCCCCAGGCTCTTTTAGCCAGGTGCTGCACCCGGCTAATTTTGATGAGCACCCGGCTGTCATCAGTTCACTTCCTCATCCTTCTCCTATGCTGTAAGCAGAGTTGCGCCTGCCCTGCATTCCCCTGCTGCCCCCCGTGGCTACTTTTTCATGCCACCCGGCTGCAAAAAAATTATGGGGAGAACACTGAGGAAGGTGTTTTTTTTAGGAGGAGGCGGAAGAACAACCGCAGCAGGCGTCGCAGGGGGCTTGTGCTGCTCAACTTTCCCGTGGTATTGTTTGTGGCTGGGGGGGGGGAGGAAGAGAACTTACCTGACATCACTGAGGAAGAGCAAGAGGAGATGAAGAGTACGTCTGGATCCAACTTTGTGCAGATGGCGTCTTTCATGCTGTCCACCCTGTTGAGGGACCCCCATATAAAAAAACTCAAGGGGAATGAGCTGTACTGGGTAGCCACGCTACTAGACCCTCGGTATAAGCACAAAGTGGCGGAGATGTTACCAACTCACCTCAGAGCCGGAACAAGGTCCTCCAGCACCCAAGGCTGAGACACCAAAGTGCGCCCCTTCATCCCTCCCACCCCAGCTGTCACACACTGATTGCTATTACACTAAGAGGCCCCTCCCCATCCCTCCCACCCCAGCTGTCACACACTGATTGCTATTAGACTAAGTGGCTCCTCCCCATCCCTCCCACCCCACCCGTCACACACTGATTGCTATTAGACTAAGTGGCCCCTCCCCATCCCTCCCACCCCACCCGTCACACACTGATTGCTATTAGACTAAAAGGCGCCCTAGGGCCCCCAATCCTCCAAACACCTTAATCTCTAGTTATCTGGCTTGCAGTCACTGCCATGTATCCCCTTTTCTTATTTCTCTCTGCTTCACACACAATAGGGAAATGGTAGCTGAGTGAGTTTTGCGCCCCCTCCTACACTGCGCCCTGAGGCTGGAGCCTCTCTTGCCTCGGCCCGGCCCTGACTCACCTGAAGGCAGAAAGGATGCCGCACATGCAGAACAAGCTGGCAACTATGCTTTACAGTGCGTTTAAGGGTGATGTCACAGCACAACGGAATAAAGGTGCCACTGCCAGTAATCTTCCTCCTCCTCCCATGTCCACGCAGGCAAGGACAGGACGCTCCAGCGATCTCATGGTGATGTCGGACATGCGGACATTCTTTAGTCCAACTCCTCACCTTAGCCCTTCCGGATCCACCCTCCACCAACTCTTCAACCGGCAGGTAGCTGACTACCTGGCCTTAAGTCTGGATGTAGACACTATGAGCAGCGATGAACCCTTGGACTACTGGGTGCGCAGGCTTGACCTGTGGCCAGAGCTGTCACAATTTGCCATCCAACTTCTGTCTTGCCCTGCCGCAAGCGTCCTGTCAGAAAGCACCTTCAGCGCAGCTGGAGGCATTGTCACTGAGAAGAGAGACTGCCTAGGTCAAAAAAGTGTTCAGTACCTCACCTTTATCAAAATGAATGAGACATGGATCCCGGAGGGCTACTGCCCGCCCCAAGACTAAGTCAGTCCCCACACACAGCATCTCTGCCTGCACGCCGTGTGACTGGCTGCCTGGCCTGCCCCAAGACTAAGTCCGTCCCCACACACAGCATCTCTGCCTGCAGGGCGCTTGACTGCCTTCTCCGCCACCACCAACAGGGTCCGGGACTCCAGGTGGATTCCTGAATTTTTAAGGCTGCTGCTAGCAGTGGCCGCTATAATAATTTTTCTGGTGTGTGTACATGCCTGCCTAATTTTTCTGGCTGCAGTGAAGGGGCTTGCGTATCACAATGAAGCCTGTGAGTCCTTATAGGGGGGGGGGGGTGGGAGTAGTGAATACTAGATGCCAGTAGTGGTTCTGGGCTCTCAGCTGCGGGAACTGAATGTTTATACTATCTCCAACAATCACTCACAATACAGGCTCTATACAGGGGGCAGTAGTGGTCAGATACTAGATGATGTCAGTAGTGGTGGTGAAGGATTATTGGGTTATCTAGTCGGTGCACTACTATGACCAGCAGACCGGTCTCCAATAGCTAACATGTGCACTGGACACAGAGAAGAGAACTGCAATATAGCAATAGATAGAAAAACATGAAACCAGCCCTAATTATGAGGGCTATTCTGCATGGTACTGCAACACTAACAGCACTGTGCACACCTGTGACCAGCAGCTAATGTGCACTGAGTGGACACACAGAACTGCAATATAACAATAGCAAGAAAAACAATAAACCAGCCCTTAAAGCGGATCCGAGATGAAAAACGAACTATAACAAGTACCTTGTCTATAAATCTTATCTAAAGTTTAGATTAAAGTTTACAACTAACGTTTACACAGCAAATCTAGCTGCAAACAGTTTCAACAGTATATGATTATTTATCCTTGTGATACAATGAGAGCAGCCATGTTCTGCTTCTTATCATTACACACAGGCAAGCTGCTCTGCATCTCCTCCCTTTAGCCTGTGAAAACTCCACTCCTCTCTCCTCCCCTCTTTGCCCCCCTGGCCTCTGAAATCCTCTCCTCCTTCAGAAAAAGCCTCCTCCTCCCCAGACTGAACTCCCATGAGCACTTGCTACAGGGGACTCAGAATGTCTAGGCACTGATGGAGCTGTGGGCGAGGCTGGTTTAGTTTATAGGGAATTAGGGTATTTACCTGGGGCTTCCTCCTGCCCCTGGCATTCGATCTGTCCCGTGATCCCCTCTATTGGAGATGCGACCTTGCCAGATTGGGAATTTCTGCACCTGCGCGAGCGTGCTGCTCATGATCGCACGAACGTGGCCTGGAGTGTTCAGTGCAGGCGCAAAAGATCCCAACCTGGCGAGGTCCAATGGAGGGGACCCCAGAACACCGGAGCTGCGGCGAGGAACCGATTTGCTCTCAGGGGCTGGAGGAAGCTTCAGGTAAGTAGATCTTGTTTTTTTATTTCCTTGGACGTATATACTGTAGGTTTGCAGCATTTCCATTAGGTGCATATTGTTTCTCTGCCACTAGATGGCGGTAGTTCCTAAGTAAATGGCTTGTATGTAAAACACTCCATAGACTGCAGCAACCAGCAGTGCTAAATAACAATGATGTAATAACATCTGCCTGTTCTCTGGCTGTGACTGTGACATTATTATACAAGGCTGGTAATTCATAGCAATGAAAAGCTGTAGCTGTATAAAGCAGGGCTGTGGAGTCGATCCAAAAATCCACCGACTCCGACTCCTCAGTTTAGGATTCCTCCGACTCCTCTAATTTGCATATTACAATTTTGTTGATTAACAGTATGTAACGTGAAATTCGTCTCTGAACTGCCAACGCTTAGGAATTTTACAAGACAACTGAAGTGAGAAGGATATGTAGACTACTATATTTATTCCCTTTAGACTAAAACTAGTCCTTGGTAAGAGTACTTGTTAAAGGTACAAACCGGAACAAAGAACATGGATCAGGCCCTAGGCAATGTAAGTGTGGGTACATGTAAGAATGATGTGCAGGTACTCTGCAGGGGAATGAGGAGATTCTTCCTCTATTACACATTCTTCATGCACAATCTGACCCTAGGTAATGTAACTGTGGGTACATGTAAGAATGATGTGCAGGTACTCTGCAGGGGAATGAGGAGATTCTTCCTCTATTACACATTCTTCATGCACAATCTGAACACGGATCAGGCCCTAGGCAATGTAACTGTGGGTACATGTAAGAGTGATGTGCAGGTACTCTGCAGGGGAATGAGGAGATTCTTCCTCTATTACACATTCTTCATGCGCAATCTGAACATGGATCAGGCCCTAGGCAATGTAACTGTGGGTACATGTAAGAGTGATGTGCAGGTACTCTGCAGGGGAATAAGGAGATTCTTACTCTATTACACATTCTTCATGCACAATCTGAACATGGATCAGGCCCTAGGCAATGTAACTGTGGGTACATGTAAGAGTGATGTGCAGGTACTCTGCAGGGGAATAAGGAGATTCTTCCTCTATTACACATTCTTCATGTACAATCTGACCATGGATCAGGCCCTAGGCAATGTGACTGTGGGTACATGTAAGAGTGATGTGCAGGTACTCTGCAGGGGAATGAGGAGATTCTTCCTCTATTACACATTCTTCATGCGCAATCTGAACATGGATCAGGCCCTAGGCAATGTAACTGTGGGTACATGTAAGAGTGATGTGCAGGTACTCTGCAGGGGAATAAGGAGATTCTTACTCTATTACACATTCTTCATGCACAATCTGAACATGGATCAGGCCCTAGGCAATGTAACTGTGGGTACATGTAAGAGTGATGTGCAGGTACTCTGCAGGGGAATAAGGAGATTCTTCCTCTATTACACATTCTTCATGTACAATCTGACCATGGATCAGGCCCTAGGCAATGTGACTGTGGGTACATGTAAGAGTGATGTGCAGGTACTCTGCAGGGGAATAAGGAGATTCTTCCTCTATTACACATTCTTCATGTACAATCTGAACATGGATCAGGCCCTAGGCAATGTAACTGTGGGTATATGTAAGAGTGATGTGCAGGTACTCTGCAGGGGAATGAGGAGATTCTTCCTCTATTACACATTCTTCATGCGCAATCTGAACATGGATCAGGCCCTAGGCAATGTAACTGTGGGTACATGTAAGAATGATGTGCAGGTACTCTGCAGGGGAATGAGGAGATTCTTCCTCTATTACACATTCTTCATGCGCAATCTGAACATGGATCAGGCCCTAGGCAATGTAACTGTGGGTACATGTAAGAATGATGTGCAGGTACTCTGCAGGGGAATGAGGAGATTCTTCCTCTATTACACATTCTTCATGCACAATCTGACCCTAGGTAATGTAACTGTGGGTACATGTAAGAATGATGTGCAGGTACTCTGCAGGGGAATAAGGAGATTCTTCCTCTATTACACATTCTTCATGCGCAATCTGAACATGGATCAGGCCCTAGGCAATGTAACTGTGGGTACATGTAACAGTGATGTGCAGGTACTCTGCAGGGGAATGAGGAGATTCTTCCTCTATTACACATTCTTCATGCACAATCTGAACACGGATCAGGCCCTAGGCCTCAGGCCCTAGGCCTCCTCATTCCCCTGCAGGTACTCTGCAGGGGAATGAGGAGATTCTTCCTCTATTACACATTCTTCATGCGCAATCTGAACATGGATCAGGCCCTAGGCAATGTAACTGTGGGTACATGTAAGAGTGATGTGCAGGTACTCTGCAGGGGAATAAGGAGATTCTTCCTCTATTACACATTCTTCATGTACAATCTGAACATGGATCAGGCCCTAGGCAATGTAACTGTGGGTACATGTAAGAGTGATGTGCAGGTACTCTGCAGGGGAATATGGAGATTCTTCCTCTATTACACATTCTTCATGCGCAATCTGAACATGGATCAGGCCCTAGGCAATGTAAGTGTGGGTACATGTAAGAATGATGTGCAGGTACTCTGCAGGGGAATGAGGAGATTCTTCCTCTATTACACATTCTTCATGCGCAATCTGAACATGGATCAGGCCCTAGGCAATGTAACTGTGGGTACATGTAAGAGTGATGTGCAGGTACTCTGCAGGGGAATAAGGAGATTCTTCCTCTATTACACATTCTTCATGTACAATCTGAACATGGATCAGGCCCTAGGCAATGTAACTGTGGGTACATGTAAGAGTGATGTGCAGGTACTCTGCAGGGGAATAAGGAGATTCTTCCTCTATTACACATTCTTCATGCGCAATCTGAACATGGATCAGGCCCTAGGCAATGTAACTGTGGGTACATGTAAGAGTGATGTGCAGGTACTCTGCAGGGGAATAAGGAGATTCTTCCTCTATTACACATTCTTCATGTACAATCTGAACATGGATCAGGCCCTAGGCAATGTAACTGCCTAGGGCCTGATCCATGAACATGGATCAGGCCCTAGGCAATGCAACTGTGGGTACATGTAAGAATGATGTGCAGGTACTCTGCAGGGGAATGAGGAGATTCTTCCTCTATTACACATTCTTCATGCGCAATCTGAACATGGATCAGGCCCTAGGCAATGTAACTGTGGATACATGTAAGAGTGATGTGCAGGTACTCTGCAGGGGAATAAGGAGATTCTTCCTCTATTACACATTCTTCATGTACAATCTGAACATGGAAAAGGCCCTAGGCAATGTAACTGTGGGTACATGTAAGAATGATGTGCAGGTGCTCTGCAGGGAAATGAGGAGATTCTTCCTCTATTACACATTCTTCATGCGCAATCTGAACATGGATCAGGCCCTAGGCAATGTAACTGTGGGTACATGTAAGAATGATGTGCAGGTACTCTGCAGGGGAATGAGGAGATTCTTCCTCTATTACACATTCTTCATGCGCAATCTGAACATGGATCAGGCCCTAGGCAATGTAACTGTGGGTACATGTAAGAGTGATGTGCAGGTACTCTGCAGGGGAATGAGGAGATTCTTCCTCTATTACACATTCTTCATGCACAATCTGAACATGGATCAGGCCCTAGGCAATGTAACTGTGGGTACATGTAAGAGTGATGTGCAGGTACTCTGCAGGGGAATGAGGAGATTCTTCCTCTATTACACATTCTTCATGCGCAATCTGAACATGGATCAGGCCCTAGGCAATGTAACTGTGGGTACATGTAAGAATGATGTGCAGGTACTCTGCAGGGGAATGAGGAGATTCTTCCTCTATTACACATTCTTCATGCACAATCTGAACACGGATCAGGCCCTAGGCTTATGGGTGATAGACAACACCTCTGTGTTCAATGTGCACAACATTCTCAGTGGATTCCCTGCAGCTCTGTGGGGAGTGCATATGTAGAGTATAGTACTACTGTGTAACAAAGTAAACCTGAGACAGATGAAATTAAAGTGTTATACATACCTGGGGATTCCTCCAGCCGCCTTCAGGCTAATCAGTCCCTCACTGTCCTCCTTCACCACCTGGATCTTCTGCTATGAGTCCAGGTACTTGAGCCAGTCTGACGTAGTGCACATGCACACACTCCGCCGCCAGGAGTATACTACACCTGCACAGCACTATTGCGCAGGTGCAGAACGCTCCTGGCTGTGGAAGCGGCATGCGGCCGGACTGCGCTGACTGGCTGAATTACCGGGACTAATAGCAGAAGATCCAGGTGGCGGAGGAGGACAGCGAGGGACTGATTAGCCTGAAGGGGGCTGGAGGAAGCCCCAGGTATGTATAACACTTTTCTTTTCATCCATTTCAGGTACCCTTTAATTTGTAGTCACCAAACCAAATATTAACAACATATCAAATTATTTGATTTCATCAGCAAAGGGAGTGCGTACATTTGCATAAATCAGCATCAATGCAGAATTATTTCCATCTCATTGACCATCTCTATTAGTGACACAGCTACACATCAGGCTTTATACTTACAGCATAGATGTTATTCAGTATATATAAGAGATTCCTGTGTACACATCATATATACAGTCACAATCAGATATGTATATCTGACCTTAAAAATACGGGGACTGCTTTATTGATGCAGCACAAGTAACTAATTTTGATTGGTTTATTTCATTTTTGTGGACTAAGCACAGCTATTACTGTATATATACTGTATATATACATTATTTTAATGACTATTATCTGAGAAATAGAACATTTTATCATATTTTCTATTTTAATTACAGTTACAAATTCATTAGGAGTCGGTGCATTTTTTCCCGACTCCAGGCACCCAAAATTGCTCCGACTCCACGACTCCGACTCCACAGCCCTGGTATAAAGGACAAGGCTAGCAGTTGCCCCTCATTCCCAGGTACTGGCAGGCTCCCAGCAGTAAGAACAGTATAGAGACCGCCATCTAGTGGTGATCTGTGAGATTTATTTATTTATTGTACTGATAAAGCGCCAACATATTACACAGCGCTGGACATTAGTTTAGGTTATAGACAATATTTAGGGGTGACATACAGCAATACGACAATACAGGAATACAAGAGAGACCAGATCACACAGCACAGTATGAGTATAAGGTCATGCTTAGTCACTGGAGGGGAGCATGGAGATCGCACAGCACAGTATGAGTACCAGGTAATGCTTAGTCACTGGAGGGGAGCATGGAGATCACACAGCACAGTATGAGTACCAGGTAATGCTTAGTCACTGGAGGGGAGCATGGAGATCACACAGCACAGTATGAGTACAAGGTAATGCTTAGTCACTGGATGGAGCATGGAGATCACACAGCACAGTATGCGTACAAGGTAATGCTTAGTCACTGGATGGAGCATGGAGATCACACAGCACAGTATGCGTACAAGGTAATGCTTAGTCACTGGATGGGGCATGGAGATCACACAGCACAGTATGAGTACAAGGTAATGCTTAGTCACTGAATGGAGCATGGAGATCACACAGCACAATATGAGTACAAGGTTATGCTTAGTCACTGGATGGAGCATGGAGATCACACAGCACACTATGAGTACAAGGTAATGCTTAGTCACTGGAGGGGGGCATGGAGATCACACAGCACAGTATGAGTACAAGGTAATGCTTAGTCACAGGATGGAGCATGGAGATCACACAGCACAGTATGAGTACAAGGTAATGCTTAGTCACTGGAGGGGCGCATGGAGATCACACAGCACAGTATGAGTACAAGGTAATGCTTAGTCACTGGATGGAGCATGGAGATCACACAGCACAGTATGAGTACAAGGTAATGCTTAGTCACAGGATGGAGCATGGAGATCACACAGCACAGTATGAGTACAAGGTAATGCTTAGTCACTGGATGGGAGCATGGAGATCACACAGCACAGTATGAGTACCAGGTAATGCTTAGTCACTGGATGGAGCATGGAGATCACACAGCACAGTATGAGTACAAGGTAATGCTTAGTCACTGGATGGGGCATGGAGATCACACAGCACAGTATGAGTACAAGGTAATGCTTAGTCACTGGATGGGAGCATGGAGATCACACAGCACAGTATGAGTACAAGGTAATGCTTAGTCCCTGGATGGAGCATGGAGATCACACAGCACAGTATGAGTACAAGGTAATGCTTAGTCACTGGATGGAGCATGGAGATCACACAGCACAGTATGAGTACAAGGTAATGCTTAGTCACTGGAGGGGAGCATGGAGATCACACAGCACAGTATGAGTACAAGGTAATGCTTAGTCACTGGAGGGGAGCATGGAGATCACACAGCACAGTATGGGTACAAGGTAATGCTTAGTCACAGGATGGAGCATGGAGATCACACAGCACAGTATGAGTACAAGGTAATGCTTAGTCACTGGATGGGAGCATGGAGATCACACAGCACAGTATGAGTACCAGGTAATGCTTAGTCACTGAATGGAGCATGGAGATCACACAGCACAGTATGAGTACAAGGCAATACTTAGTCACTGGATGGAGCATGGAGATCACACAGCACAGTATGAGTACAAGGTAATGCTTAGTCACTGGAGGGGGGCATGGAGATCACACAGCACAGTATGAGTACAAGGTAATGCTTAGTCACTGGATGGAGCATGGAGATCACACAGCACAGTATGAGTACAAGGTAATGCTTAGTCACTGGATGGGGCATGGAGATCACACAGCACAGTATGAGTACAAGGTAATGCTTAGTCACTGGATGGAGCATGGAGATCACACAGCACAGTATGAGTACAAGGTAATGCTTAGTCACTGGATGGAGCATGGAGATCACACAGCACAGTATGAGTACAAGGTAATGCATAGTCAGTCACTGGATGGAGCATGGAGATCACACAGCACAGTATGAGTACCAGGTAATGCTTAGTCACTGGATGGAGCATGGAGATCACACAGCACAGTATGAGTACAAGGTAATGCTTAGTCACTGGAGGGGAGCATGGAGATCACACAGCACAGTATGAGTACAATGTAATGCTTAGTCACTGGATGGAGCATGGAGATCACACAGCACAGTATGAGTACAAGGTAATGCTTAGTCACTGGATGGGGCATGGAGATCACACAGCACAGTATGAGTACAAGGTAATGCTTAGTCACTGGATGGGAGCATGGAGATCACACAGCACAGTATGAGTACAAGGTAATGCTTAGTCACTGGATGGAGCATGGAGATCACACAGCACAGTATGCGTACAAGGTAATGCTTAGTCACTGGATGGGGCATGGAGATCACACAGCACAGTATGAGTACAAGGTAATGCTTAGTCACTGGATGGGGCATGGAGATCGCACAGCACAGTATGAGTACAAGGTACTGCTTAGTCACTGGATGTGGCATGGAGATCACACAGCACAGTATGCGTACAAGGTAATGCTTAGTCACTGGATGGGGCATGGAGATCACACAGCACAGTATGAGTACAAGATAATGCTTAGTCACTGGAGGGGAGCATGGAGATCACACAGCACAGTATGAGTACAAGGTAATGCTTAGTCACTGGATGGAGCATGGAGATCACACAGCACAGTATGCGTACAAGGTAATGCTTAGTCACTGGATGGAAGCATGGAGATCACACAGCACAGTATGAGTACAAGGTAATGCTTAGTCACTGGATGGAGCATGGAGATCACACAGCACAGTATGCGTACAAGGTAATGCTTAGTCACTGGATGGGAGCATGGAGATCACACAGCACAGTATGAGTACAAGGTAATGCTTAGTCACTGGATGGAGCATGGAGATCACACAGCACAGTATGAGTACAAGGTAATGCTTAGTCACTGGATGGGGCATGGAGATCACACAGCACAGTATGAGTACAAGGTAATGCTTAGTCACTGGATGGAGCATGGAGATCACACAGCACAGTATGAGTACCAGGTAATGCTTAGTCACTGGAGGGGAGCATGCAGGGCCGGATTACCGACCAGGCAACAAAAGCAGTCGCTTGGGGCCCCATTCAGAGTCAAAGGGCCCCATCAGCACATAAACCAGCCCTCGCCATCCTGTCAGCGGTGGCTGGATGGTATAATGGTTAAAGGGACTCTGAGCAGTGCAGTAACTATGGAAAGATGCATATCATTTTAAAGCTCTCTTTCTCCTCTTTCCAATGATATATAAACTGCCGCCCTTTGCCTTTTAGTTTTCGCTATTTTCGCGATCGAAATCGCGGCTGCGGCAATTTTGATTGTGAAAATTGTGAAAACTAAAAGGCGTAGGGTGGCAGTTTATCTATCATTGGAAAGAGGAGAAAGAGCTTCAAATTGATATGCATCTTTCCATAGTTACATTGTATTACACAGGACGACTTTTCTCCAAAGTCGGCAGCTCGATTCAGCACAATGCAATGAAATATAAGGAACTCAGGGGGATTTAATTACAAACATCATGCTGGTAGGTGTGAGGATGTAATTAAGTAGTTGTGGGTATGCTTAAAGGCATACCCACAGGCACTGCTCGGAGTCCCTTTAAGGGCTCTGCCTCTGACACAGGAGACCAGGGTTCGAATCTCGGCTCTGCCTGTTCAGTAAGCCAGTACCTATTCAGTAGGAGACCTTAGGCAAGTCTCTCTAACACTGCTACTGCCTATAGGGCACGTCCTAGTGGCTGCAGCTCTGGCGCTTTGAGTCCGCCAGGATAAAAGCGCGATATAAATGTTATTTGTCTTGTCAAATGATGTCGTGCACTGCTGATTGTCTTCAGAGCCAGGCTCTCCTCCTAGGTCCCCCTCCTGCTACTGTGCGCTCTGTCGCTGCCCACTCCTCCCTCCCTTCCCACAGAGAACCACAGCTGCAGCAAGAATGATAGCAGCAGATGGCAAACGCTCACTCAACTATCCATGATCCAAGCGATAAAGATCCTGTCATCTGAAACCCATCTGTCTCTTCTACAGTGCAGCTGCTCACTCTGAACTTCCTGATTCTCAGATCAGACAGGAAGTAGGAAGTAGTAATAGTAGTAGTAACAGAGCGGCAGCACTCTAGAGGAGACAGATGGGCTCCGGATGACGGGACCTCTATTGCTTGGATCGCAATAGGTGAATGTGATTCATCTGGTGCTGTCATTCTCCCCCGCTGCGGCTGCCTTCTCTGCTGGACTATCGTATTCACTGGGATGGAGGCTGGTGGCTGTCTAGTTTGGGAGGAAATCGGTTGTTCGGTGGTGGGGGTGGTTATGTAATTCTGTCTGGGGAACGGCTTCCAGTTTGGCGGTGTCCAGAGCTTTCTGCTATTGCCAGGCTGGAGATGCAGGGGGAAAGTGCTGTGATATCTGGCACCCTCTTCACACGGGTGCCCCAGCCCCTGAGTGCAAATGTCCCAGCCATTCATCTCTCACTCTGCATTTTGCTGCTGCTATTCCTTGCATTGTGCACCCACAGAGGAAAGCGGGCTGTTGCCCATAGCAACCATTAGCTCGGCTGCCCCGGTGTGTGCAGCATGTTGCTGTGCAGCTGCATCTTCTGATTCTATTACGACATTTTGATATTTGGGGGGGCCCAAATCAGTTACTTTGCTTAGGGCCCCATTTAGCCTTAATCCGGCTCTGGGAGCATGGAGATCACACAGCACAGTATGAGTACAAGGTAATGCTCAGTCACTGGATGGAGCATGGAGATCACACAGCACAGTATGAGTACCAGGTAATGCTTAGTCACTGGATGGAGCATGGAGATCACACAGCACAGTATGAGTACCAGGTAATGCTTAGTCACTGGATGGAGCATGGAGATCACACAGCACAGTATGAGTACCAGGTAATGCTTAGTCACTGGAGGGGAGCATGGAGATCACACAGCACAGTATGAGTACAAGGTAATGCTTAGTCACTGGATGGAGCATGGAGATCACACAGCACAGTATGAGTACAAGGTAATGCTTAGTCACTGGAGGGGAGCATGGAGATCACACAGCACAGTATGAGTACAAGGTAATGCTTAGTCACTGGAGGGGAGCATGGAGATCACACAGCACAGTATGAGTACAAGGTAATGCTTAGTCACTGGATGGGGCATGGAGATCACACAGCACAGTATGAGTACAAGGTAATGCTTAGTCACTGGATGGGAGCATGGAGATCACACAGCACAGTATGAGTACAAGGTAATGCTTAGTCACTGGATGGGAGCATGGAGATCACACAGCACAGTATGAGTACCAGGTAATGCTTAGTCACTGGATGGAGCATGGAGATCACACAGCACAGTATGAGTACAAGGTAATGCTTAGTCACTGGATGGAGCATGGAGATCACACAGCACAGTATGAGTACAAGGTAATACTTAGTCACTGGATGGAGCATGGAGATCACACAGCACAGTATGAGTACAAGGTAATGCTTAGTCACTGAATGGAGCATGGAGATCACACAGCACAGTATGAGTACAAGGTAATGCTTAGTCACTGGAGGGGAGCATGGAGATCACACAGCACAGTATGAGTACCAGGTAATGCTTAGTCACTGGATGGAGCATGGAGATCACACAGCACAGTATGAGTACAAGGTAATGCTTAGTCACTGGAGGGGAGCATGGAGATCACACAGCACAGTATGAGTACAAGGTAATGCTTAGTCACTGGAGGGGAGCATAGAGATCACACAGCACAGTATAATTACAAGGTAATGCTTAGTCACTGGATGGAGCATGGAGATCACACAGCACAGTATGAGTACCAGGTAATGCTTAGTCACTGGATGGGAGCATGGAGATCACACAGCACAGTATGAGTACAAGGTAATGCTTAGTCACTGGATGGAGCATGGAGATCACACAGCACAGTATGAGTACAAGGTAATGCTTAGTCACTGGATGGAGCATGGAGATCACACAGCACAGTATGCGTACAAGGTAATGCTTAGTCACTGGATGGAGCATGGAGATCACACAGCACAGTATGAGTACAAGGTAATGCTTAGTCACTGGATGGGGCATGGAGATCACACAGCACAGTATGAGTACAAGGTAATGCTTAGTCACTGGATGGGAGCATGGAGATCACACAGCACAGTATGAGTACAAGGTAATGCTTAGTCAGTCACTGGAGCGGAGCATGGAGATCACACAGCACAGTATGAGAACAAGGTAATGCTTAGTCAGTCACTGGATGGAGCATGGAGATCACACAGCACAGTATGAGAACAAGGTAATGCTTAGTCAGTCACTGGAGCGGAGCATGGAGATCACACAGCACAGTATGAGAACAAGGTAATGCTTAGTCACTGGATGGGAGCATGGAGATCACACAGCACAGTATGAGTACAAGGTAATGCTTAGTCAGTCACTGGAGCGGAGCATGGAGATCACACAGCACAGTATGAGAACAAGGTAATGCTTAGTCAGTCACTGGAGCGGAGCATGGAGATCACACAGCACAGTATGAGTACAAGGTAATGCTTAGTCACTGGATGGGAGCATGGAGATCACACAGCACAGTATGAGTACAAGGTAATGCTTAGTCAGTCACTGGAGCGGAGCATGGAGATCACACAGCACAGTATGAGAACAAGGTAATGCTTAGTCAGTCACTGGATGGAGCATGGAGATCACACAGCACAGTATGAGAACAAGGTAATGCTTAGTCACTGGATGGAGCATGGAGATCACACAGCACAGTATGAGTACAAGGTAATGCTTAGTCACTGGAGGGGAGCATGGAGATCACACAGCACAGTATGAGTACAAGGTAATGCTTAGTCACTGGATGGAGCATGGAGATCACACAGCACAGTATGAGTACAAGGTAATGCTTAGTCACTGGATGGGAGCATGGAGATCACACAGCACAGTATGAGTACCAGGTAATGCTTAGTCAGTCACTGGATGGAGCATGGAGATCACACAGCACAGTATGAGTACAAGGTAATGCTTAGTCACTGGATGGAGCATGGAGATCACACAGCACAGTATGAGTACCAGGTAATGCTTAGTCTGTCACTGGATGGGGCATGGAGATCACACGGCACAGTATGAGTACAAGGTAATGCTTAGTCACTGGATGGAGCATGGAGATCACACAGCACAGTATGAGTACAAGGTAATGCTTAGTCACTGGAGGGGAGCATGGAGATCACACAGCACAGTATGAGTACAAGGTAATGCTTAGTCACTGGAGCGGAGCATGGAGATCACACAGCACAGTATGCGTACAAGGTAATGCTTAGTCAGTCACTGGAGCGGAGCATGGAGATTAGGCAAGTTAGGGTCACTCAGATCCCATAAGATGGGTTCACAGTAATGGAGGCGCATGATCACGTAGGACACAAAAGGAGGAGGACCCTGCCCAAAGGCTTAAAATCTAGAGCAAAGATGTCAAACTGAAAAGCGAAGTGGGCCAAAGTTGTACACTAGGACCTAGTCGTGGGTCAATCTCAATGTCTACTGGCCACCTTCCTCCCTTATAAAGTTCTCTGGTGTCTAGAGACCCCCACCCTCCCCTACACAGTTCCATAGTGGTTAGTGCTTTCCCTCTACCTACCCATATGGCTTCCCTGGGGATCTAGGGCTTCACCTTCAGTATAGATTCCTTGGTGGTCTAGAGTGGGCCAAACATACTGCAAAGTAGGAAAACCACGTGAGGGCCAAATTTAATGGCTCTGAGGGCCAAATTTGGCCCATGGGCCGGAGTTTGACATGTATGATCTAGAGGGAGAGGTAAGGACACGAAAGGTAGGGGACTAGAGTTCAGCTGTGGGTTTACCCTCTGGGGCAGTAGCAGTAAGGGGAGTGTGTGGCTGAGTCACAGCCTGTCTGCAGTCACCCTCTGGGGCAGCAGTAGTAAGGGGAGTGTGTGGCTGAGTCACAGCCTGTCTGCAGTCACCCTCTGGGGCAGCAGCAGTAAGGGGAGTGTGTGGCCAGAGTCACAGCCTGTCTGCAGTCACCCTCTGGGGCAGCAGCAGTAAGGGGAGTGTGTGACCAGAGTCAGGGGTCTGTCTGCAGTCACCCTCTGGGGCAGCAGCAGTAAGGGGAGTGTGTGGCCAGAGTCACAGCCTGTCTGCAGTCACCCTCTGGGGCAGCAGTAGTAAGGGAAGTGTGTGGCCAGAGTCAGGGGTCTGTCTGCAGTCACCCTCTGGGGCAGCAGTAGTAAGGGAAGTGTGTGGCCAGAGTCAGGGGCCTGTCTGCAGTCACCCTCTGGGGCAGCAGCAGTAAGGGGAGTGTGTGGCCAGAGTCACAGCCTGTCTGCAGTCACCCTCTGTGGCCGCAGCAGTAAGGGGAGTGTGTGGCCAGAGTCACAGCCTGTCTGCAGTCACCCTCTGGGGCAGAAGCAGTAAGGGGAGTGTGTGGCCAGAGTCACAGCCTGTCTGCAGTCACCCTCTGGGGCAGCAGCAGTAAGGGGAGTGTGTGACCAGAGTCAGGGGTCTGTCTGCAGTCACCCTCTGTGGCAGCAGCAGTAAGGGGAGTGTGTGGCCAGAGTCACAGCCTGTCTGCAGTCACCCTCTGGGGCAGCAGTAGTAAGGGAAGTGTGTGGCCAGAGTCAGGGGTCTGTCTGCAGTCACCCTCTGGGGCAGCAGTAGTAAGGGAAGTGTGTGGCCAGAGTCAGGGGCCTGTCTGCAGTCACCCTCTGGGGCAGCAGCAGTAAGGGGAGTGTGTGGCCAGAGTCACAGCCTGTCTGCAGTCACCCTCTGGGGCCGCAGCAGCAGTAAGGGGAGTGTGTGGCCAGAGTCAGGAGCCTGTCTGCAGTCACCCTCTGGGGCAGCAGCAGTAAGGGGAGTGTGTGGCCAGAGTCACAGCCTGTCTGCAGTCACCCTCTGGGGCAGCAGTAGTAAGGGGAGTGTGTGGCCAGAGTCACAGCCTGTCTGCAGTCACCCTCTGGGGCAGCAGCAGTAAGGGGAGTGTGTGGCCAGAGTCAGGGGCCTGTCTGCAGTCACCCTCTGGGGCAGCAGCAGTAAGGGGAGTGTGTGGCCAGAGTCACAGCCTGTCTGCAGTCACCCTCTGGGGCAGCAGCAGTAAGGGGAGTGTGTGGCCAGAGTCAGGGGCCTGTCTGCAGTCACCCTCTGGGGCAGCAGCAGTAAGGGGAGTGTGTGGCCAGAGTCAGGGGTCTGTCTGCAGTCACCCTCTGGGGCAGCAGCAGTAAGGGGAGTGTGTGGCCAGAGTCACAGCCTGTCTGCAGTCACCCTCTGGGGCAGCAGCAGTAAGGGGAGTGTGTGGCCAGAGTCACAGCCTGTCTGCAGTCACCCTCTGGGGCAGCAGCAGTAAGGGGAGTGTGTGGCCAGAGTCACAGCCTGTCTGCAGTCACCCTCTGGGGCAGCAGTAGTAAGGGAAGTGTGTGGCCAGAGTCAGGGGTCTGTCTGCAGTCACCCTCTGGGGCAGCAGTAGTAAGGGAAGTGTGTGGCCAGAGTCAGGGGCCTGTCTGCAGTCACCCTCTGGGGCAGCAGCAGTAAGGGGAGTGTGTGGCCAGAGTCACAGCCTGTCTGCAGTCACCCTCTGGGGCAGCAGCAGTAAGGGGAGTGTGTGGCCAGAGTCACAGCCTGTCTGCAGTCACCCTCTGGGGCAGCAGCAGTAAGGGGAGTGTGTGGCCAGGGTCAGGGGCCTGTCTGCAGTCACCCTCTGGGGCAGCAGCAGTAAGGGGAGTGTGTGGCCAGAGTCAGGGGTCTGTCTGCAGTCACCCTCTGGGGCAGCAGTAGTAAGGGGAGTGTGTGGCCAGAGTCAGGGGTCTGTCTGCAGTCACCCTCTGGGGCAGCAGCAGTAAGGGGAGTGTGTGGCCAGAGTCACAGCCTGTCTGCAGTCACCCTCTGGGGCAGCAGCAGTAAGGGGAGTGTGTGGCCAGAGTCACAGCCTGTCTGCAGTCCCCCTCTGGGGCAGCAGCAGTAAGGGGAGTGTGTGGCCAGAGTCACAGCCTGTCTGCAGTCACCCTCTGGGGCAGCAGCAGTAAGGGGAGTGTGTGGCCAGAGTCAGGAGTCTGTCTGCAGTCACCCTCTGGGGCAGCAGCAGTAAGGGGAGTGTGTGGCCAGAGTCACAGCCTGTCTGCAGTCACCCTCTGGGGCAGCAGCAGTAAGGGGAGTGTGTGGCCAGAGTCACAGCCTGTCTGCAGTCACCCTCTGGGGCAGCAGCAGTAAGGGGAGTGTGTGACCAGAGTCACAGCCTGTCTGCAGTCACCCTCTGGGGCAGCAGCAGTAAGGGGAGTGTGTGGCCAGAGTCAGGGGTCTGTCTGCAGTCACCCTCTGGGGCAGCAGTAGTAAGGGGAGTGTGTGGCCAGAGTCAGGGGTCTGTCTGCAGTCACCCTCTGGGGCAGCAGCAGTAAGGGGAGTGTGTGACCAGAGTCACAGCCTGTCTGCAGTCACCCTCTGGGGCAGCAGCAGTAAGGGGAGTGTGTGGCCAGAGTCACAGCCTGTCTGCAGTCCCCCTCTGGGGCAGCAGCAGTAAGGGGAGTGTGTGGCCAGAGTCACAGCCTGTCTGCAGTCACCCTCTGGGGCAGCAGCAGTAAGGGGAGTGTGTGGCCAGAGTCAGGAGTCTGTCTGCAGTCACCCTCTGGGGCAGCAGCAGTAAGGGGAGTGTGTGGCCAGAGTCACAGCCTGTCTGCAGTCACCCTCTGGGGCAGCAGCAGTAAGGGGAGTGTGTGGCCAGAGTCAGGAGTCTGTCTGCAGTCACCCTCTGGGGCAGCAGCAGTAAGGGGAGTGTGTGGCCAGAGTCACAGCCTGTCTGCAGTCACCCTCTGGGGCAGAAGCAGTAAGGGGAGTGTGTGGCCAGAGTCACAGCCTGTCTGCAGTCACCCTCTGGGACAGCAGCAGTAAGGGGAGTGTGTGGCCAGAGTCAGGGGTCTGTCTGCAGTCACCCTCTGGGGCAGCAGCAGTAAGGGGAGTGTGTGGCCAGAGTCACAGCCTGTCTGCAGTCACCCTCTGGGGCAGCAGCAGTAAGGGGAGTGTGTGGCCAGAGTCAGGGGCCTGTCTGCAGTCACCCTCTGGGGCAGCAGTAGTAAGGGGAGTGTGTGGCCAGAGTCAGGGGTCTGTCTGCAGTCACCCTCTGGGGCAGCAGTAGTAAGGAGAGTGTGAGGCCAGAGTCACAGCCTGTCTGCAGTCACCCTCTGGGGCAGCAGCAGCAGTAAGGGGAGTGTGTGGCCAGAGTCACAGCCTGTCTGCAGTCACCCTCTGGGGCAGCAGCAGTAAGGGGAGTGTGTGGCCAGAGTCACAGCCTGTCTGCAGTCACCCTCTGGGGCAGCAGCAGTAAGGGGAGTGTGTGGCCAGAGTCACAGCCTGTCTGCAGTCACCCTCTGGGGCAGCAGTAGTAAGGGGAGTGTGTGGCCAGAGTCACAGCCTGTCTGCAGTCACCCTCTGGGGCAGCAGCAGTAAGGGGAGTGTGTGGCCAGAGTCACAGCCTGTCTGCAGTCACCCTCTGGGACAGCAGTAGTAAGGGGAGTGTGTGGCCAGAGTCACAGCCTGTCTGCAGTCACCCTCTGGGGCAGCAGCAGTAAGGGGAGTGTGTGGCCAGAGTCACAGCCTGTCTGCAGTCACCCTCTGGGGCAGCAGCAGTAAGGGGAGTGTGTGGCCAGAGTCACAGCCTGTCTGCAGTCACCCTCTGGGGCAGCAGCAGTAAGGGGAGTGTGTGGCCAGAGTCACAGCCTGTC
The DNA here is from genome assembly GCF_040937935.1 of Hyperolius riggenbachi. Lineage (NCBI taxonomy): Eukaryota > Metazoa > Chordata > Amphibia > Anura > Hyperoliidae > Hyperolius > Hyperolius riggenbachi. The sequence continues at coordinate 501,993,707 of NC_090649.1, forward strand.
TGCAGTCACCCTCTGGGGCAGCAGCAGTAAGGGGAGTGTGTGGCCAGAGTCACAGCCTGTCTGCAGTCACCCTCTGGGGCAGCAGCAGTAAGGGGAGTGTGTGGCCAGAGTCACAGCCTGTCTGCAGTCACCCTCTGGGGCAGCAGTAGTAAGGGAAGTGTGTGGCCAGAGTCAGGGGCCTGTCTGCAGTCACCCTCTGGGGCAGCAGCAGTAAGGGGAGTGTGTGGCCAGAGTCACAGCCTGTCTGCAGTCACCCTCTGGGGCAGCAGCAGTAAGGGGAGTGTGTGGCCAGAGTCACAGCCTGTCTGCAGTCACCCTCTGGGGCAGCAGCAGTAAGGGGAGTGTGTGGCCAGAGTCACAGCCTGTCTGCAGTCACCCTCTGGGGCAGCAGCAGTAAGGGGAGTGTGTGGCCAGAGTCACAGCCTGTCTGCAGTCACCCTCTGGGGCAGAAGCAGTAAGGGGAGTGTGTGGCCAGAGTCAGGGGCCTGTCTGCAGTCACCCTCTGGGGCAGCAGCAGTAAGGGGAGTGTGTGGCCAGAGTCACAGCCTGTCTGCAGTCACCCTCTGGGGCAGCAGCAGTAAGGGGAGTGTGTGGCCAGAGTCAGGGGCCTGTCTGCAGTCACCCTCTGGGGCAGCAGCAGTAAGGGGAGTGTGTGGCCAGAGTCACAGCCTGTCTGCAGTCACCCTCTGGGGCAGCAGCAGTAAGGGGAGTGTGTGGCCAGAGTCACAGCCTGTCTGCAGTCACCCTCTGGGGCAGCAGCAGTAAGGGGAGTGTGTGGCCAGAGTCACAGCCTGTCTGCAGTCACCCTCTGGGGCAGAAGCAGTAAGGGGAGTGTGTGGCCAGAGTCAGGGGTCTGTCTGCAGTCACCCTCTGGGGCAGTAGTAGTAAGGGGAGTGTGTGGCCAGAGTCAGGGGTCTGTCTGCAGTCACCCTCTGGGGCAGCAGCAGTAAGGGGAGTGTGTGTGGCCAGAGTCAGGGGTCTGTCTGCAGTCACCCTCTGGGGCAGCAGTAGTAAGGAGAGTGTGAGGCCAGAGTCACAGCCTGTCTGCAGTCACCCTCTGGGGCAGCAGCAGTAAGGGGAGTGTGTGGCCAGAGTCACAGCCTGTCTGCAGTCACCCTCTGGGGCAGCAGCAGTAAGGGGAGTGTGTGGTCAGAGTCACAGCCTGTCTGCAGTCACCCTCTGGGGCAGCAGCAGTAAGGGGAGTGTGTGGCCAGAGTCAGGGGTCTGTCTGCAGTCACCCTCTGGGGCAGCAGCAGTAAGGGGAGTGTGTGGCCAGAGTCACAGCCTGTCTGCAGTCACCCTCTGGGGCAGAAGCAGTAAGGGGAGTGTGTGGCCAGAGTCAGGGGCCTAAACATACATATATCCAGGCACATCGCCTCTAGTTAGGACATTAAATAAATTATTAAGGAAAGGGAGGTGCTGAAGGGGGTGTGGCTAGAAACAGCAAAAATCAATTAACCCTTCGCACACTCACATGCAAATGTTCAAACAAATGCATTCATAGATTTACTCATCCAGGCACAACTGTTATCCCTACAGCTAAATTAAAAGCCAGGGTTTTAGTTCACAGAAGAATGCATTCTTATGCTTAGTCACCTATACTGCGTAGAAGTACCCAGGTAAACATAGGTGTCCTAACTCTGGCCCTGTAACATGCATAGTGCAGACATGCAAACACATTCATTGCATCAAACCTATCAATGGATTAGGAGCACACATCCTAACTTCCTCTCCTGGGAAAGACAGTGCATCTTACCAATCGCACAAGGGAGCTAATGTTATGTGTCCATGTGCACCATGCGCATACACCAGCATAAGCTGTCTGCATGCTGACAAACATACAGGGGAAGGGGGGAGTGCACCGAATTGGACCCTAGCCACAGGGGTCAATGATAAGAATAAACATACATATATCCAGGCACATCGCCTCTAGTTAGGAGAGGAAGTTAGGATGTGTGCTCCTAATCCATTGATAGGTTTGATGCAATGAATGTGTTTGCATGTCTGCACTATGCATGTTACAGGGCCAGAGTTAGGACACCTATGTTTACCTGGGTACTTCTACGCAGTATAGGTGACTAAGCATAAGAATGCATTCTTCTGTGAACTAAAACCCTGGCTTTTAATTTAGCTGTAGGGATAACAGTTGTGCCTGGATGAGTAAATCTATGAATGCATCTGTTTGAACATTTGCATGTGAGTGTGCGAAGGGTTAATTGATTTTTGCTGTTTCTAGCCACACCCCCTTCAGCACCTCCCTTTCCTTAATAATTTATTTAATGTCCTAACTAGAGGCGATGTGCCTGGATATATGTATGTTTATTCTTATCATTGACCCCTGTGGCTAGGGTCCAATTCGGTGCACTCCCCCCTTCCCCTGTATGTTTGTCAGCATGCAGACAGCTTATGCTGGTGTATGCGCATGGTGCACATGGACACATAACATTAGCTCCCTTGTGCGATTGGTAAGATGCACTGTCTTTCCCAGGAGAGGAAGTTAGGATGTGTGCTCCTAATCCATTGATAGGTTTGATGCAATGAATGTGTTTGCATGTCTGCACTATGCATGTTACAGGGCCAGAGTTAGGACACCTATGTTTACCTGGGTACTTCTACGCAGTATAGGTGACTAAGCATAAGAATGCATTCTTCTGTGAACTAAAACCCTGGCTTTTAATTTAGCTGTAGGGATAACAGTTGTGCCTGGATGAGTAAATCTATGAATGCATTTGTTTGAACATTTGCATGTGAGTGTGCGAAGGGTTAATTGATTTTTGCTGTTTCTAGCCACACCCCCTTCAGCACCTCCCTTTCCTTAATAATTTATTTAATGTCCTAACTAGAGGCGATGTGCCTGGATATATGTATGTTTATTCTTATCATTGACCCCTGTGGCTAGGGTCCAATTCGGTGCACTCCCCCCTTCCCCTGTATGTTTGTCAGCATGCAGACAGCTTATGCTGGTGTATGCGCATGGTGCACATGGACACATAACATTAGCTCCCTTGTGCGATTGGTAAGATGCACTGTCTTTCCCAGGAGAGGAAGTTAGGATGTGTGCTCCTAATCCATTGATAGGTTTGATGCAATGAATGTGTTTGCATGTCTGCACTATGCATGTTACAGGGCCAGAGTTAGGACACCTATGTTTACCTGGGTACTTCTACGCAGTATAGGTGACTAAGCATAAGAATGCATTCTTCTGTGAACTAAAACCCTGGCTTTTAATTTAGCTGTAGGGATAACAGTTGTGCCTGGATGAGTAAATCTATGAATGCATTTGTTTGAACATTTGCATGTGAGTGTGCGAAGGGTTAATTGATTTTTGCTGTTTCTAGCCACACCCCCTTCAGCACCTCCCTTTCCTTAATAATTTATTTAATGTCCTAACTAGAGGCGATGTGCCTGGATATATGTATGTTTATTCTTATCATTGACCCCTGTGGCTAGGGTCCAATTCGGTGCACTCCCCCCTTCCCCTGTATGTTTGTCAGCATGCAGACAGCTTATGCTGGTGTATGCGCATGGTGCACATGGACACATAACATTAGCTCCCTTGTGCGATTGGTAAGATGCACTGTCTTTCCCAGGAGAGGAAGTTAGGATGTGTGCTCCTAATCCATTGATAGGTTTGATGCAATGAATGTGTTTGCATGTCTGCACTATGCATGTTACAGGGCCAGAGTTAGGACACCTATGTTTACCTGGGTACTTCTACGCAGTATAGGTGACTAAGCATAAGAATGCATTCTTCTGTGAACTAAAACCCTGGCTTTTAATTTAGCTGTAGGGATAACAGTTGTGCCTGGATGAGTAAATCTATGAATGCATTTGTTTGAACATTTGCATGTGAGTGTGCGAAGGGTTAATTGATTTTTGCTGTTTCTAGCCACACCCCCTTCAGCACCTCCCTTTCCTTAATAATTTATTTAATGTCCTAACTAGAGGCGATGTGCCTGGATATATGTATGTTTATTCTTATCATTGACCCCTGTGGCTAGGGTCCAATTCGGTGCACTCCCCCCTTCCCCTGTATGTTTGTCAGCATGCAGACAGCTTATGCTGGTGTATGCGCATGGTGCACATGGACACATAACATTAGCTCCCTTGTGCGATTGGTAAGATGCACTGTCTTTCCCAGGAGAGGAAGTTAGGATGTGTGCTCCTAATCCATTGATAGGTTTGATGCAATGAATGTGTTTGCATGTCTGCACTATGCATGTTACAGGGCCAGAGTTAGGACACCTATGTTTACCTGGGTACTTCTACGCAGTATAGGTGACTAAGCATAAGAATGCATTCTTCTGTGAACTAAAACCCTGGCTTTTAATTTAGCTGTAGGGATAACAGTTGTGCCTGGATGAGTAAATCTATGAATGCATTTGTTTGAACATTTGCATGTGAGTGTGCGAAGGGTTAATTGATTTTTGCTGTTTCTAGCCACACCCCCTTCAGCACCTCCCTTTCCTTAATAATTTATTTAATGTCCTAACTAGAGGCGATGTGCCTGGATATATGTATGTTTATTCTTATCATTGACCCCTGTGGCTAGGGTCCAATTCGGTGCACTCCCCCCTTCCCCTGTATGTTTGTCAGCATGCAGACAGCTTATGCTGGTGTATGCGCATGGTGCACATGGACACATAACATTAGCTCCCTTGTGCGATTGGTAAGATGCACTGTCTTTCCCAGGAGAGGAAGTTAGGATGTGTGCTCCTAATCCATTGATAGGTTTGATGCAATGAATGTGTTTGCATGTCTGCACTATGCATGTTACAGGGCCAGAGTTAGGACACCTATGTTTACCTGGGTACTTCTACGCAGTATAGGTGACTAAGCATAAGAATGCATTCTTCTGTGAACTAAAACCCTGGCTTTTAATTTAGCTGTAGGGATAACAGTTGTGCCTGGATGAGTAAATCTATGAATGCATTTGTTTGAACATTTGCATGTGAGTGTGCGAAGGGTTAATTGATTTTTGCTGTTTCTAGCCACACCCCCTTCAGCACCTCCCTTTCCTTAATAATTTATTTAATGTCCTAACTAGAGGCGATGTGCCTGGATATATGTATGTTTATTCTTATCATTGACCCCTGTGGCTAGGGTCCAATTCGGTGCACTCCCCCCTTCCCCTGTATGTTTGTCAGCATGCAGACAGCTTATGCTGGTGTATGCGCATGGTGCACATGGACACATAACATTAGCTCCCTTGTGCGATTGGTAAGATGCACTGTCTTTCCCAGGAGAGGAAGTTAGGATGTGTGCTCCTAATCCATTGATAGGTTTGATGCAATGAATGTGTTTGCATGTCTGCACTATGCATGTTACAGGGCCAGAGTTAGGACACCTATGTTTACCTGGGTACTTCTACGCAGTATAGGTGACTAAGCATAAGAATGCATTCTTCTGTGAACTAAAACCCTGGCTTTTAATTTAGCTGTAGGGATAACAGTTGTGCCTGGATGAGTAAATCTATGAATGCATTTGTTTGAACATTTGCATGTGAGTGTGCGAAGGGTTAATTGATTTTTGCTGTTTCTAGCCACACCCCCTTCAGCACCTCCCTTTCCTTAATAATTTATTTAATGTCCTAACTAGAGGCGATGTGCCTGGATATATGTATGTTTATTCTTATCATTGACCCCTGTGGCTAGGGTCCAATTCGGTGCACTCCCCCCTTCCCCTGTATGTTTGTCAGCATGCAGACAGCTTATGCTGGTGTATGCGCATGGTGCACATGGACACATAACATTAGCTCCCTTGTGCGATTGGTAAGATGCACTGTCTTTCCCAGGAGAGGAAGTTAGGATGTGTGCTCCTAATCCATTGATAGGTTTGATGCAATGAATGTGTTTGCATGTCTGCACTATGCATGTTACAGGGCCAGAGTTAGGACACCTATGTTTACCTGGGTACTTCTACGCAGTATAGGTGACTAAGCATAAGAATGCATTCTTCTGTGAACTAAAACCCTGGCTTTTAATTTAGCTGTAGGGATAACAGTTGTGCCTGGATGAGTAAATCTATGAATGCATTTGTTTGAACATTTGCATGTGAGTGTGCGAAGGGTTAATTGATTTTTGCTGTTTCTAGCCACACCCCCTTCAGCACCTCCCTTTCCTTAATAATTTATTTAATGTCCTAACTAGAGGCGATGTGCCTGGATATATGTATGTTTATTCTTATCATTGACCCCTGTGGCTAGGGTCCAATTCGGTGCACTCCCCCCTTCCCCTGTATGTTTGTCAGCATGCAGACAGCTTATGCTGGTGTATGCGCATGGTGCACATGGACACATAACATTAGCTCCCTTGTGCGATTGGTAAGATGCACTGTCTTTCCCAGGAGAGGAAGTTAGGATGTGTGCTCCTAATCCATTGATAGGTTTGATGCAATGAATGTGTTTGCATGTCTGCACTATGCATGTTACAGGGCCAGAGTTAGGACACCTATGTTTACCTGGGTACTTCTACGCAGTATAGGTGACTAAGCATAAGAATGCATTCTTCTGTGAACTAAAACCCTGGCTTTTAATTTAGCTGTAGGGATAACAGTTGTGCCTGGATGAGTAAATCTATGAATGCATTTGTTTGAACATTTGCATGTGAGTGTGCGAAGGGTTAATTGATTTTTGCTGTTTCTAGCCACACCCCCTTCAGCACCTCCCTTTCCTTAATAATTTATTTAATGTCCTAACTAGAGGCGATGTGCCTGGATATATGTATGTTTATTCTTATCATTGACCCCTGTGGCTAGGGTCCAATTCGGTGCACTCCCCCCTTCCCCTGTATGTTTGTCAGCATGCAGACAGCTTATGCTGGTGTATGCGCATGGTGCACATGGACACATAACATTAGCTCCCTTGTGCGATTGGTAAGATGCACTGTCTTTCCCAGGAGAGGAAGTTAGGATGTGTGCTCCTAATCCATTGATAGGTTTGATGCAATGAATGTGTTTGCATGTCTGCACTATGCATGTTACAGGGCCAGAGTTAGGACACCTATGTTTACCTGGGTACTTCTACGCAGTATAGGTGACTAAGCATAAGAATGCATTCTTCTGTGAACTAAAACCCTGGCTTTTAATTTAGCTGTAGGGATAACAGTTGTGCCTGGATGAGTAAATCTATGAATGCATTTGTTTGAACATTTGCATGTGAGTGTGCGAAGGGTTAATTGATTTTTGCTGTTTCTAGCCACACCCCCTTCAGCACCTCCCTTTCCTTAATAATTTATTTAATGTCCTAACTAGAGGCGATGTGCCTGGATATATGTATGTTTATTCTTATCATTGACCCCTGTGGCTAGGGTCCAATTCGGTGCACTCCCCCCTTCCCCTGTATGTTTGTCAGCATGCAGACAGCTTATGCTGGTGTATGCGCATGGTGCACATGGACACATAACATTAGCTCCCTTGTGCGATTGGTAAGATGCACTGTCTTTCCCAGGAGAGGAAGTTAGGATGTGTGCTCCTAATCCATTGATAGGTTTGATGCAATGAATGTGTTTGCATGTCTGCACTATGCATGTTACAGGGCCAGAGTTAGGACACCTATGTTTACCTGGGTACTTCTACGCAGTATAGGTGACTAAGCATAAGAATGCATTCTTCTGTGAACTAAAACCCTGGCTTTTAATTTAGCTGTAGGGATAACAGTTGTGCCTGGATGAGTAAATCTATGAATGCATTTGTTTGAACATTTGCATGTGAGTGTGCGAAGGGTTAATTGATTTTTGCAGAGTCAGGGGCCTGTCTGCAGTCACCCTCTGGGGCAGCAGCAGTAAGGGGAGTGTGTGGCCAGAGTCACAGCCTGTCTGCAGTCACCCTCTGGGACAGCAGCAGTAAGGGGAGTGTGTGGCCAGAGTCACAGCCTGTCTGCAGTCACCCTCTGGGGCAGCAGCAGTAAGGGGAGTGTGTGGCCAGAGTCAGGGGTCTGTCTGCAGTCACCCTCTGGGGCAGCAGCAGTAAGGGGAGTGTGTGGCCAGAGTCACAGCCTGTCTGCAGTCACCCTCTGGGGCAGCAGTAGTAAGGGGAGTGTGTGGCCAGAGTCACAGCCTGTCTGCAGTCACCCTCTGGGGCAGCAGCAGTAAGGGGAGTGTGTGGCCAGAGTCACAGCCTGTCTGCAGTCACCCTCTGGGGCAGCAGCAGTAAGGGGAGTGTGTGGCCAGAGTCACAGCCTGTCTGCAGTCACCCTCTGGGGCAGCAGCAGTAAGGGGAGTGTGTGGCCAGAGTCACAGCCTGTCTGCAGTCACCCTCTGGGGCAGAAGCAGTAAGGGGAGTGTGTGGCCAGAGTCACAGCCTGTCTGCAGTCACCCTCTGGGGCAGCAGCAGTAAGGGGAGTGTGTGGCCAGAGTCAGGGGCCTGTCTGCAGTCACCCTCTGGGGCAGCAGCAGTAAGGGAAGTGTGTGGCCAGAGTCACAGCCTGTCTGCAGTCACCCTCTGGGGCAGCAGCAGTAAGGGGAGTGTGTGGCCAGAGTCAGGGGTCTGTCTGCAGTCACCCTCTGGGGCAGCAGCAGTAAGGGGAGTGTGTGGCCAGAGTCACAGCCTGTCTGCAGTCACCCTCTGTGGCAGCAGCAGTAAGGGGAGTGTGTGGCCAGAGTCAGGGGTCTGTCTGCAGTCACCCTCTGGGGCAGCAGCAGTAAGGGGCGTGTGTGGCCAGAGTCAGGGGTCTGTCTGCAGTCACCCTCTGGGACAGCAGCAGTAAGGGGAATGTGTGGCCAGAGTCAGGGGTCTGTCTGCAGTCACCCTCTGGGACAGCAGCAGTAAGGGGAGTGTGTGGCCAGAGTCAGGGGCCTGTCTGCAGTCACCCTCTGGGGCAGCAGCAGTAAGGGAAGTGTGTGGCCAGAGTCACAGCCTGTCTGCAGTCACCCTCCGGGGGCAGAAGCAGTAAGGGGAGTGTGTGGCCAGAGTCACAGCCTGTCTGCAGTCACCCTCTGCCCTGATTGGTGTTTCCTCTGCATGGTGACACCTGTCAGAGGAGATGGCAGCTGCGGACGCCTGGATGCGGTCAGTGTTTGTCCTCCTGGCTCTGGCTGTCAGTTACATGAACATGTCCGGCCTCAGCACAGTCTCCGGCGCGCTGAAATCTGTAGATTATGAGGTGTTCGGCAGAGTTCAGGGTAGGTGGGGATTTCTACGCTTTGTTTGCAGTGGAGAGAGAAGCAATCTGACCTGCGCAGCGTTCCTGCAGCTTTGCTGAGTGTGAAAGTCAGCCAATGTCTATTCATAGCTGCCGAGAGCAATGCTGGGGAGTCTTCCAGGCTGAGAGCAATGCTATGGCTGGGGAGCCTTCCAGGCTGAGAGCAATGCTATGGCTGGGGAGCCTTCCAGGCTGAGAGCAATGCTATGGCTGGGGAGCCTTCCAGGCTGAGAGCAATGCTATGGCTGGGGAGCCTTCCAGGCTGAGAGCAATGCTATGGCTGGGGAGCCTTCCAGGCTGTATACTGAGTAATGCTATGGCTGGGGAGCCTTCCAGGCTGTATACTAAGTAATGCTATGGCTGGGGAGCCTTCCAGGCTGAGAGCAATGCTATGGCTGGGGAGCCTTCCAGGCTGAGAGCAATGCTATGGCTGGGGAGCCTTCCTGGCTGTATACAGAGCAGTGCAATGCTGTGGCTAGGGAGCCTTCCAGGCTGAGAGCAATGCTATGGCTGGGGAGCCTTCCAGGCTGTATACAGAGCAGTGCAATGCTGTGGCTGGGGAGCCTTCCAGGCTGTATACAGAGCAGTGCAATGCTATGGCTGGGGAGCCTTCCAGGCTGAGAGCAATGCTATGGCTGGGGAGCCTTCCAGGCTGTATACAGAGCAGTGCAATGCTATGGCTGAGGAGCCTTCCAGGCTGAGAGCAATGCTATGGCTGAGGAGTCTTCCAGGCTGTATACAGAGCAGTGCAATGCTGTGGCTGGGGAGCCTTCCTGGCTGTATACAGAGCAGTGCAATGCTATGGCTGGGGAGCCTTCCAGGCTGTATACAGAGCAGTGCAATGCTGTGGCTGGGGAGCCTTCCTGGCTGTATTCAGAGCAGTGCAATGCTATGACTGAGGAGCTTTCCAGGCTGTATACAGAGCAGTGCAATGCTATGGCTGGGGAGCCTTCCAGGCTGTATACAGAGCAGTGCAATGCTGTGGCTGGGGAGCCTTCCTGGCTGTATACAGAGCAGTGCAATGCTATGGCTGAGGAGTCTTCCAGGCTGTATACAGAGCAGTGCAATGCTATGGCTGGGGAGCCTTCCAGGCTGTATACAGAGCAGTGCAATGCTATGGCTGGGGAGCCTTCCAGGCTGAGAGCAATGCTATGGCTGGGGAGCCTTCCAGGCTGTATACAGAGCAGTGCAATGCTATGGCTGAGGAGCCTTCCAGGCTGAGAGCAATGCTATGGCTGAGGAGTCTTCCAGGCTGTATACAGAGCAGTGCAATGCTGTGGCTGGGGAGCCTTCCTGGCTGTATACAGAGCAGTGCAATGCTATGGCTGGGGAGCCTTCCAGGCTGTATACAGAGCAGTGCAATGCTGTGGCTGGGGAGCCTTCCTGGCTGTATTCAGAGCAGTGCAATGCTATGGCTGAGGAGCCTTTCAGGCTGTATACAGAGCAGTGCAATGCTGTGGCTGGGGAGCCTTCCTGGCTGTATACAGAGCAGTGCAATGCTGTGGCGCCTTCCTGGCTGTATACAGAGCAGTGCAATGCTATGGCTGAGGAGTCTTCCAGGCTGTATACAGAGCAGTGCAATGCTATGGCTGAGGAGTCTTCCAGGCTGTATACAGAGCAGTGCAATGCTGTGGCTGGGGAGCCTTCCTGGCTGTATACAGAGCAGTGCAATTTTATGGCTGAGGAGCCTTCCAGGCTGAGAGCAATGTATGGCTGAGGAGTCTTCCAGGCTGTATACAGAGCAGTGCAATGCTGTGGCTGGGGAGCCTTCCTGGCTGTATACAGAGCAGTGCAATGCTGTGGCTGGGGAGCCTTCCTGGCTGTATACAGAGCAGTGCAATGCTGTGGCTGGGGAGCCTTCCTGGCTGTATACACAGCAGTGCAATGCTGTGGCTGGGGAGCCTTCCTGGCTGTATACAGAGCAGTGCAATGCTATGGCTGAGGAGTCTTCCAGGCTGTATACAGAGCAGTGCAATGCTATGGCTGAGGAGTCTTCCAGGCTGTATACAGAGCAGTGCAATGCTATGGCTGAGGAGTCTTCCAGGCGGTATACAGAGCAGTGCAATGCTATGGCGGAGGAGTCTTCCAGGCTGTATACAGAGCAGTGCAATGCTGTGGCTGGGGAGCCTTCCTGGCTGTATACAGGGCAGTGCAATGCTATGGCTGGGGAGCCTTCCAGGCTGTATACAGAGCAGTGCAATGCTATGGCTGGGGAGCCTTCCAGGCTGTATACAGAGCAGTGCAATGCTGTGGCTGGGAAGCCTTCCTGGCTGTATACAGAGCAGTGCAATGCTATGGCTGAGGAGTCTTCCAGGCTGTATACAGAGCAGTGCAATGCTATGGCTGAGGAGTCTTCCAGGCTGTATACAGAGCAGTGCAATGCTGTGGCTGGGGAGCCTTCCTGGCTGTATACAGAGCAGTGCAATGCTATGGCTGAGGAGTCTTCCAGGCTGTATACAGAGCAGTGCAATGCTGTGGCTGGGGAGCCTTCCTGGCTGTATACAGAGCAGTGCAATTCTATGGCCGAGGAGTCTTCCAGGCTGAGAGCAATGCTATGGCTGAGGAGTCTTCCAGGCTGTATACAGAGCAGTGCAATGCTGTGGCTGGGGAGCCTTCCTGGCTGTATACAGAGCAGTGCAATTCTATGGCTGAGGAGCCTTCCAGGCTGAGAGCAATGCTATGGCTGAGGAGTCTTCCAGGCTGTATACAGAGCAGTGCAATGCTGTGGCTGGGGAGCCTTCCTGGCTGTATACAGAGCAGTGCAATTCTATGGCTGAGGAGCCTTCCAGGCTGAGAGCAATGCTATGGCTGAGGAGTCTTCCAGGCTGTATACAGAGCAGTGCAATGCTATGGCTGAGGAGTCTTCCAGGCTGTATACAGAGCAGTGCAATGCTGTGGCTGCTGGGGGAGTCTAATGCTGAGAACACACATGGGATAAATGTTCCCCCCTCCATGTTGTATGAGAGCCAGACCTACACAGTCTATTCTTAAAGGGAACCCAAACTGAAGCTAAAAAAAGAGTTTATCTTACCTGGATCTTCTAGCAGCCCCCAACAGCCTCCCTGCGCTTGTGCCGCCATGGAACGATGCTCCGGTCACTGCGCCTGCGCTGCCATGGAACGATGCTCCGGTCAATGCGCCCACGCTGCCATGGAACGATGCTCCGGTCACTGCGCCCGTGCTGCCATGGAACGATGCTCCGGTCACTACGCCCGCGCTGCCATGGAACGATGCTCCGGTCACTGCGCCCGTGCTGCCATGGAACGATGCTCCGGTCACTGCACCCGCGCTGCCATGGAACGATGCTCCGGTCACTGCGCCCGCGCTGCCACGGAACGATACTCCGGTCACTGCGCCCGCGCTGCCATGGAACAATGCTCCAGTCACTGCGCCCGTGCTGCCATGGAACAATTCTCCGGTCACTGCGCCCGCGCTGCCATGGAACAATTCTCCGGTCACTGCGCCCGCGCTGCCATGGAACAATTCTCCGGTCACTGCGCCTGCGCTGCCATGGAACGATGCTCCAGTCACTGCGCCCGCGCTGCCATGGAACGATGCTCCGGTCACTGCGCCCGTGCTGCCATGGAACAATTCACCGGTCACTGCGCCCGCGCTGCCATGGAACAATTCTCCGGTCACTGCGCCTGCGCTGCCATAGAACGATGCTCCGGTCACTGCGCCCGCGCTGCCATGGAACGATGCTCCGGTCACTGCACCCGTGCTGCCATGGAACAATTCTCCGGTCACTGCGCCCGCGCTGCCATGGAACAATTCTCCGGTCACTGCACCTGCGCTGCCATGGAACGATGTTCCGGTCACTGCGCCCGTGCTGCCATGGAACGATGCTCCGGTCACTGCGCCCGCGCTGCCATGGAACGATGCTCCGGTCACTGCGCCCGTGCTGCCATGGAACAATTCTCCGGTCACTGCGCCCGCGCTGCCATGGAACAATTCTCCGGTCACTGCGCCTGCGCTGCCATGGAACGATGCTCCGGTCACTGCACCCGCGGTGCCATGGAACGATGCTCCGGTCACTGAGCCCGCGCCGCCATGGAACGATGCTCCGGTCACTGCGCCCGCGCCGCCATGGAACGATGCTCCGGTCATTGCGCCCGCACAACCATGGAACGATGCTCCGGTCACTGTGCCGGCGCCGCCATGGAACGATGCTCCGGTCATTGCGCCCGCGCTACCATGGAACGATGCTCCGGTCATTGCGCCTGCGCCGCCATGGAACGATGCTCCGGTCACTGCGCCCGCGCTGCCATGGAACGATGCTCAGGTCACTGCGCCACGCTGCCATGGAACGATGCTCCGGTCATTGCGCCCGTGCTGCCATGGAACAATTCTCCGGTCACTGCGCCCGCGCTGCCATGGAACGATGCTTCGGTCACTGCGCCCGTGCTGCCATGGAACGATGCTCAGGTCACTGCGCCACGCTGCCATGGAACGATGCTCCGGTCATTGCGCCCGTGCTGCCATGGAACGATGCTCCGGTCAATGCGCCCGCGCTGCCATGGAACGATGCTTCGGTCACTGCGCCCGTGCTGCCATGGAACGATGCTCCGGTCACTGCGCCCGCGCCGCCATGGAACGATGCTCCGGTCATTGCGCCCGTGCTGCCATGGAACGATGCTCCGGCCACTGCGCCCGCGCTGCCATGGAACGATTCTCCGGTCACTGCGCCCGCGCTGCCATGGAACGATGCTCCGGTCACTGCGCCCGTGGTGCCATGGAACGATGCTCCGGTCACTGCGCCCGCGCCGCCATGGAACGATGCTCCGGTCATTGCGCCAGTGCTGCCAAGGAACGATGCTCCGGTCACTGCGCCCGCGCTGCCATGGAACGATTCTCCGGTCACTGCGCCCGCGCTGCCATGGAACGATGCTTCGGTCACTGCGCCCGCGGTGCCATGGAGCGATGCTCCGGTCACTGCGCCCACGCCGCCATGGAACGATGCTCCGGTCACTGCGCCCGCGCCGCCATGGAACGATGCTCCGGTCATTGCGCCCGCGCTACTATGGAACGATGCTCCGGTCACTGTGCCGGCGCCGCTATGGAACGATGCTCCGGTCATTGCGCCCGCGCTACAATGGAACGATGCTCCGGTCATTGCGCCTGCGCCGCCATGGAACGATGCTCCGGTCACTGCGCCCGCGCTGCCATGGAACGATGCTCCGGTCACTGCGCCCGCGCTGCCATGGAACGATGCTCCGGTCACTGCGCCCGCGCTGCCATGGAACGATGCTCCGGTCACTGCGCCCGCGCTGCCATGGAACGATTCTCCGGTCACTGCGCCTGCGCTGCCATGGAACGATGCTCCGGTCACTGCGCCTGCGCTGCCATGGAACGATGCTCCGGTCACTGCGCCCGTGCTGCCATGGAACAATTCTCCGGTCACTGCGCCCGCGCTGCCATGGAACAATTCTCCGATCACTGCGCCTGCGCTGCCATGGAACAATGCTCCGGTCACTGCACCCGCGGTGCCATGGAACGATGCTCCGGTCACTGCGCCCGCGCTGCCATGGAACGATGCTCCAGTCACTGCGCCCGTGCTGCCATTGGAACAATTCTCCGGTCACTGCGCCCGCGCTGCCATGGAACAATTCTCCGGTCACTGCGCCTGCGCTGCCGTGGAACGATGCTTCGGTCACTGCGCCCGCGCTGCCATGGAACGATGCTCCGGTCACTGCACCCGTGCTGCCATGGAACAATTCTCCGGTCACTGCGCCCGCGCTGCCATGGAACAATTCTCCGGTCACTGCACCTGCGCTGCCATGGAACGATGCTCCGGTCACTGCACCCGTGCTGCCATGGAACAATTCTCCGGTCACTGCGCCCGTGCTGCCATGGAACAATTCTCCGGTCACTGCGCCCGTGCTGCCATGGAACGATGCTCCGGTCACTGCGCCTGCGCTGCCATGGAACGATGCTCCGGTCACTGCACCCGTGCTGCCATGGAACAATTCTCCGGTCACTGCGCCCGCGCTGCCATGGAACAATTCTCCGGTCACTGCGCCCGCGCTGCCATGGAACGATGCTCCGGTCACTGCGCCTGCGCTGCCATGGAACGATGCTCCGGTCATTGCGCCCGTGCTGCCATGGAACGATGCTCCGGTCACTGCGCCCGCGCTGCCATGGAACGATGCTCCGGTCACTGCGCCCGCGCTGCCATGGAACGATGCTCCGGTCACTGCGCCCGCGCTGCCATGGAACGATGCTCCGGTCACTGCGCCCGCGCTGCCATGGAACGATTCTCCGGTCACTGCGCCTGCGCTGCCGTGGAACGATGCTTCGGTCACTGCGCCCGCGCTGCCATGGAACGATGCTCCGGTCACTGCACCCGTGCTGCCATGGAACAATTCTCCGGTCACTGCGCCCGCGCTGCCATGGAACAATTCTCCGGTCACTGCACCCGTGCTGCCATGGAACTATTCTCCGGTCACTGCGCCCGTGCTGCCATGGAACGATGCTCCGGTCACTGCACCCGTGCTGCCATGGAAAAATTCTCCGGTCACTGCGCCCGCGCTGCCATGGAACGATGCTCCGGTCACTGCACCCGTGCTGCCATGGAACAATTCTCCGGTCACTGCGCCCGCGCTGCCATGGAACAATTCTCCGGTCACTGCGCCTGCGCTGCCATGGAACGATGCTCCGGTCACTGCGCCTGCGCTGCCATGGAACGATGCTCCGGTCATTGCGCCCGTGCTGCCATGGAACGATGCTCCGGTCACTGCGCCCGCGCTGCCATGGAACGATGCTCCGGTCACTGCGCCCGCGCTGCCATGGAACGATGCTCCGGTCACTGCGCCCACGCTGCCATGGAACGATGCTCCGGTCACTGCGCCCGCGCTGCCATGGAACGATTCTCCGGTCACTGCGCCTGCGCTGCCATGGAACGATGCTCCGGTCACTGCGCCCGTGCTGCCATGGAACAATTCTCCGGTCACTGCGCCCGCGCTGCCATGGAACAATTCTCCGGTCACTGCGCCTGCGCTGCCATGGAACGATGCTCCGGTCACTGCACCCGCGGTGCCATGGAACGATGCTCCGGTCACTGCGCCCGCGCCGCCATGGAACGATGCTCCGGTCACTGCGCCCGCGCCGCCATGGAACGATGCTCCGGTCACTGCACCCGCGGTGCCATGGAACGATGCTCCGGTCACTGCGCCTGCGCTGCCATGGAACGATGCTCCGGTCACTGCACCCGCGGTGCCATGGAACGATGCTCCGGTCACTGCGCCCGCGCCGCCATGGAACGATGCTCCGGTCACTGCGCCCGCGCCGCCATGGAACGATGCTCCGGTCATTGCGCCCGCGCAACCATGGAACGATGCTCCGGTCACTGTGCCGGCGCCGCCATGGAACGATGCTCCGGTCATTGCGCCCGCGCTACCATGGAACGATGCTCCGGTCATTGCGCCTGCGCCGACATGGAACGATGCTCCGGTCACTGCGCCCGCGCTGCCATGGAACAATTCTCCGGTCACTGCGCCCGCGCTGCCATGGAACAATTCTCCGGTCACTGCGCCTGCGCTGCCGTGGAACGATGCTCCGGTCACTGCGCCCGCGCTGCCATGGAACGATGCTCCGGTCACTGCACCCGTGCTGCCATGGAACAATTCTCCGGTCACTGCGCCCGCGCTGCCATGGAACAATTCTCCGGTCACTGCACCTGCGCTGCCATGGAACGATGCTCCGGTCACTGCGCCCGTGCTGCCATGGAACGATGCTCCGGTCACTGCGCCCGTGCTGCCATGGAACGATGCTCCGGTCACTGCGCCCGCGCTGCCATGGAACGATGCTCCGGTCACTGCACCCGTGCTGCCATGGAACAATTCTCCGGTCACTGCGCCCGTGCTGCCATGGAACAATTCTCCGGTCACTGCGCCCGCGCTGCCATGGAACGATGCTCCGGTCACTGCGCCTGCGCTGCCATGGAACGATGCTCCGGTCACTGCACCCGTGCTGCCATGGAACAATTCTCCGGTCATTGCGCCCGCGCTGCCATGGAACAATTCTCCGGTCACTGCGCCCGCGCTGCCATGGAACGATGCTCCGGTCACTGCGCCTGCGCTGCCATGGAACGATGCTTCGGTCACTGCGCCCGCGCCGCCATGGAACGATGCTCCGGTCATTGCGCCCGTGCTGCCATGGAACGATGCTCCGGTCACTGCGCCCGCGCTGCCATGGAACGATGCTCCGGTCACTGCGCCCGCGCTGCCATGGAACAATTCTCCGGTCACTGCGCCCGCGCTGCCATGGAACGATGCTCCGGTCACTGCACCCGCGGTGCCATGGAACGATGCTCCGGTCACTGCGCCCGCGCCGCCATGGAACGATGCTCCAGTCACTGCGCCCGCGCCGCCATGGAACGATGCTCCGGTCATTGCGCCTGCGCCGCCATGGAACGATGCTCCGGTCACTGCGCCCGCGCTGCCATGGAACGATGCTCCGGTCACTGCGCCCGTGCTGCCATGGAACAATTCTCCGGTCACTGCGCCTGCGCTGCCATGGAACGATGCTCCGGTCACTGCACCCGCGGTGCCATGGAACGATGCTCCGGTCACTGCACCCGCGCCGCCATGGAACGATGCTCCGGTCACTGCGCCCGCGCCGCCATGGAACGATGCTCCGGTCATTGCGCCCGCGCAACCATGGAACGATGCTCCGGTCACTGTGCCGGCGCCGCCATGGAACGATGCTCCGGTCATTGCGCCCGCGCTACCATGGAACGATGCTCCGGTCATTGCGCCTGCGCCGCCATAGAACGATGCTCCGGTCACTGCGCCCGCGCTGCCATGGAACGATGCTCCGGTCACTGCGCCCGTGCTGCCATGGAACGATGCTCCGGTCATTGCGCCCGTGCTGCCATGGAACAATTCTCCGGTCACTGCGCCCGCGCTGCCATGGAACAATTCTCCGGTCACTGCGCCCGCGCTGCCATGGAACGAAGCACCGGTCACTGCGCCCGTGCTGCCATGGAACGATTCTCCGGTCACTGCGCCCGCGCTGCCATGGAACAATTCTCCGGTCACTGCGCCCGCGCTGCCATGGAACGATGCTCCGGTCACTGCGCCCGCGCCGCCATGGAACGATGCTCCAGTCACTGCGCCCGCGCCGCCATGGAACGATGCTCCGGTCATTGCGCCTGCGCCGCCATGGAACGATGCTCCGGTCACTGCGCCCGCGCTGCCATGGAACGATGCTCCGGTCACTGCGCCCGTGCTGCCATGGAACAATTCTCCGGTCACTGCGCCTGCGCTGCCATGGAACGATGCTCCGGTCACTGCACCCGCGGTGCCATGGAACGATGCTCCGGTCACTGCACCCGCGCCGCCATGGAACGATGCTCCGGTCACTGCGCCCGCGCCGCCATGGAACGATGCTCCGGTCATTGCGCCCGCGCAACCATGGAACGATGCTCCGGTCACTGTGCCGGCGCCGCCATGGAACGATGCTCCGGTCATTGCGCCCGCGCTACCATGGAACGATGCTCCGGTCATTGCGCCTGCGCCGCCATAGAACGATGCTCCGGTCACTGCGCCCGCGCTGCCATGGAACGATGCTCCGGTCACTGCGCCCGTGCTGCCATGGAACGATGCTCCGGTCATTGCGCCCGTGCTGCCATGGAACAATTCTCCGGTCACTGCGCCCGCGCTGCCATGGAACAATTCTCCGGTCACTGCGCCCGCGCTGCCATGGAACGATGCACCGGTCACTGCGCCCGTGCTGCCATGGAACGATTCTCCGGTCACTGCGCCCGCGCTGCCATGGAACAATTCTCCGGTCACTGCGCCCGTGCTGCCATGGAACGATTCTCCGGTCACTGCGCCCGTGCTGCCATGGAACGATGCTCCGGTCACTGCACCCGCGCCGCCATGGAACGATGCTCCGGTCACTGCGCCCGCGCCGCAATGGAACGATGCTCCGGTCATTGCGCCCGCGCAACCATGGAACGATGCTCCGGTCACTGTGCCGGCGCCGCCATGGAACGATGCTCCGGTCATTGCGCCCGCGCTACCATGGAACGATGCTCCGGTCATTGCGCCTGCGCCGCCATAGAACGATGCTCCGGTCACTGCGCCCGCGCTGCCATGGAACGATGCTCCGGTCACTGCGCCCGCGCTGCCATGGAACGATGCTCCGGTCATTGCGCCCGTGCTGCCATGGAACAATTCTCCGGTCACTGCGCCCGCGCTGCCATGGAACAATTCTCCGGTCACTGCGCCCGCGCTGCCATGGAACGATGCTCCGGTCACTGCGCCCGCGCTGCCATGGAACGATGCACCGGTCACTGCGCCCGTGCTGCCATGGAACGATTCTCCGGTCACTGCGCCCGCGCTGCCATGGAACAATTCTCCGGTCACTGCGCCTGCGCTGCCATGGAACGATGCTCCGGTCAATGCGCCCGCGGTGCCATGGAACGATGCTTCGATCACTGCACCCGCGCCGCCATGGAACGATGCTCCGGTCACTGCGCCCGTGCTGCCATGGAACGATGCTCCGGTCACTGCGCCCGCGCTGCCATGGAACGATGCTCCGGTCACTGTGCCGGCGCCGCCATGGAACGATGCTCCGGTCACTGCGCCCGTGCTGCCATGGAACGATGCTCCGGTCATTGCGCCCGCGCTGCCATGGAACGATGCTCCGGTTACTGCGCCCGTGCTGCCATGAAACGATACTCCGGTCACTGCGCCCGCGCTGCCATGGAACGATGCTCCGGTCACTGCGCCCGCGCCGCCATGGAACGATGCTCCGGTCATTGAGCCTGCGCTGCCATGGAACGATGCTCCGGTCATTGCGCCCGCGCTGCCATGGAACGGTGCTCCGGTCACTGCGCCCGCGCTGCCATGGAACGATGCTCCGGTCACTGCGCCCGCGCCGCCATGGAACGATGCTCCGGTCACTGCGCCCGTGCTGCCATGGAACGATGCTCCGGTCACTGTGCCTGCGCCGCCCTGGCTGTGCGTCTGTGATCACGCTCCTGCCGCGGAGAGAATCCTGCGCATGCTCGTTCTCCCGCCGATGGGACCGTGATGAAGGATGCGGTTGGCTAGGGCAGTACAGGCGCAGAGGGCAGAGGATGGCTGAAGGGGGCTGGTAGAAGCCACAGGTAACTTTTTTTTAGTTTTAGTTTAGGTTCCCTTTAAGCTGAGTACACACATCAGATAAAAATCTTTGCAAACTGAATTTATCTGAAACAGAGGCTTGTCAGGGAGGTTTGAAAGACTGATCTTTCTAATGCTGGGTTTACACCATATAATTTGCTGTAATGCTGGGCATACACGGGCCAATGCGCCCTTATCAATCGAGCCGCTGATGGCGTAATTGATCATTTTCAACAAGTCCGATGACCCGCTGGATCGATACCCCACTCGATCCCCGCGGGCGGACAATAGCAGGAAATCGAGCGGAAGGTAAGGAGCGCCCGCGGGGATGAGCGGGAATCGATCCAGCCGCCCGCGGGGACGAGCTGGGACGCAGTGGGAGTCGATCCGGCGGCTATTCGAGCTGCCGGGTCGACTCGTGTATGCCCAGCATTAGATTTACCTGCCAGATAGATAAAGTTCAACATGTTGGAAATCTATCTTACCATCTAACTGCTGAGTAATTAGGCGTTGTTCTACTCAGCAGGAGATAACCAGAAGACAATGCACCAGAGATAATGACCATTCTCTGCAGAAAATAATCTAATTATGGATTCTAACAGAAAATCTAACAGAAAATCTAACAGAAAAATCGAACAGAAAAATCTAACAGAAGAATCCAAAGCCGCATCTACACGCGTAGATGCGGCTCTGATCCGGCGGCTCGATTAGCCGTCCAATCGCCTCTTCCGCGTCCCCGCGAGTGCCCGCTGCGTCCCCGCTCCACGCGCATGCGCCGAATTCGATTCCCCGCTCGTCCCCGCTGGCGCCGCTTATCTTCCGCTCAATTCCCTGCCATTGTCCCTAGTGGGGAATGAGCAGGGAATCGGAGGAAGCAAGATCCGTCCTGTCGGATCTTATCATCAAGCCACTTTAGCGGCTTGATTGATAAGGAGGATAGGAGCCTCATCTACTCGTGTAGATGAGGCTTAAGGCCCATACGGCTCGTACACACATCTGAGTGATGGGCGGATTTTCAAAGATTTATCTCGAGTGTCCCCAGCTGTAGTATTCACAATCTGTCGGCCCTCATACTGTGAGGTCAGTGGTAAAATTGGCCAGTCATCTGCAGATAAAAATTGTATGTATGTATGGACCTTTAGTAATAGTGAAACTCATAAAGGGGTAAATAATAAGACCCGCCCCGCTGTACCCGGATGGGCGGGCCTTAGATTAACCACGAGTAAGAAAAACTGTCACCACCATTATTGGGAACATATTGTACCAATCGCTGCTCTGCTCTCGGACATTCTTGCCACGCTGTACTCAGTACTTTGTACAGCGCTGCGGAACATGTCAGCGCTATATATTACTAAATAATAATAATAATAATAATGCTTTGTAATATGCAGCTGTAATGTAACTGCCAATAACATGATCATTATGGCGGCTTCTACCGGTAGTGGCATCAAGAATTGGCTATAATGACAATAATCACACAACAAGCATCCTGAGGCAAATATAGGCAGACAGGTGTATTTAGCATTGGTTTTACATGCAGACTTCATGTCATAATAAGATGAAGTTCTATTTAGCGGTTCTGAATCTGCGCCTTGTTTGGGTGCCGCTGTCCCTGCCACGGCGTAGATTTCAGCTACTCCCGCCACGTGGTCCTGTCACTCTTGCTGTTCCCACTCTGTTGTCATAATGACATCAGAGCTCTGATCACTTGATCCCGTGATTTGTGTGAGCGAATTTGTTCTAAAAGATTACCAGAAAGGCATCATTTCCCAGTGCAGCTTGCATGCTGGGAAATGCTGCAAATCTATATATTGTGGAAACAGGTCCTTAAAGGGAAGGTCCGTGCAGGATATAAAAAACAAACTGCACTTACCTGGGGCTTCTTCCAGCTCCTGGCAGTCGATCAGTGCCCTCTCCGCAGCTCCTCTCCCTCCCGGCGCCAGGTAAGTGCAGTTTGTTATCCCTAACCCCTAGACCCCCCTTTGTGTAAATATACATAATTTAATAAATTGTATATATTACATATATTGTGCTGTAACAATACCTAACCTTACTCTCATACAGAGCCCTCCCTGTACCTATCCCTAACCCCAGACCCCCTGGTGGTGCCTAACACTAAGACCCCCCTGGTGGTGCCAAACCTTAAGACCCCCTGTTGATTCATAACCCTAACCACCCCCCTGGTGGTGCCTAACCCTAACCACCCCCTGGTGGTATATATTGTACTGTAACTATACCTAACCCTACTCTCTCTCACACAGAATCCTCCCTGTACCTATCCCTAACCCCTAGACCCCCCTGGTGGTGCCTAACCCTAACCACCCCCTGGTGGTGTATATTGTACTGTAACTATACCTAACCCTACTCTCACACAGAACCCTCCCTGTACCTATCCCTAACCCCTAGACCCCCCTGGTGGTGCCTAACCCTAACCACCCCCTGGTGGTATATATTGTACTGTAACTATACCTAACCCTACTCTCACACAGAACCCTCCCTGTACCTAACCCTAACCCCTAGACCCCCCTGGTGGTGCCTAACCCTAACCACCCCCTGGTGGTGTATATTGTACTGTAACTATACCTAACCCTACTCTCACACAGAACCCTCCCTGTACCTATCCCTAACCCCTAGACCCCCCTGGTGGTGCCTAACCCTAACCACCCCCTAGTGGTGCCTAACCCTAGCCACCCCCCAGGTAGTGCCTAACCCTAACCACCCCCTGGTGGTGCCTAACCCTAACCACCCCCTAGTGGTGCCTAACCCTAACCACCCCCCTGGTAGTGCCTAACCCTAACCACCCCCTGGTGGTGCCTAACCCTAATCACCCCCTGGTGGTGCCTAACCCTAACCACCCCCTGGTGGTGCCTAACCCTAGCCACCCCCCCCCCGGTAGTGCCTAACCCTAACCACCCCCCCTGGTGGTGTCTAACCATAACCACTCCCCTGGTGGTGCCTAACCCTAACCACCCCCTGGTGGTATATATTGTACTGTAACTATACCTAACCCTACTCTCACACAGAACCCTCCCTGTACCTATCCCTAACCCCTAGACCCCCCTGGTGGTGCCTAACCCTAACCACCCCCTAGTGGTGCCTAACCCTAATCACCCCCCGGTAGTGCCTAACCCTAACCACCCCCCTGGTGGTGCCTAACCCTAACCACCCCCTAGTGGTGCCTAACCCTAACCATCCCCACTGCACAAACACCCTTACACACATTTTAACAATAATATATTTAATTCTTAAAATACTTCACTATAGATAACATGATAGAATAATGTATATATTAGTAATAGAATAGATAGCCTTACAATCACGTACGCATTAGAATTCTTAAAATAACGGAAATATTAAAAGCGATATATTAGTAAGTTAATACAACTATAATCGTCTCATTATAAGTGTGAAAAACAAAGTTAATACCAAAAGCGATGTATTTCTAATTATACGTATGAACACAAATTTTAAATGACAAAATAAGTGTAAATGAAAATGTACTTGTTACAGTCCTTTAAGTGAAATTTTAAAACGGGAAAATAAGTAAAAGCTCCTATAAGCAAAATTTAAAATCGAAAAATAAGTATAACACAAAGTCAAAACGAAAATTGTAATCGATATTTGTTATAAACCTTATTCTGTAAACGAAAACTTTTGTTAACACTGTTCCCTGCAGCCGCTATTCCTCGGGTGCCCTTTTTTCCTGTTGGGCGCCCAATTGCCGATATTTTGCATTGCAGTCTATGGCGGCGCCCTTTTTGTCCACTAGCCATGTGCGCCCTTTTTTACTGGCCCGCTGTGAAGCGCCGTCCAATAAGTTCTGAAGCATTTGGCTGATGAGCAGATATTGCCCGAAACACTTCTGAAGTCTTCCTGCTGCTTTTGTCAGCAGTCACATCATCAATAAATACAAGAGAACCAGTTCAATTGGCAGCCATACATGCCCACGCCATGACACTACCACCACCAGGCTTCACTGATGAGGTGGGATGGTTAGGATTCTTAGGATTCTTCTCTATACTCTTCTCATCCCATTACTCAGGTACAAGTTAATCTTTGTCTCATCTGTCCATAGGATGCTGTTCCAGAACTGTGAAGGCTTTTTTAGATGCCTTTTGGCGAACTCTAATCTGGCCTTCCTGTTTTTGAGGCTCACCAATGGTTTACATCTTGTGGTGAACCCTCTGTATTCACTCTGGTGAAGTCTTCTCTTGATTGTTGACTTTGACACACATACACCTACCTTGTGGAAAGTGTTCTTAATCTGGCCAACTGTTGTTTTCTTCACTAGGGAAATAATTCTTTGGTCATCCACCACAGTTGTTTTCTGTGGTCTTTCGGGTCTTTTGGTGTTGCTGAGCTCACCGGTGCATTTCTTCTTTTTGAGAATGTTCCAAACACTTGTTTTGGCCACGCCTTATGTTTTTGCTATCTCTCTGATGGGTTTGTTTTGATGTCTTGCTTCACTGATAATGACAGCTCTTTGGATCTAATTTTGAGAGTTGACAGCAACAGATTCCAAATGCAAATAGCACACTGGACCTTTTTTCTGCTCATTGTAATTGTGATAATGAGGGAATAACGCACACCTGGTCATGGAACAGCTGAGAAGCCAATTGTCCCATTACTTTTGCATCCCTTAACCTGCTGGGCGGTCTGGACGAGCTCAGCTCGTCCAGTACCGCCGGAGGCTGCCGCTCAGGCCCTGCTGGGCCGATTTGGCTGAAATAAAAAGCAGCACACGCAGCCGGCACTTTGCCAGCCGCGTGTGCTGCCTGATCGCCGCCGCTCTGCGGCGATTCGCCGCGAGCAGCGGCGAAAGAGGGCCCCCCTAGCCGCCTGAGCCCTGCGCAGCCGGAACAAAAAGTTCCGGCCAGCGCTAAGGGCTGGATCGGAGGCGGCTGACGTCACGACGTCGGCTGACGTCGATGACGTCACTCCGCTCGTCGCTATGGCGACGATATAAGCAAAACAAGGAAGGCCGCTCATTGCGGCCTTCCTTGTTTATTCTGGGCGCCGGAGGCGATCGGAAGATCGCCTCCGGAGCGCCCTCTAGTGGGCTTTCATGCAGCCAACTTTCAGTTGGCTGCATGAAATAGTTTTTTTTTTATTAAAAAAAAACCCTCCCGCAGCCTGCCTGGCGATCTTAATAGAACGCCAGGCAGGTTAAAGAGACTCTGAAAATCGCTTTTTACCTTTGAATCCACATGGGCATGTCTGCCCCTGCTAAAACACCGCTATCCCGCGGCTGAACGAGGGGTCTTTACCCCCCAAATCCCCTCCGTTGTTCCTGGGCAGCGCTTCCTGTTGAGGCAGGGCTAATGACTGTAGCTCTGCCTCTCAGCGCGTCTATCAGCCCTGATTGCCGCCTCTCTCCGCCCCTCTCCCTCTTCCTTCACTGAGAGGGGCGGGGGAGAGGCGGAGATCCGCCGGCTGATAGACACGCTGGGAGGCAGGGCTACAGCCATTATCCCTGCCTCCGTGAGCAGCGAAATCTATGACCAAGTTGGTCGGAGATTTTGCAGAAGGGGATTTGGGGGGGTAAAGACCCCTCGTTCAGCCGTGGGATAGCAGCGTTTTAGCAGGGGCCAGCATGCCCATGTGGATTATAAGGTAAAAAGCGTTTTTTAATGTCGCTTCAGAGTCTCTTTAACAAGTGTGAGGCACATATGCAAACTGCTGTAATTCCTACACCGTTCACCTCATTTGGACATAAATACCCTCAAATGAAAGCTGACAATCTGCAGTTAAAGCACATTGTGTTCATTTCAGTTCAAATCCATTGTGGTTGTGTAAAGAGCCAAAAATGTTAGAATTCTGTTGATGTTCCAATATTTATGGACCTGACTGTATGTTTAGAGTGTGGAAAATAGAAAAAAAAATGGCGTGGGGTCCCCCCTCTCGAGCCTCTTTAACCCCTTGTCCCCCATGCAGGCTGGGATAGCCAGAATGCCGAGCCCCGGCCGCATGGGGCTTCGCACCCTGAGCTATACTAGCCTGCATGGTCCCTGGTATGGCCGGCTCCGGGGGGGAGGTGCGGCCAAGCCCACGAGTTGTACTGCAGTGATGGGAACATTTATGGCCTAAATATTCCCATCACTGCAGTACAACTCGTTTCCCTCCTCACTGGATTCAGCTGCTGGCTCTGTCAATGCGGTGTGACCATTTCATCCCCAGGTGCTGCTATGGGGAGGCTAACAGTTTTTCTTGTCCAATCTCAGTTTAGTGGTGAGTGGAAAGCTTTTTAGAATGTACAGCCACCCATTTCTGATCCATTTATTAGCTTGTCTTGCAGAGAAGAGTTTCCTGTCTTTGTAAGAGATGAAGCATTGGAATGGACAGTATCCAGTCCTGCTGAGTGTTTGCCAATAATGTACTTTATTCTCTGTACAACCTGTCCCAGCCAGAGAAGCCATTAATATTCAGAGTGGGGAGAAAACTGCTGCTGTGTCTGAATATTATTATTAAATGCGCAGCGCGGTGGCGGAATCCATACAGGAAAGGACAACATAGTAAGATTGGCACAGAGCGCTTGTAACAGTCGTGTTTGTGGATAGAATGGTCCGGGTGGGCCGCAGGTATTTGTTATGTCATCTTTAGAGAGGAGTGCCCGTGTGCGATGGGCCCTGTAGCAATCCTCTGATAAGGCTTAGGCCTGGTTCACATTCGCGTTTTTTTGCGGATCGGAACCGGAACGTATACTGTACAAATGGAACGGATGTGAATGGATCCAATGTTAACCTACGGATCCATTCGCATGTGTCCGTTGGTGCGGATACGTTCCGTATGTTCCGGTCCACGGATCTAAAGAATCCAGCAGGCCCTAATTTTCCGGACCGTTCTGCCCATTCTGACCATTACTACCTTTACTCTAAGGGTTTCTGAAGAAATTCTTAGAGTAAAGGTAGTAATGGTCCATCTGTCAATCACTGGAAAAGAAAAACATTCACAAAATTCTCCCGCTATGTAAAGTGACTTATATGAGCAGGCATTGCCCTACAACATTCCATAACGTCTAGTGACTTATATGAGCAGGCATTGCCCTTCGATAACGTCTCTCTGGCTGGACCATCCAGAATTCACCTAAGAAGGTCCTGAGTAGATTCATAATGTAATAACAAAGATCCCTCCCATTACGCACTATTCACAAACAATAACATTAGATGGGAGATACGGGGGCTGGGGAGTCGACCTGGAACCTCTTCCTTCCTTCCTTATTCTACTTCCCTTTCAATCTCTGCCCACCTTATTTTCGGAGTGTCATGAGGTTACATATGATTGAAGACAGTGACAAGTGATTGCTTAGACAGATGTGATGTATTTGATATTGTTATTACATTGGGTATATTAAATATATGATGAACAATACATGCAATAATAAGATATATTGTATTGCTGTCAAATATTAATATACTGAATATACTCGCATATAAGCCGACCCGAGTATAAGCCACTTTTCCCTCAGAAACCGGGAAAAAGTGATTGACTCGCATATAAGCCCCTTACCCAGTATAGCCCCCTCCACAGTAGCCAGATGTTCCCCCAGTACAAGTCAGCCCCACTCCCCATAGTCAGATATGCCCCAAGGATGATACAGCTGTGCCTCAAGACACCACTAGATGGCGTCATAGATATGAGAGACAGCGATTGCCACACAGGAAAAATCCCTGATCATTG
Organism: Hyperolius riggenbachi; assembly: GCF_040937935.1. Taxonomy (NCBI): domain Eukaryota; kingdom Metazoa; phylum Chordata; class Amphibia; order Anura; family Hyperoliidae; genus Hyperolius; species Hyperolius riggenbachi. The sequence goes on from NC_090649.1 coordinate 502,021,634, forward strand.
CACTGCTGACATGTTGCTGCACGCTCCGCTCCACAAGCCGGGGACACAGGAAGTCTTGAGCAGCGCACTCTGCACTCCATGTTACAGGGGATGGGGGCCCGGCCTCAGCAGGGAACCAGCTGGTAGGAGCAGGATCACTAGTGCATGAAGCTTTCACTCCTCTGCCAGTAACACAACCTGCTCCACCATCTGTTCTGCTCCACTGACTCGTATATAAGCCGAGGGGGTAACTTTTCAGCCCATGTTTTGTGCTGAAAAAATAGGCTTATATGCGAGTGTATACAGTATATATATAACACTCTGTACTGTACTGTACTACTCTGTTACCTACATTGATAAGTTAATGTTGTATGTTGCCCTACAGGCAGTTGGTATAAATTCAATAAAATGATTTGTTAGAAAAAAAAATCCTTTTTCTAAGTGCTGAAATCTCTGCAATGAGTCCCACATTTCCTAAGAGAACGTTACCATAACTGTTTTATTGATTTTGTTATTTTACTATCTCTAGAAAGGATGTTGAATTAACCCTTTTTCCTACAGGGTTAGCTAGAGTAAAATTTGCATATTTGCATGCTTATTGCGAATCGGTGGCAGCGACCTGGTCTCTATTTGAGACCAAAGATTATATCGATTGTACATACAATTGAAATTGTACTGTGTGTGTGGACTCCCCAACCAACCCAAAAGGTTACTTTGCCTGCAGTGCTGACTGCCTTCAGGATTCCCCCAGGGTCTGAGGCTGAATGGTAATCTGGTAAATGGGTGACGTCACCAGTATGACGGGTGGATGTTTATTCTGACTTTTCATGTTCAGTGCAGGTTTGTTCTTCATTCTTCATATGTCTCCAGTGAAGCTGTGAGCAGGCAGGAGATCTTATTGCTTACAATGGGCATTCCTGATCCTTTTGGATGACAGTCTACAGTTTCTGCCAAGTTGGAAAATACTTGACCAATTACCATAGTGTAGTTCCTGCAATTGCAGCCAGGAGACCCTCTTGCCCTTCCCTCTCCATAGGACAGAACTTACTGCCTGTGCCCTGCAGGGAGACACACATAATAATACTCTCTATATTACCTTACAACTGTTTTATTTCAGATTATAGCTCCCTGTCCAGTGCCGCTAACTAATATTTCCTTTCTCTGTTTCTTATTTCCAGGTGTATGCTTCAGAATGGTAAGACTTTATGGGGTTTCATGATTTAGCATTTCACATAATCATACATAACATGTTATCCCCGCACTAACTCTCTCAGCTGAGCAGCTTCCGCAGCCCTCCCTTATGTGCCCCCCCCCCCCCCTTAAATTGTAAGCCTTTTGAAGAAGCAGGGGGACCTCATCATCATCAGAAACAGCTGGTGGCAGTGTCCGGCGCCATGTATCGCCACCTATGGACAGCCAGCCAACATGCCCTTCAACGTCAGTTGCTGACGCCATTACCAAAGTGCCATCATCCCAGGGCTCAGCGGTGTGGAGTTTTTTGTGTGTGTCTGCCTCAGATGAGAGCAATGCCTTCTGTACTATCTGCAATCAAAGATTGAGTCGTGGAAAGGCCAAGACCCACATAGGGACAACTGCCTTACGAAGACACATGGAGAAAAAGCACAAACTGCAATGGGAAGACCACCTGAGGGAAAGCAGCACACAAATGCTAAGCCACCCTCCTTCTCCTCTTCCTCCTTCAGGTGCATCATCTTCAGCCGCTTTCTCCCTTGCACCTTCACAACCACCCTCCACTCCGAGACATGAGAGAACCACGGTCCTGGGACCCACACAGGAAGGCTATTCCTGGAACTGCCAGTGCAACACCTCACTCAGGTCACCTCCCTGAGGAATGAGCAAACAAAGAGTGAAGAGGTGGCACTCAAAAGGCTTTGCTGTTTAGAGCATGTATTGAGAAACAAAGCAACACTACATGTTACGAACCATCACGGTTCTTCATCAGGTGTATAATGCACCAAACATCGCATCCTCCATTTATAATACTTCGGACCACGCCCCTTAATCAGGGGGCGTGGTAGGCACTAGCTAGACATAGGCCACTCCTTCGCTAATTAGATGCAAGCACCACACAAGTTATAAAGATATAAATCGCATTACATACAAACACATGCTATCCAACCTTTACTCTGAAATATTAATACTGTCAAAAAAACTTAAATGAATGTTATATTAATTTTAAAACATGCATATTCTAGGGTATTCCCATATGGGCTGCCCTCATCTCAGTACAACAACTGACCGTACTCCTAGGGCACTCCGGAACGGCTACCTGTGAACACCAGGCTGTAAAAAAAGGGAAGAACGATATAACGATATGCCTAGAAACCCAATAAGTTATTCTCAAACTTTATATATCCCAGTTATAAAAAAAACATTTCCACTGCGTATGTTCATTCCTTCCTCTAGGATGTATAACATCCAGAAAGTTGATCCAGCAGGCTTCCTTTTGAAGCAACAGTTTTTCTTTATCGCCCCCTCCAGACTTGGGATCTATGCTGTCCAATACCAACCAATGTAGCTGTGGGGCTCTTGCCTCACTAAAGTGCCTAGCCACCGAAGTCTCATATCTACTGTCTCCGTCTAGAAATTTACCAATCAATCACTTGTGCTCCTGTATGCGCACTTTCACTGCACACTTGGTCATTCCTACGTACATCATGCTGCACGGGCACTTCAATCCGTAGACTACATGTGTGCTGGTGCAAGAATACCTGCCCCGATACATGCTCTAAACAGCAAAGCCTTTTGAGTGCCGCCTCTTCACTCTTTGTATCCTCCACCTCCTCCACTCCACCTCTGCCCTTGAGCACTTTCTGCTCCTCTGCCCACAGCAGCAGCCAGGTGTCCGTGAGGGAAATCTGTGAGCGGAGGAAGCCAATGTCTGCCAGTCACCCCCTTGCCCAGCGTCTGACAGCTGGCTTGGCGGAACTGTTAGCTCACCAGCTGTTACCATACCAGCTCGTGGACTCTGAGGCCTTCCGAAAATTTGTGGCACCCCCTGCCACCAGCGCCTCCCAGTGACCGTGGATCACACCGTGCTCACACTCCATGGATACACACCACGCCCCCTGCCACCAGCGCCTCCCAGTGACCGTGGATCACACCGTGCTCACACTCCATGGATACACTCCACACCCCCTGCCACCAGCACCTCCCAGCGCCATGGATACACTCCACACCCCCTGCCACCAGCGCCTCCCAGTGACCGTGGATCACACCGTGCTCACACTCCATGGATACATTCCACACCCCCTGCCACCAGCGCCTCCCAGTGACCGTGGATCACACCGTGCTCACACTCCATGGATACACTCCACACCCCCTGCCACCAGCGCCTCCCAGCGCCATGGATACACTCCACACCCCCTGCCACCAGCGCCTCCCAGTGACCGTGGATCACACCGTGCTCACACTCCATGGATACACTCCACACCCCCTGCCACCAGCGCCTCCCAGTGACCGTGGATCACACCGTGCTCACACTCCATGGATACACACCACAACCCCTGCCACCAGCTCCTCCCAGTGACCGGGGATCACACCGTGCTCACACTCCATGGATACTCTCCACACCCCCTGCCACCAGCGCCTCCCAGTGACCGTGGATCACACCGTGCTCACACTCCATGAATACACACCACAACCCCTGCCACCAGCGCCTCCCAGTGACCGTGGATCACACCGTGCTCACACTCCATGGATACACACCACGCCCCCTGCCACCAGCGCCTCCCAGTGACCGTGGATCACACCGTGCTCACACTCCATGGATACACACCACAACCCCTGCCACCAGCGCCTCCCAGTGACCGTGGATCACACCGTGCTCACACTCCATGGATACACTCCACACCCCCTGCCACCAGCGCCTCCCAGTGACCGTGGATCACACCGTGCTCACACTCCATGGATACACTTCACACCCCCTGCCACCAGCTCCTCCCAGTAACCGAGGATCACACCGTGCTCACACTCCATGGATACACTCCACACCCCCTGCCACCAGCTCCTCCCAGTAACCGAGGATCACACCGTGCTCACACTCCATGGATACACTCCACACCCACTGCCACCACCTCCTCCCAGTGACGGAGGATCACACAGTGCTCACACTCCATGGATACACTCCACACCCCCTGCCACCAGCTCCTCCCAGTGACCGAGGATCACACCGTGCTCACACTCCATGGATACACTCCACACCCCCTGCCACCAGCTCCTCCCAGTGACCGAGGATCACACCGTGCTCACACTCCATGGATACACTCCACACCCCCTGCCACCAGCGCCTCCCAGTGACCAAGGATCACACCGTGCTCACACTCCATGGATACACTCCACACCCCCTGCCACCAGCGCCTCCCAGTGACCGTGAATCACACCGTGCTCACACTCCATGAATACACTCCACGCCCCCTGCCACCAACTCCTCCCAGTAACCGAGGATCACACCATGCTCACACTCCATGGATACACTCCACACCCCCTGCCACCAGTGCCTCCCAGTGACCATGGATCACACCGTGCTCACACTCCATGGATACACTCCACACCCCCTGCCACCAGCGCCTCCCAGTAACCGTGGATCACACCGTGCTCACACTCCATGGATACACTCCACACCCCCTGCCACCAGCGCCTCCCAGTGACCAAGGATCACACCGTGCTCACACTCCATGGATACACTCCACACCTCCTGCCACCAGCTCCTCCCAGTGACCGAGGATCACACCATGCTCACACTCCATGGATACACTCCACACCCCCTGCCACCAGCACCTCCCAGTGACCATGAATCACACCGTGCTCACACTCCATGGATACACTCCACGCCCCCTGCCACCAGCGCCTCCCAGTGACCGTGGATCACACCATGCTCACACTCCATGGATACACTCCACACCCCCTGCCACCAGCGCCTCCCAGTGACCGAGGATCACACCGTGCTCACACTCCATGGATACACTCCACGCCCCCTGCCACCTCCCAGTGACCGTGGATCACACCGTGCTCATACTCCATGGATACACTCCACGCCCCCTGCCACCAACTCCTCCCAGTAACCGAGGATCACACCATGCTCACACTCCATGGATACACTCCACACCCCCTGCCACCAGTGCCTCCCAGTGACCATGGATCACACCGTGCTCACACTCCATGGATACACTCCACATCCCCTGCCACCAGCGCCTCCCAGTAACCGTGGATCACACCGTGCTCACACTCCATGGATACACTCCACGCCCCCTGCCACCAGCGCCTCCCAGTGACCGTGGATCACACCGTGCTCACACTCCATGGATACACTCCACACCCCCTGCCACCAGTGCCTCCCAGTGACCAAGGATCACACCGTGCTCACACTCCATGGATACACTCCACACCTCCTGCCACCAGCTCCTCCCAGTGACCGAGGATCACACCATGCTCACACTCCATGGATACACTCCACACCCCCTGCCACCAGCACCTCCCAGTGACCATGAATCACACCGTGCTCACACTCCATGGATACACTCCACGCCCCCTGCCACCAGCGCCTCCCAGTGACCGTGGATCACACCATGCTCACACTCCATGGATACACTCCACACCCCCTGCCACCAGCGCCTCCCAGTGACCGAGGATCACACCGTGCTCACACTCCATGGATACACTCCACGCCCCCTGCCACCAGCGCCTCCCAGTGACCGTGGATCACACCGTGCTCACACTCCATGGATACACTCCAAACCCCCTACCACCAGCGCCTCCCAGTGACCGAGGTTGACACCGTGCTCACACTCCATGGATACACTCCACGCCTCCTGCCACCAGCTCCTCCCAGTGACCGAGGATCACACAGTGCTCACACTCCATGGATACACTCCACACCCCCTGCCACCAGTGCCTCCCAGTGACCGAGGATCACACCGTGCTCACACTCCATGGATACACTCCACACCCCCTGCCACCAGCGCCTCCCAGTGACCGTGAATCACACCGTGCTCACACTCCATGGATACACTCCACGCCCCCTGCCACCAGCGCCTCCCAGTGACCGAGGATCACACTGTGCTCAAACTCCATGGATACACACCACACTCCCTGCCACCAGCGCCTCCCAGTGACCGAGGATCACACCGTGCTCACACTCCATGGATACACTCCACACCCCCTGCCACCAGCGCCTCCCAGTGACCAAGGATCACACCGTGCTCACACTCCATGGATACACTCCACACCTCCTGCCACCAGCTCCTCCCAGTGACCGAGGATCACACCATGCTCACACTCCATGAATACACTCCACACCCCCTGCCACCAGCGCCTCCCAGTGACCATGGATCACACCGTGCTCACACTCCATGGATACACACCACACCCCCTGCCACCAGCTCCTCCCAGTAACCGAGGATCACACCATGCTCACACTCCATGGAACACTCCACACCCCCTGCCACCAGCTCCTCCCAGTGACCGAGGATCACACCGTGCTCACACTCCATGGATACACTCCACACCCCCTGCCACCAGCACCTCCCAGTGACCATGGATCACACCGTGCTCACACTCCATGGATACACTCCACACCCCCTGCCACCAGCTCCTCCCAGTAACCGAGGATCACACCGTGCTCACACTTCATGGATACACTCCACACCCCCTGCCACCAGCTCCTCCCAGTGACCGTGGATCACACCATGCTCACACTCCATGGATACACTCCACACCCCCTGCCACCACCGCCTCCCAGTGACCATGGATCACACCGTGCTCACACTCCATGGAAACACTCCACACCCCCTGCCACCACCGCCTCCCAGTGACCATGGATCACACCGTGCTCACACTCCATGGATACACTCCACACCCCCTGCCACCAGCGCCTCCCAGTGACTGTGAATCACACCGTGCTCACACTCCATGGATACACTCCACGCCCCCTGCCACCATCTCCTCCCAGTAACCGAGGATCACACCGTGCTCACACTCCATGGATACACTCCACGCCCCCTGCCACCAGCGCCTCCCAGTAACCAAGGATCACACCGTGCTCACACTCCATGGATACACTCCACACCCACTGCCACCAGCTCCTCCCAGTGACCGAGGATCACACCGTGCTCACACTCCATGGATACACTCCACACCCCCTGCCACCAGCGCCTCCCAGTGACCGAGGATCACACCGTGCTCACACTCCATGGATACACTCCACACCCCCTGCCACCAGCGCCTCCCAGTAACCGTGGATCACACCGTGCTCACACTCCATGGATACACACCACACCCCCTGCCACCAGCGCCTCCCAGTGACCATGGGTCACACCGTGCTCACACTCCATGGATACACTCCACACCCCCTGCCACCAGCTCCTCCCAGTAACCGAGGATCACACCGTGCTCACACTCCATGGATACACTCCACGCCCCCTGCCACCAGCGCCTCCCAGTGACCGTGGATCACACCGTGCTCACACTCCATGGATACACACCACACCCCCTGCCACCAGCTCCTCCCAGTAACCGAGGATCACACCGTGCTCATACTCCATGGATACACTCCACACCCCCTGCCACCAGCGCCTCCCAGTGACCATGGATCACACCGTGCTCACTCTCCATGGATACACACCACACCCCCTGCCACCAGCGCCTCCCAGTGACTATGGATCACACCGTGCTCACACTCCATGGATACACTCCACACCCCCTGCCACCAGCGCCTCCCAGTGACCGAGGATCACACCGTGCTCACACTCCATGGATACACTCCACGCCCCCTGCCACCAGCGCCTCCCAGTGACCGAGGATCACACCGTGCTCAAACTCCATGGATACACACCACACCCCCTGCCACCAGCGCCTCCCAGTGACCATGGATCACACCGTGCTCACACTCCATGGATACACTCCACACCCCCTGCCACCAGCTCCTCCCAGTAACCGAGGATCACACCGTGCTCACACTCCATGGATACACTCCACACCCCCTGCCACCAGCGCCTCCCAGTGACCGTGAATCACACCGTGCTCACACTCCATGGATACACTCCACACCCCCTGCCACCAGCGCCTCCCAGTGACCGTGGATCACACCGAGCTCACACTCCATGGATACACTCCACACCCCCTGCCACCAGCGCCTCCCAGTGACCGAGGATCACACCGTGCTCACACTCCATGGATACACTCCACACCCCCTGCCACCAGCTCCTCCCAGTAACCGTGGATCACACCGTGCTCACACTCCATGGATACACTCCACACCCCCTGCCACCAGCTCCTCCCAGTGACCGAGGATCACACAGTGCTCACACTCCATGGATACACTCCACACTCCCTCCCACCAGCTCCTCCCAGTGACCGAGGATCACACCGTGCTCACACTCCATGGATACACTCCACACCCCCTGCCACCAGCTCCTCCCAGTGACCGAGGATCACACAGTGCTCACACTCCATGGATACACTCCACACCCCCTGCCACCACCTCCTCCCAGTAACCGAGGATCACACCGTGCTCACACTCCATGGATACACACCACACCCCCTGCCACCAGCTCCTCCCAGTGACCGAGGATCACACCGTGCTCACACTCCATGGATACACTCCACACCCCCTGCCACCAGCTCCTCCCAGTGACCGAGGATCACACCGTGCTCACACTCCATGGATACACTCCACACCCCCTGCCACCAGCGCCTCCCAGTGACCGAGGATCACACCGTGCTCACACTCCATGGATACACTCCACACCCCCTGCCACCAGCTCCTCCCAGTGACCGAGGATCACACCGTGCTCACACTCCATGGATACACTCCACACCCCCTGCCACCAGCTCCTGCCAGTGACCGAGGATCACACCGTGCTCACACTCCATGGATACACTCCACACCCCCTGCCACCAGCGCCTCCCAGTAACCGTGGATCACACCGTGCTCACACTCCATGGATACACACCACACCCCCTGCCACCAGCGCCTCCCAGTGACCGTGGATCACACCGTGCTCACACTCCATGGATACACACCACACCCCCTGCCACCAGCTCCTCCCAGTAACCGAGGATCACACCGTGCTCATACTCCATGGATACACTCCACACCCCCTGCCACCAGCGCCTCCCAGTGACCATGGATCACACCGTGCTCACTCTCCATGGATACACACCACACCCCCTGCCACCAGTGCCTCCCAGTGACCGTGGATCACACCGAGCTCACACTCCATGGATACACTCCACACCCCCTGCCACCAGCGCCTCCCAGTGACCGAGGATCACACCGTGCTCACACTCCATGGATACACTCCACACCCCCTGCCACCAGCTCCTCCCAGTAACCGTGGATCACACCGTGCTCACACTCCATGGATACACTCCACACCCCCTGAAACCAGCTCCTCCCAGTGACCGAGGATCACACAGTGCTCACACTCCATGGATACACTCCACACCCCCTGCCACCAGCGCCTCCCAGTGACCATGGATCACACCGTGCTCACACTCCATGGATACACTCCACACCCCCTGCCACCAGCTCCTCCCAGTAACCGAGGATCACACCGTGCTCACACTCCATGGATACACTCCACACCCCCTGCCACCAGCGCCTCCCAGTGACCGTGAATCACACCGTGCTCACACTCCATGGATACACTCCACACCCCCTGCCACCAGCGCCTCCCAGTGACCGTGGATCACACCGAGCTCACACTCCATGGATACACTCCACACCCCCTGCCACCAGCGCCTCCCAGTGACCGAGGATCACACCGTGCTCACACTCCATGGATACACTCCACACCCCCTGCCACCAGCTCCTCCCAGTAACCGTGGATCACACCGTGCTCACACTCCATGGATACACTCCACACCCCCTGCCACCAGCTCCTCCCAGTGACCGAGGATCACACAGTGCTCACACTCCATGGATACACTCCACACTCCCTCCCACCAGCTCCTCCCAGTGACCGAGGATCACACCGTGCTCACACTCCATGGATACACTCCACACCCCCTGCCACCAGCTCCTCCCAGTGACCGAGGTTAACACAGTGCTCACACTCCATGGATACACTCCACACCCCCTGCCACCACCTCCTCCCAGTAACCGAGGATCACACCGTGCTCACACTCCATGGATACACACCACACCCCCTGCCACCAGCTCCTCCCAGTGACCGAGGATCACACCGTGCTCACACTCCATGGATACACTCCACACCCCCTGCCACCAGCTCCTCCCAGTGACCGAGGATCACACCGTGCTCACACTCCATGGATACACTCCACACCCCCTGCCACCAGCGCCTCCCAGTGACCGAGGATCACACCGTGCTCACACTCCATGGATACACTCCACACCCCCTGCCACCAGCTCCTCCCAGTGACCGAGGATCACACCGTGCTCACACTCCATGGATACACTCCACACCCCCTGCCACCAGCTCCTCCCAGTGACCGAGGATCACACCGTGCTCACACTCCATGGATACACTCCACACCCCCTGCCACCAGCGCCTCCCAGTAACCGTGGATCACACCGTGCTCACACTCCATGGATACACACCACACCCCCTGCCACCAGCGCCTCCCAGTGACCATGGATCACACCGTGCTCACACTCCATGGATACACTCCACACCCCCTGCCACCAGCTCCTCCCAGTAACCGAGGATCACACCGTGCTCACACTCCATGGATACACTCCACGCCCCCTGCCACCAGCGCCTCCCAGTGACCGTGGATCACACCGTGCTCACACTCCATGGATACACACCACACCCCCTGCCACCAGCTCCTCCCAGTAACCGAGGATCACACCGTGCTCATACTCCATGGATACACTCCACACCCCCTGCCACCAGCGCCTCCCAGTGACCATGGATCACACCGTGCTCACTCTCCATGGATACACACCACACCCCCTGCCACCAGCGCCTCCCAGTGACCGTGGATCACACCGAGCTCACACTCCATGGATACACTCCACACCCCCTGCCACCAGCGCCTCCCAGTGACCGAGGATCACACCGTGCTCACACTCCATGGATACACTCCACACCCCCTGCCACCAGCTCCTCCCAGTAACCGTGGATCACACCGTGCTCACACTCCATGGATACACTCCACACCCCCTGCCACCAGCTCCTCCCAGTGACCGAGGATCACACAGTGCTCACACTCCATGGATACACTCCACACCCCCTGCCACCAGCTCCTCCCAGTGACCGAGGATCACACCGTGCTCACACTCCATGGATACACTCCACACCCCCTGCCACCAGCTCCTCCCAGTGACCGAGGATCACACAGTGCTCACACTCCATGGATACACTCCACACCCCCCTGCCACCAACTCCTCCCAGTAACCGAGGATCACACCATGCTCACACTCCATGGATACACTCCACACCCCCTTCCACCAGCTCCTCCCAGTGACCGAGGATCACACAGTGCTCACACTCCATGGATACACTCCACACCCCCCTGCCACCAACTCCTCCCAGTAACCGAGGATCACACCGTGCTCACACTCCATGGATACACTCCACACCCCCCTGCCACCAACTCCTCCCAGTAACCGAGGATCACACCGTGCTCACACTCCATGGATACACTCCACACCCCCTGCCACCAGCATCTCACCGGATCTAAACCACTTCAGTCTGCAGGCGGACCAGGTGCTTTACTGTAAACTCCTTGACCTTGATGGTGTGTGGTATACAGGCTCATCGGAGTTTAATCGCTCTGTGTAGCCCCCTAGATCAGTATCCACATCCCATCTTCATCTCTCCGAGCTCAGCTATCTGGGAATACTCACAGAAAACTTGACATAGGTTCATCAGACCCCTACAAGATCTTCTAAAAAAATTAGCATATTGTGATGAAGTTCATTATTTTCTGTAATGTACTGATAAACATTAGACTTTCATATATTTTAGATTCATTACACACAACTGAAGTAGTTCAAAGCCTTTTATTGTTATAATATTGATGATTTTGGCATACAGCTCATGAGAACCCAAAATTCCTATCGCAAAAAATTAGCATATCACGAAAAGGTTCTCTAAACGAGCTATTATCCTAATCATCTGAATCAACTAATTAACTCTAAACACCTGCAAAAGATTCCTGAGGCTTTTAAAAACTCCCAGCCTGGTTCATTACTCAAAACCGCAATCATGGGTAAGACTGCCGACCTGACTGCTGTCCAGAAGGCCATCATTGACACCCTCAAGCAAGAGGGTAAGACACAGAAAGACATTTCTGAACGAATAGGCTGTTCCCAGAGTGCTGTATCAAGGCACCTCAGTGGGAAGTCTGTGGGAAGGAAAAAGTGTGGCAGAAAACGCTGCACAACGAGAAGATGTGACTGGACCCTGAGGAAGATTGTGGAGAAGGACCGATTCCAGACCTTGGGGGACCTGCGGAAGCAGTGGACTGAGTCTGGAGTAGAAACATCCAGAGCCACCGTGTACAGGCGTGTGCAGGAAATGGGCTACAGGTGCCGCATTCCCCAGGTCAAGCCACTTTTGAACCAGAAACAGCGGCAGAAGCGACTGACCTGGGCTACAGAGAAGCAGCACTGGACTGTTGCTCAGTGGTCCAAAGTACTTTTTTCAGATGAAAGCAACATTTGCATGTCATTCGGAAATCAAGGTGCCAGAGTCTGGAGAAAGACTGGGGAGAGGGAAATGCCAAAATGCCTGAAGTCCAGTGTCAAGTACAGGTCAGGCGCTTCTGCCGCTGTTTCTGGTTCAAAAGTGGCTTGACCTGGGGAATGCGGCACCTGTAGCCCATTTCCTGCACACGCCTGTACACGGTGGCTCTGGATGTTTCTACTCCAGACTCAGTCCACTGCTTCCGCAGGTCCCTCAAGGTCCGGAATCGGTCCTTCTCCACAATCTTCCTCAGGGTCCGGTCACCTCTTCTCGTTGTGCAGCGTTTTCTGCCACACTTTTTCCTTCCCACAGACTTCCCACTGAGGTGCCTTGATACAGCACTCTGGGAACAGCCTATTCGTTCAGAAATTTCTTTCTGTGTCTTACCCTCTTGCTTGAGGGTGTCAATGATGGCCTTCTGGACAGCAGTCAGGTCGGCAGTCTTACCCATGATTGCGGTTTTGAGTAATGAACCAGGCTGGGAGTTTTTAAAAGCCTCAGGAATCTTTTGCAGCTGTTTAGAGATAATTAGTTGATTCAGATGATTAGGTTAATAGCTCGTTTAGAGAACCTTTTCATGATATGCTAATTTTTTGAGATAGGAATTTTGGGTTTTCATGAGCTGTATGCCAAACTCATCAATAAGAAAAACAATAAAAGGCTTTGAACTACTTCAGTTGTGTGTAATGAATCTAAAATATATGAAAGTCTAATGTTTATCAGTACATTACAGAAAAGAATGAACTTTATCACAATATGCAAATTTTTTGAGAAGATCCTGTATATTATTTTTTAGAATTTTTGTTCTGGCATCCTTCTGAAAAGATTCTCCCCAGCAGGGGGCCTCATAGCAACAAGAGGGTCTGACCATTTCCTATTATAGGCATACCTTTATTGAGTAGTTAGCTTATGATTGGAGGTAGGTTCTGCTAGTACAGAGGTTCTGAGATGTTTCTGTATTCTCTCTCCCTGCAGTACACAGAAGATGAAGCCCGGAAGCTTGGGGTGGTTGGATGGGTGAAAAACACTAGACAGGGGACAGTCGTAGGCCAAGTACAGGGTCCTGAAGACAAAGTGAACTCTATGTAAGTACTCAGATATTTCTTGGATCAGACACATGGTTCTTTTTAGCTGTATTTAAAAGAACAATATTTCAAGTGAATTATGCATGAAAAATATTTAGAAAGTTGCAGTTTTTGAAAAATAAAAAAGGAAGATGCATCATGGACCAATCCATACATCCCAGTGACCTCCTCAGTGACCTCCAGCTGCCTGCTCACTCCCTGCTTACACTCACCCTGTCAGTCTGAAGCTGCAGCTCCCCGCAAGAGACAGCCATAGTAGCTTATATGTCAGCAGGAGGCGTGACTTCAGTGGACTGAGCTATCCTGATACTATGGTCATGTGACTAATGGGGGAGTGTTTCAGACTGACATCCATAGTAGCGTATCTGTCAGCAGGAGTCGTGGCTTCAGTGGACTGAGCTATCCTGATACCATGGTCATGTGACTAAGGGGGAGTGTTTCAGACTGACATCCATAGTAGCGTATCTGTCAGCAGGAGGCGTGGCTCCAGTGGACTGAGCTATCCTGATACCATGGTCATGTGACTAAGGGGGAGTGTTTCAGACTGACATCCATAGTAGCGTATCTGTCAGCAGGAGGCGTGGCTCCAGTGGACTGAGCAATCCTGATACTATGGTCATGTGACTAAAGGGGGAGTGTTTCAGACTGACATCCATAGTAGCGTATCTGTCAGCAGGAGTCGTGGCTTCAGTGGACTGAGCTATCCTGATACTATGGTCATGTGACTAAGGGGGAGTGTTTCAGACTGACAGTCATAGTAGTGTATCTGTCAGCAGGAGGCGTGGCTTCAGTGGACTGAGCAATCCTGATACTATGGTCATGTGACTAAGGGGGAGTGTTTCAGACTGACAGCCATAGTAGCGTATCTGTCAGCAGGAGGCGCGGCTTCAGTGGACTGAGCAATCCTGATACTATGGTCATGTGACTAAAGGAGTAGTGTTTCAGACTGACAGCCATAGTAGCGTATCTGTCAGCAGGAGGCATGGCTCCAGTGGACTGAGCAATCCTGATACTATGGTCATGTGACTAAAGGGGGAGTGTTTCAGACTGACAGCCATAGTAGCGTATCTGTCAGCAGGAGGCGTGGCTTCAGTGGACTGAGCAATCCTGATACTATGGTCATGTGACTACGGGGAGAGTGTTTCAGGCTGACATCCATAGTAGCGTATCTGTCAGCAGGAGGCGTGGCTTCAGTGGACTGAGCAATCCTGATACTATGGTCATGTGACTAAAGGGGGAGTGTTTCAGACTGACAGCCATAGTAGCGTATCTGTCAGCAGGAGGCGTGGCTTCAGTGGACTGAGCAATCCTGATACTATGGTCATGTGACTAAAGGGGGAGTGTTTCAGACTGACATCCATAGTAGCGGATCTGTCAGCAGGAGGCGTGGCTTCAGTGGACTGAGCAATCCTGATACTATGGTCATGTGACTAAGGGGGAGTGTTTCAGACTGACATCCATAGTAGCGTATCTGTCAGCAGGAGGCGTGGCTTCAGTGGACTGAGCTATCCTGATACTATAGTCATGTGACTACGGGGAGAGTGTTTCAGGCTGACATCCATAGTAGCGTATCTGTCAGCAGGAGGCGTGGCTCCAGTGGACTGAGCAATCCTGATACTATGGTCATGTGACTAAAGGGGGAGTGTTTCAGACTGACTCTAGGTAAGTGAGCATCTGCAGGTCATTGAAAAGATAACAATCTATGAACTGGTGTTTGTTTTCCTTCTTCACTTTGCAAAAAATAAATATTTTACAAAACTTTTAATGCAGAATTTATTTAAAATAATCTTCTAACTATGACTGAACTGCTTTAAAGGGAATCTGAAGTGAAAACTAAACTTGGGTCAGCTACGGTCCTATTTTCTGTCTCCCACTGTTTGTTTGTGACACTGAAGTGAAAAAAGAAAAACGTATAATATCATGATTTGTATGTGTAATGCAGATAATTAATAGAACATAAGTAACAAAGAAAATAGTCTCTTATTTTAATTTTTAGATAGTATTTTTTTTTATAACATTGTATCATTCTGTCATATTTGTAATTACAAGTCACCCTCTGGGTGGGATTCACTATTCGGTGCTAACCTAGTTATCACGCCTAAAGGCTTTGGTTGCGCTGACTCAGGTGCTAAGCTGATCGCACACAGAAAGGTGAATCAGGCCACGCGGAGAGGCAAAGTCCGGTGCGCGCGAAACGTTGCATAGTGCGATGTTAAAGTGGCACTCAATGCGCTCTTATAAGCGCATCGGGTAAGCCATTTTTGTCGCACCGCGATGCGAAGTTTCGCGCGCACCATACTTTGTGCATGCAAAGTTTTGCACGTGAGCGCTAATTAGCGCGCTCTAAGCATTTTTTGGCGTGATAAGGGGCTTTTCACAAGTGTGCTAACAGTTAGCACTGCTTTGTGAATCAAGCCCTCTGTATTTGGGCCAGTCACTGCACACCAGAGTGATGTGATATGAGGAGTGATTGGATGGTGTATGGGCCAGTCACCGCACACCAGCGATGTGATATGAGGAGTGATTGCCTGGTGTATGGCTATGGGCCAGTCACTGCACACCAGCGATGTGATATGAGGAGTGATTGGATGGTGTATAGCTATGGGCCAGTCACTGCACACCAGAGTGATGTGATATGAGGAGTGATTGGCTGGTGTATGGGCCAGTCACCGCACACCAGCGATGTGATATGAGGAGTGATTGGCTGGTGTATGGCTATGGGCCAGTCCCTGCACACCAGCGATGTGATATGAGGAGTGATTGGATGGTGTATTGGCCAGTCACTGCACACCAGCGATGTGATATGAGGAGTGATTGGATGGTGTATGGCTATGGGCCAGTCACTGCACACCAGCGATGTGATATGAGGAGTGATTGGCTGGTGTATGGCTATGGGCCAGTCCCTGCACACCAGCGATGTGATATGAGGAGTGATTGGATGGTGTATTGGCCAGTCACTGCACACCAGCGATGTGATATGAGGAGTGATTGGATGGTGTATGGCTATGGGCCAGTCACTGCACACCAGCGATGTGATATGAGGAGTGATTGGATGGTGTATAGCTATGGGCCAGTCCCTGCACACCAGCGATGTGATATGAGGAGTGATTGGATGGTGTATTGGCCAGTCACTGCACACCAGCGATGTGATATGAGGAGTGATTGGATGGTGTATGTCTATGGGCCAGTCACTGCACACCAGAGCGATGTGATATGAGGAGTGATTGGATGGTGTATGGGCCAGTCACCGCACACCAGCGATGTGATATGAGGAGTGATTGGATGGTGTATGTCTATGGGCCAGTCACTGCACACCAGAGCGATGTGATATGAGGAGTGATTGCCTGGTGTATGGCTATGGGCCAGTCCCTGCACACCAGCGATGTGATATGAGGAGTGATTGGATGGTGTATGGCTATGGGCCAGTCCCTGCACACCAGCGATGTGATATGAGGAGTGATTGGATGGTGTATGGGCCAGTCACCGCACACCAGCAATGTGATATGAGGAGTGATTGCCTGGTGTATGGCTATGGGCCAGTCACTGCACACCAGCGATGTGATATGAGGAGTGATTGGATGGTGTATGGCTATGGGCCAGTCCCTGCACACCAGAGCGATGTGATATGAGGAGTGATTGGATGGTGTATGGGCCAGTCACCGCACACCAGCGATGTGATATGAGGAGTGATTGGATGGTGTATGGCTATGGGCCAGTCCCTGCACACCAGCGATGTGATATGAGGAGTGATTGGATGGTGTATGGGCCAGTCACCGCACACCAGCGATGTGATATGAGGAGTGATTGGATGGTGTATGGCTATGGGCCAGTCACTGCACACCAGCGATGTGATATGAGGAGTGATTGGATGGTGTATGGCTATGGGCCAGTCCCTGCACACCAGAGCGATGTGATATGAGGAGTGATTGGATGGTGTATGGGCCAGTCACCGCACACCAGCGATGTGATATGAGGAGTGATTGCCTGGTGTATGGCTATGGGCCAGTCACTGCACACCAGCGATGTGATATGAGGAGTGATTGGATGGTGTATGGCTATGGGCCAGTCCCTGCACACCAGAGCGATGTGATATGAGGAGTGATTGGATGGTGTATGGGCCAGTCACCGCACACCAGCGATGTGATATGAGGAGTGATTGGATGGTGTATGTCTATGGGCCAGTCACTGCACACCAGAGCGATGTGATATGAGGAGTGATTGGATGGTGTATGGGCCAGTCACCGCACACCAGCGATGTAATATGAGGAGTGATTGGATGGTGTATGTCTATGGGCCAGTCACTGCACACCAGAGCGATGTGATATGAGGAGTGATTGCCTGGTGTATGGCTATGGGCCAGTCCCTGCACACCAGCGATGTGATATGAGGAGTGATTGGATGGTGTATGGCTATGGGCCAGTCCCTGCACACCAGCGATGTGATATGAGGAGTGATTGGATGGTGTATGGGCCAGTCACCGCACACCAGCGATGTGATATGAGGAGTGATTGCCTGGTGTATGGCTATGGGCCAGTCACTGCACACCAGCGATGTGATATGAGGAGTGATTGGATGGTGTATGGCTATGGGCCAGTCCCTGCACACCAGAGCGATGTGATATGAGGAGTGATTCGATGGTGTATGGGCCAGTCACCGCACACCAGCGATGTGATATGAGGAGTGATTGCCTGGTGTATGGCTATGGGCCAGTCACTGCACACCAGCGATGTGATATGAGGAGTGATTGGATGGTGTATGGCTATGGGCCAGTCCCTGCACACCAGAGCGATGTGATATGAGGAGTGATTGGATGGTGTATTGGCCAGTCACTGCACACCAGAGTGATGTGATATGAGGAGTGATTGGATGGTGTATGGCTATGGGCCAGTCACTGCACACCAGCGATGTGATATGAGGAGTGATTGGATGGTGTATTGCTATGGGCCAGTCACCGCACACCAGCGATGTGATATGAGGAGTGATTGGATGGTGTATGGGCCAGTCACTGCACACCAGCGATGTGATATGAGGAGTGATTGGATGGTGTATGGGCCAGTCACTGCACACCAGCGATGTGATATGAGGAGTGATTGCCTGGTGTATGGCTATGGGCCAGTCACTGCACACCAGCGATGTGATATGAGGAGTGATTGCCTGGTGTATGGCTATGGGCCAGTCACCGCACACCAGCGATGTGATATGAGGAGTGATTGGATGGTGTATGGCTATGGGCCAGTCACTGCACACCAGCGATGTGATATGAGGAGTGATTGGATGGTGTATGGCTATGGGCCAGTCACTGCACACCAGCGATGTGATATGAGGAGTGATTGGATGGTGTATGGGCCAGTCACCGCACACCAGCGATGTGATATGAGGAGTGATTGGATGGTGTATGGGCCAGTCACCGCACACCAGCGATGTGATATGAGGAGTGATTGGATGGTGTATGGGCCAGTCACCGCACACCAGCGATGTGATATGAGGAGTGATTGCCTGGTGTATGGCTATGGGCCAGTCACTGCACACCAGAGCGATGTGATATGAGGAGTGATTGGATGGTGTATGGGCCAGTCACCGCACACCAGCGATGTGATATGAGGAGTGATTGCCTGGTGTATGGCTATGGGCCAGTCACCGCACACCAGCGATGTGATATGAGGAGTGATTGGATGGTGTATGGCTATGGGCCAGTCACTGCACACCAGCGATGTGATATGAGGAGTGATTGGATGGTGTATGGCTATGGGCCAGTCACTGCACACCAGCGATGTGATATGAGGAGTGATTGGATGGTGTATGGGCCAGTCACCGCACACCAGCGATGTGATATGAGGAGTGATTGGATGGTGTATGGGCCAGTCACCGCACACCAGCGATGTGATATGAGGAGTGATTGGATGGTGTATGGGCCAGTCACCGCACACCAGCGATGTGATATGAGGAGTGATTGCCTGGTGTATGGCTATGGGCCAGTCACTGCACACCAGAGCGATGTGATATGAGGAGTGATTGGATGGTGTATGGGCCAGTCACCGCACACCAGCGATGTGATATGAGGAGTGATTGCCTGGTGTATGGCTATGGGCCAGTCACCGCACACCAGCGATGTGATATGAGGAGTGATTGGATGATGTATGGCTATGGGCCAGTCACTGCACACCAGCGATGTGATATGAGGAGTGATTGCCTGGTGTATGGCTATGGGCCAGTCACTGCACACCAGCGATGTGATATGAGGAGTGATTGCCTGGTGTATGGCTATGGGACAGTCACCGCACACCAGCGATGTGATATGAGGAGTGATTGGATGGTGTATGGCTATGGGCCAGTCACTGCACACCAGCGATGTGATATGAGGAGTGATTGGATGGTGTATGGCTATGGGCCAGTCACTGCACACCAGCGATGTGATATGAGGAGTGATTGGATGGTGTATGGGCCAGTCACCGCACACCAGCGATGTGATATGAGGAGTGATTGCCTGGTGTATGGCTATGGGCCAGTCACCGCACACCAGCGATGTGATATGAGGAGTGATTGGATGATGTATGGCTATGGGCCAGTCACTGCACACCAGCGATGTGATATGAGGAGTGATTGCCTGGTGTATGGCTATGGGCCAGTCACTGCACACCAGCGATGTGATATGAGGAGTGATTGCCTGGTGTATGGCTATGGGCCAGTCACCGCACACCAGCGATGTGATATGAGGAGTGATTGGATGATGTATGGCTATGGGCCAGTCACTGCACACCAGCGATGTGATATGAGGAGTGATTGCCTGGTGTATGGCTATGGGCCAGTCACCGCACACCAGCGATGTGATATGAGGAGTGATTGGATGGTGTATGGCTATGGGCCAGTCACTGCACACCAGCGATGTGATATGAGGAGTGATTGGATGGTGTATGGCTATGGGCCAGTCACTGCACACCAGCGATGTGATATGAGGAGTGATTGGATGGTGTATGGGCCAGTCACCGCACACCAGCGATGTGATATGAGGAGTGATTGGATGGTGTATGGGCCAGTCACCGCACACCAGCGATGTGATATGAGGAGTGATTGGATGGTGTATGGGCCAGTCACCGCACACCAGCGATGTGATATGAGGAGTGATTGCCTGGTGTATGGCTATGGGCCAGTCACTGCACACCAGCGATGTGATATGAGGAGTGATTGGATGGTGTATGGCTATGGGCCAGTCCCTGCACACCAGAGCGATGTGATATGAGGAGTGATTGGATGGTGTATGGGCCAGTCACCGCACACCAGCGATGTGATATGAGGAGTGATTGGATGGTGTATGTCTATGGGCCAGTCACTGCACACCAGAGCGATGTGATATGAGGAGTGATTGGATGGTGTATGGGCCAGTCACCGCACACCAGCGATGTGATATGAGGAGTGATTGGATGGTGTATGTCTATGGGCCAGTCACTGCACACCAGAGCGATGTGATATGAGGAGTGATTGCCTGGTGTATGGCTATGGGCCAGTCCCTGCACACCAGCGATGTGATATGAGGAGTGATTGGATGGTGTATGGCTATGGGCCAGTCCCTGCACACCAGCGATGTGATATGAGGAGTGATTGGATGGTGTATGGGCCAGTCACCGCACACCAGCGATGTGATATGAGGAGTGATTGCCTGGTGTATGGCTATGGGCCAGTCACTGCACACCAGCGATGTGATATGAGGAGTGATTGGATGGTGTATGGCTATGGGCCAGTCCCTGCACACCAGAGCGATGTGATATGAGGAGTGATTCGATTGTGTATGGGCCAGTCACCGCACACCAGCGATGTGATATGAGGAGTGATTGCCTGGTGTATGGCTATGGGCCAGTCACCGCACACCAGCGATGTGATATGAGGAGTGATTGGATGGTGTATGGCTATGGGCCAGTCACTGCACACCAGCGATGTGATATGAGGAGTGATTGGATGGTGTATGGCTATGGGCCAGTCACTGCACACCAGCGATGTGATATGAGGAGTGATTGGATGGTGTATGGGCCAGTCACCGCACACCAGCGATGTGATATGAGGAGTGATTGGATGGTGTATGGGCCAGTCACCGCACACCAGCGATGTGATATGAGGAGTGATTGGATGGTGTATGGGCCAGTCACCGCACACCAGCGATGTGATATGAGGAGTGATTGCCTGGTGTATGGCTATGGGCCAGTCACTGCACACCAGCGATGTGATATGAGGAGTGATTGGATGATGTATGGCTATGGGCCAGTCACTGCACACCAAAGTGATGTGATATGAGGAGTGATTGGATGATGTATGGGCCAGTCACTGCACACCAGCGATGTGATTTTTTTCCCAATCAGAAATGCAGCATTTTTGGGGCGATTGCGCTTCAATGTTAAGTATAGAAAAACTGCACATATCCATTTTCCTAGCGTTTGTTGCAGCATTAGATTGTGAGCTCCTCTGTCAGCGTAGCCCTAAGCTAGCATAACAGCCTTTATATTGTTGATTTTCCCATGATCCTCCCTGGCATTCATCTATTTGCTGTGGCTGCAGTGTGGGGGTGATATAATCACTCTCATCTGCCATATAATGCAGTATTGTCAATCCGAATACTACAATGATTGCAGGACAGGATGACATCACCGTCATAATATTAAAGTTCCTGATGACTTCTCTGCAGTCTGGGGGGGGGGGGATAGCAGCTGTTCAGACTTCTGCGTTCCTAATTGCCGCTGAGATCTTTCATTACCCACAATGCTTCAGCTGCACAACTTATAACAACATTCCAGAACAATGACAACACTTAATGGATCCAGTCACTCCGTCATTTACCAGCAATAGCTTAGCAGGGCTGAAAGAGGGAAACCATCAGAGTGCATGGGAGCACTAAAGAACGCCTCTGTGGGGGGAGGGAGGGGGGGGGGCGTGTGGAGGGGGGGGGGCGTGTGGGGGGAGGGGGGGGGGACGTGTGGAGGGGGGGGCGTGTGGGGGGAGGGGGGGGGGACGTGTGGAAGGGGGGCGTGTGGAGGGGGGGGGGGGGGGGTTCTGGCGAGGTGTTAATGCTCATATGAAGAATGTACACTTAGCGCACACCTCGCTTCTATAGCGTGCATTATACAAGCTGTGTAATGTATTATACTATATTTGCACACGGCCACCTATTGTCATCTTTTAGAATCGCCTCCTATCACTCACGTATACAAGACTTCCCATGTGCTTCTCCCCTCCTCTGGAATCTCCTTCCACAACACATCCGTCACTCTCCGACCTTTGCAATCTTTAAACGTTTCCTCACAACTCCCTTTTTCCAACAAACATACACTCTACAGCTGCTTTTCCACTTGCTTCAGAAGCCGTTTTGCCGATTGCGAGAGCACCGCGACTTACGTGTGCTCTTTTTCTATTAGGATGACTCGTTTTCGCCTGAATCGCAATCACCCGCTTGCACGATTTTCGATGGGATCGCATTTCATTCCTGACGGCTTCATGGAGCAATTCTGCCGAGTGGAAATAGCAGGTTGCGTGATCGCAAATGCAGAGCTGAGATTCAAACCCTGGTCTCCTGCGCCACAAGCAGAGCGCTTACCCAGCACACAGGGGCCCCAAACTCTTCAGTGTCAGGCTCCATGCAATACGACCATCAACATGGCTACACGGAACTAGACCTGGACTCATTGGCCTCCTCTGTCCCCATATTGTGACATCACTCGATGTGCTCTTCCCCCCACGCTACTGCATTGAAGTCACGCTCCATGCGACCATTGCTGATCAGATTTGCACAGATGGATCTTGACATTGCGGGTATTATATTAACACAAAATATGTAACAGACTATAAAGGGAACCTTAACTGAGAGGGATATGGATGTTTCCTTTTAAACAATACCAGTTACCTGGCAGTCCTGCTGATCTCTTTGGAAGCAGTAGTGGCTGAATCACACACCTGAAGCAAGCATGCATCCATCTGCTGTGTATGTTTCATCTCTAATATATTACATGTGGCTGATTTCTGCTGTCCTGCTCTGCTTTTCATATTAGTAGCGCCTAAGTAACATATTTACATTGTAATTTACTACTTGCTATTGAAATTCTGGCGTTTGTTTCACACTGCTGGCCTATCTGTAATTTCAAACAAAGTTGTAACACCTACAAGCTTGTTTGATTTGCAGGAGACTATAGTGGCCCTCCCCCCTGCTTAATTGCAAATCGTCTGCCAGACCATCCTGATTACTCATTTGCTCTGATGCTGTGTGTATATCAGGAGGTCTGGTAGTCGGGCCGGCCGACTTCGGGTCGTCTTCTAAGGGTGGAAATTAACCAGAATTCCACAGCAATTCAGCAGAAATCAGCATTACACCAAGGTAACTTCCTCAATCTTTTAGCCTCACCTTCATTCCTGATCACTATCCAAACCTTACACACATTGCTTCCTCTCTCCTACTCCATGCATCTTCCACCGTTCTCTACATATCTACCTCTGTCCAAACCACTGCCAGCCTCCTCTCCACACAACGTAATGCACCCCTTCCCCCCAGTCCTTTCTCTGGCTCACCCACACTTCACCCACCATATTCCTACCAACCCTTTGCCACCCCTCCACCACTACCACATGCTATTCCTCCACCTGCTTCTCCAGCTGGTCCCAGTGCTTTCTCCCTCCATCCTCAACCCACCCATTCCTAGACCCCCACTGGTCCCTAAACTCCCAGCCACCCCCCCTCCAGCCCCACCACACTCCTCATGCATCCGCAGACCACAACATAATAATCTCATTCCCATCTATACAACCCCCATGCACTCTCTCCCTCTGTTTTGTGGTCTATGGAATGCCAGATCTGTCCGCAACAAGCTCACATCCATCCATGAGCTCTTCCTCTCCAAATCCCTCACCTTCCTCGCCCTCACAGAGACATGGCTCACCCCCTCTGACTGTACCGCAGCCGCTGCTCTCTCCTATGGGGGACTGCATCTCAGTCACACCCCCAGACCTGACAACAGGTCTGGAGGAGGAGTGGGTCTGCTTCTCTCCGCACCCTGCACCTTCCGGGTCCTATCACCGCCCCCTTCCCTGCACTTCTCATCCTTTGAGGCCCATGTAATCCGCCTGTACCAACCTCTCCCAGCCATCATTGCGGTCCTATATCACCCCCCATCTGCTCCAACTTCACTCTTCCTGGACAACCTGGCCTCCTGGCTCCCCCACATCCTGTCATCTGACCTCCCCACCATCATACTCGGGGATTTCAACTTACCTATCAATGAGCCTATCTCCACTGCTGCCAAGCAGCTACTCTCCCTCACCAAATCCCTTGATCTCTCTCAGTACACAAATTCCACCACCCACCGCGCTGGTCATACTCTTGACCTCATATTCTCAAAGTCCACCTCCCTCAGCAACCTGGACATCGCACCTTTCCCTATCTCTGACCATCACCTCCTCACCTTCACTATCTCCCCACCAACAACTTCTCTCCCCACCCCTCAGCCTAGTTGATGGCAGAGAGACCTCCGTAATCTCAGCCCAAATGTCCTAGCAAGTCCCCTTCTCTCCCTCTCCTCCCACCTACTTACCCTAACATGCCCCAATGAAGCGGCTGCACAATATAACCTTGCCCTCTCATCTGCTTTAGATCAAGCTGCCCCCTCAATCTTCCGCCCTAACAAGCCCCCCAACCCCCAACCCTGGCACAACACCCACACACGTAACCTAAGGAAAGAAACTCGAGCAGCCGAACGGAAATGGAGGAAATCACATCTCAATTCTGACTTCCTAGATTACAAGGCCAAACTGTTACTCTTCCACACGGCCCTCTCTGAGGCTAAACAAGGGTACTTTGCTGCACTGATTGGAACCCAAGCTTCCAACCCTCGACAGCTTTTTGCTACCTTCAAATCCCTCCTCAACCCCACTCCTCCCCCTCCCAGCTCCTCCCTCTCAGCCAATGACTTTGCCAACCACTTCACCACTAAAATTGCAACAATACGCAATGAAATTTCCCTCCTCCATCCCTCCCTTCCCAATGCCTCTCAGGTCTACCCCTTGCCTTCCCTCCCAGCTGCTCCCCTGTCTCATCCACCGCTCGCCTCTTTTGCTCCTGCCACCATTGATGAAGTCAGCCTGCTGCTAGTGGCTTCCCCCCCCCCACATCCTCTCGCTGTGATCCGGTACCCGCGAATACTCTTTGTCCCCACTTCCCTGACCTGGCCCCAGTCCTCACCTCCTTGTTCAATCTCTCCCTTTCCACAGGCATCTTCCCCAAAGCATTCAAACAGGCCACTGTACTTCCCCTGCTGAAAAAACCCTCACTCGACCCATCCCTACCCTCAAACTACCGCCCAATCTCCCTCCTTCCCTATGCTTCTAAACTCCTCGAACGTCTAGTCCACCAGCGTATTACCCAATACATCAACACCAATACCCTACTTGACCCCCTACAGTCTGGATTCCGACCTGCACACTCAACTGAAACAGCCCTCGCCAAGGTGGTCAACGACCTTACCCTCATCAGGGCCAAAGGCAGTTATTCCATCCTGCTCCTCCTTGACCTCTCTGCAGCATTTGACACTGTTGACCACTCCCTCCTCCTCCAATCCCTACAGTCCATGGGCATCCATAGTCTTGCCTTGGCCTGGATCTCCTCCTACCTATCCAATCGCTCCTTCACCACTTCCTTCAATGGCTCCTCCTCAACCCCTGCCCCCCTCTCAGTTGGGGTCCCCCAGGGCTCTGTTCTAGGCCCCCTTCTTTTCTCCATTTACACTTCCTCAATTGGCAAGCTTATCTCCTCCCTGGGCTTCAATTACCACCTTTATGCAGATGACACTCAGATTTATCTCCATACCCCCGATCTCTCATCCACCACCATAAACAAGGTCTCCTTGTGTCTCTCAGCAATTTCCTCCTGGATGTCAGCTAGGTTCCTAAAGCTTAACCTAGACAAAACTGAGCTCCTGATCTTTCCACCCCATGCTGCTGCACCCCTCCCAGATTTCCACCTCACAATCGACAACACAACCATTCTCCCTACCTCCCAGGCCCGCTGTCTGGGTGTCACCTTGGACTCTGACCTCTCCTTCATCCCACACATCCAAAACATCACCAGAGCCTGCAATTTCCACCTCCGTAATATCTCCAAGATCCGCCCCTTCTTAACCCCGGACACGACCAAACTGCTCATCCATGCCCTCATCATCTCCCGCCTTGATTACTGTAACTCCCTCCTTTCTGGCCTCCCCCTGAAACGCACTGCCCCCCTTCAATCAGTGATGAACGCGGCTGCAAGACTCATCCATTCCTCGCACCGCTCTGCATCCACATCTCCCCTTTGTGAATCCCTGCACTGGCTCCCTATCTGTTTCAGGATAAGTTTCAAGATTCTATGCCTGGCGTATAAATCTGTGCACAAAACCTGCCCTACCTAGATCTCGGAGCTTGTTCACAAGTATACAGCAGGTCGCCCCCTCCGATCCTCCAACGACCTTCGCCTCACCACCCCACGCATTTCCCATGCCCGCCTGCAGGATTTCTCAAGAGCTGCCCCCACCCTCTGGAACGCCCTTCCACCACCCATCAGACTTGCTCCCTCTTTCAACACATTCAAGCAAGCCCTCAAAACCCACCTCTTTATGATGGCCTACCCACCTCCTACCACACAGTAACTCTCTAAGGAATATTTAACAGCCCCACCTAGTGTTTCCACCCCACCCTTTAGATTGTAAGCCTCTGGCAGGGTCCTCCACTCCCTATTGTAATCTACAGGATCATGTGCTCCTGTCCTATGACAGCCTGTACTTGTATTACTGGGCCTACCTAACCAGCCCATATTGCATGATCATGTATTTTGTACAATTTGTATGTATAACTTTGTTCTATGTGTATAACCCTATGTATGTCATCCTTGTATCATTGTATATATTTATTGTTCAGCGCTGCGTAATATGTTGGCGCTTTATAAAAACAATAAATAATAATAATAAATAATAATAATCCAGTCTGACTTCAGTCACCTGATCTGCATGCTTGTTCAGGGGCTGTGGCTAAAAGTATTAGAGACACAGGATCAGCAGGAGAGTCAGGAAACTGGTATTATTTTAAAAGGAAAAATCTATATCCTTGTCAGCTTAGGTTCCCTTTAAGTACAGCCAGTGGCCAGCATGAGGCCTCCTGGATTTAGGGTCACTTCAGGGACCTGTTAGGAAGGAGGAGGGGCCAGCAGAGACAGGAGGAGTCCAGCAGGCAGGCTGTGTTAGCACATTGCAGATGTTTCTCTTGCTCTGCTAGCGTGCCTGGTCTCCCTGACATAACATCCACCCTTATTATGACAACGCCGTGGCTGCGCACAGATCATACAGCGGCCGCGCTGATGTTGTGCTAATCAGGCCTCAAGCTGTAATTAGTTACACATTTACCGTTCATCCACTGCCTGGTGCTGCGGAGAAATTACATGAGAGGTTCCAGTGTGGGATAATTATGCTGGGAACTCTCAGGATTACATTCTCCTGCTAATGTGCAGCTCTCTGCTTCATGTAACTGGCAGTGTAATTCTACGCTAACTGATCTAAAGAGCTGCAATTACACCCCCGACCTCTGTCGCTGTATAGCAGCACCTGCCTGCAGAATACTATCATCCATGTGCTAAGCCTAGTAACCTCAGGGAGTCCTGCTCTCCCTTCCTCCAGCCACTAGAGGTCACTGTCTGCAGTACAGGTGGCAGGCTGTCTGTCTGTCTTCCGAATGAGAAGCCTGTCATCTTTACTGGCTGGATTAGCAGAAGAGAATAAAGGCTCAGCTCCAGGTATAATAAATCACTCAATGAAGAATGAAATATACACCTGCTTTTGTCAGTATAATGAAGCACATGTTTTGGCTTATACAGTTCTCAGTAATAATGTTGTCAAGGTTCCTCCAGTTTTTTAACTGCTACCGGCTCAAAATGATTGCTGAATTTACCACAGTGGTGTCAGATTTCCTTTACTTACATTGCATAGAATAATGGGAAGTGATTAGCAAGAAAGCAGTGGGTGGTTCCTTATGAGCCAATGTTGTGACTGACGGTATGTTGCAGCCAGAAGCCCCGCCCCATGCCATGACTGCTGCATCCAGAAGCCCCGCCCCATTCCATGACTGCTGCATCCAGAAGCCTCACCCCATTCCATGACTGCTGTAACCAGAAGCCCCGCCCCATTCCATGACTGCTGCAGCCAGAAGCCCCACCCCATTCCATGACTGCTGCATCCAGAAGCCCCGCCCCATTCCATGACTGCTGCATCCAGAAGCCTCACCCCATTCCATGACTGCTGTAACCAGAAGCCCGCCCCATTCCATGACTGCTGCATCCAGAAGCCTCACCCCATTCCATGACTGCTGTAACCAGAAGCCCCGCCCCATTTCATGACTGCTGCAGCCAGAAGCCCCACCCCATTTCATGACTGCTGCAGCCAGAAGCCCCGCACCATTCCATGACTGCTGCAGCCAGAAGCCCCGCACCATTCCATGACTGCTGCAGCAAGAAGCCCCACCCCATTCCATGACTGCTGCAGCCAGAAGCCCGCCCCATTCCATGACTGCTGCATCCAGAAGCCTCACCCCATTCCATGACTGCTGCATTCAGAAGCCCCGCCCCATTCCATGACTGCTGCAGCCAGAAGCCCCGCCCCATTCCATGACTGCTGCAGCCAGAAGCCCCGCCCCATTCCATGACTG
Source organism: Hyperolius riggenbachi (assembly GCF_040937935.1). Classification (NCBI taxonomy): domain Eukaryota; kingdom Metazoa; phylum Chordata; class Amphibia; order Anura; family Hyperoliidae; genus Hyperolius; species Hyperolius riggenbachi. The sequence goes on from NC_090649.1 coordinate 502,051,068, forward strand.
CTGCAGCCAGAAGCCCCGCCCCATTCCATGACTGCTGCAGCCAGAAGCCTCACCCCATTCCATGACTGCTGCAGCCAGAAGCCCCGCCCCATTCCATGACTGCTGTAACCAGAAGCCCCGCCCCATTCCATGACTGCTGCAGCCAGAAGCCCCACCCCATTCCATGACTGCTGCAGCCAGAAGCCCCGCACCATTCCATGACTGCTGCCAGAGCCGGGACAAGGTCCTCCAGCAGCCAAGGCTGAGACACCAAAGTGCGCCCCTCCCTTCCTCCACCCCAGCCGTCACACACTGATTGCTATTACACTAAGAGGCACCCCAGGGCCCCCAACACCTTAATCTCTAGTTATCTGGCTTGTAGTCACTGCCATGTATCTCATTTTCTTATTTCTTTCTGCTTCAAACACAATTAGGAATGACAGCTGAATGAATTGTGCGCCCCCTCCTACACTGCGCCCTGAGGCTGGAGCCTCTCCAGCCTATGCCTCAGCCCGGCCCTGACTGCTGCAGCAGAAGCCCCGCCCCATTCCATGACTGCTGCAGCCAGAAGCCCTGCCCTATTCCATGACTGGTGCAGTCAGAAGCCCCGCCCCATTCCATGACTGCTGCAACCAGAAGCCTCGCCCCATTCCATGACTGCTGCAGCCAGAAGCCTCGCCCCATTCCATGACTGCTGCAGCCAGAAGCCTCGCCCCATTCCATGACTGCTGCAGCAGAAGCCCCGCCCCATTCCATGACTGCTGCAGCCAGTAGCCCCGCCCCATTCCATGACTGCTGCAACCAGAAGCCCCGCCCCATCTCATGACTGAAGCTGCCAGTTGGCTGCACAGACAGTCCTTCCGCTAAGACGGTACCATTTGAATGACAAACAGGTAAACTATGACCATGTGACCTGCTGATTGGAATGTTTAGGTGTGTAGCTACTTTTTCATGAATGGAATATGTTGCGGTCAGTTCGGGACCTGTGAGGAGACCTAGAGAGGGGCTGGTATGAGGGGTGCCTGGCCTGATGTGACTGGATGAGATGAGCCTGGACAGTCCCAATCTTACAGCCAGGCTGTGTTCCTTTCTTCTCATTGTAAGCAGGAAATTCTCTGCAGCCAGACTACAGCTGGATTGTGGAGCTTTATACACATGCGGGATGGTTGTTGCTCGAGTTGGCTGGTGGGGGCTTTTACTTCTGCGAGTCTAGCGTGTGTACAGCAGCAGTGGTGCTCAGCAGAGCTCGAATATTCGAGTAGCTCGAATATGCGAGCTCTTTTTAAGCTATTCGAGCTCGGTATTCGAGCTCCGAATAGCTGGAGCTATTCGAATGGGCTATTCGAGTGAACCCGAATAGCCCATTCACTATTCGCGCTATTCGAGCTAACAGCGCTATTCGAGCTCGAATACCGAGCTCGAATAGCGTCATAGCCCAGATTGATGTCCTTAGAGCCAATCAGAGGGCTCCCAGGCCCTCTGACGGCAGCCAATCACAGAGGGGGGCCCTGGCCAGCCCCTACCCTATAAATAGCGGCCGCCATGTTCCGTTTCTCCGTCCTTGCCTGACTTTGCACAGAGAGAGATCTGCTCCTTTGTGCGTTGGCTTAGCAAGAGCTCTATTGTGGTCATTTACCTAGCGTTTTTGCTCACATACACCTGCTATACACACCTATATTGTTGTTAGTTAGATAGACATTGTATTTTAGTTAGTAGCTTTTGTGTTACATAGAGAGAGACTCGTACAGCTGCTGCAGGCTTACAGCTTTAGGCCTCAGGGTCTTGCCTGTGTGGGCAGCTGTTCTCTCCTGTCCTCTGTTTATTTCTCATCTATCCCAGTATTTCTGCTGTCCTTTACTACTGATTGATTGTATTTTGTATTGTAGTTATATACTGTAACTGTACTAGGACACTCACTGTCACTGTTCATAGGTTAGCTCCTGCGTGTGCGTGCACTCACTGTCTGTGTACACACACTCTATTTCCTTCTGAATAGTTATATACTGTAACTGTACTAGGACACTCACTGTCACTGTTCATAGGCTACTAGCTCCTGCGTGTGTGTGTGCACTCACTGTCTGTGTACACACACTCTATTTCCTTCTGAATAGTTATATACTGTAACTGTACTAGGACACTCACTGTCACTGTTCATAGGCTACTAGCTCCTGCGTGTGCGTGCACTCACTGTCTGTGTACTGTACACACACTCTATTTCCTTCTGAATAGTTATATACTGTAACTGTACTAGGACACTCACTGTCACTGTTCATAGGCTACTAGCTCCTGCGTGTGCGTGCACTCACTGTCTGTGTACTGTAGTGTACACACACTCTATTTCCTTCTGAATAGTTATATACTGTAACTGTACTAGGACACTCACTGTCACTGTTCATAGGCTACTAGCTCCTGCGTGTGCGTGCACTCACTGTCTGTGTACTGTACACACACTCTATTTCCTTCTGAATAGTTATATACTGTAACTGTACTAGGACACTCACTGTCACTGTTCATAGGCTACTAGCTCCTGCGTGTGCGTGCACTCACTGTCTGTGTACTGTACACACACTCTATTTCCTTCTGAATAGTTATATTCTGTAACTGTACTAGGACACTCACTCACTGACACTGTTCATAGGCTACTAGCTCCTGCGTGTGCGTGCACTCACTGTCTGTGTACTGTAGTGTACACACACTCTATTTCCTTCTGAATAGTTATATACTGTAACTGTACTAGGACACTCACTGTCACTGTTCATAGGCTACTAGCTCCTGCGTGTGCGTGCACTCACTGTCTGTGTACTGTACACACACTCTATTTCCTTCTGAATAGTTATATACTGTAACTGTACTAGGACACTCACTGTCACTGTTCATAGGCTACTAGCTCCTGCGTGTGCGTGCACTCACTGTCTGTGTACTGTACACACACTCTATTTCCTTCTGATTACTGATTGATTATTTTAATTTCTAGTTGTACTTACTGTTACTACTTACTGTACTAGTAGGGACACTCAGTCACTGTTCATAGGCTAGCTCCTGCGTGTGCGTGCACTCACTCACTGTCTGTGTACACACACTCTATTTCCTTGTGATTACTACTGATTATTGTAACTGCTAGTTGTACTTCCTGACTGTTACTACTTACTTAGAGGGAACCAGAGATGAACGTTTCACACAAAATAAACATATCAGTTGATAGCTTGTAAAGAATAAATGCTCTACCCGATAATTTCGCCACTCTGGTGTGCCTTTTTGAGTGCTTTTTATGCATTATTGCTCCAGGAAATATCCAATATGGCCGCCGGCTCATATTCCTTCTGCTTCCAGGTTATGAGGTGTTCTGGATGTGCTGTATAGGCTATATGAGACTATAGACAAGCAGGGCTGCTGCTGTAGGCTTTCATCTGTGTTTTTCAACGTCATATTCTGGTATGCTTTGTGGCTGCCTGTAGGAAGTGTCTCTCATAGTAATGAAACTGCATACAGTAGATAATAATGATGACTGGCTGCACAGACAGAGCACACAGATCACACAGCCACACTTGTCTGTTAGACAGAGATTTTTCCTGCAGCATCAGCCCCTGCCATGTCATAACAGCTCTCAGTATGTAAAGCATGAAATTTGAGCCAGGAGGGGGAAGGCTTGGGCTTGAAAACACTCCACAGAAGAGTGACTCAGCTATAATGATTCCAGGTCAAACCTCGACTGAATAGTCGGTGGATTCTTATCACAGTTGATAACAGATAGATTAGACTGAGAAGAATACAACTAAAAGCAGGGTAGGTGTTTACTGTCATGTTCCCACTGATAAATGTAATAAAATACATGAGGGTGCTTCGTCTCTGGTTCTCTTTACTTACTGTAGTAGGGACACTCACTCAGTCACTGTTCATAGGCTAGCTCCTGCGCGTGTTTGCGCGTGCGTGCACTCACTGTCTGTAGTGTACAAACACTCTATTTCCTTGTGATTATTACTACTGATTATTGTAACTTCTAGTTGTACTTCCTGACTGTTACTACTTACTTACTGTACTACACAATCACTCAGTCACCTCGCCCACCAACCCACTCCATTAAAGTACCCCACTTTTCACCCGCCCTTTTAAAAAACTTTTGTGTTTACGCCCAAAACATCGAAGATGTCTGGAAGTGGCAGCCAGCGCGGTTTGGGCAAGGGGAAGGGCAGCAAGGGAATCAGGAGGAGAGGGAGCAGCATTGTGGCAAGCCGTGGGCGCGGCCGCGCCACCATGCACAGTTCCGCAGCAGCAGCAGCGGCTAACATTCCTCCTATAGCCACTGGCCGTGGAGGCCTTGGGCGCCGCCCAGCAGGAGCATCTGCAACTCACGCTGCAGAGACACAGCAGCAGCAGCGTGTAGCACCTGCTCCGATTTTCCTCCAGCCGGGTCGGAAACGTCCCATTGAGGAAACGGATGCAGACACTGTGGTGCAACTGATGACGGAGGATGAGCAGCCTGCCATCAGCTCTGCATCCGAGGCCTCCACCCTCACCACCACCACCACCACCCCTGTTCGCAGCAGCCGCCCAGCAGGGCCTGGGGAGGAGGCCAGTTCACCGTCACAAGTTGGCGACCTGTCACTCAGCAGTATTTTTACCCCAGGCACCATCAGGGTATTGTCTGCTGTTGTTGGCGATTTGGAGGAGGAGATGCTGATGGGCACTTTGGGGGAGGAGGGATTGGACAGCAAGACTGTGGCGACAGTCAAGCAGCCCATCCATGCATCAGGAGAGGAGTTTGGGGGGTCATCATCCCAGCAGGACATGTTTCAGGAGGGGGAGGATGATGATGACACGGTGACAGACAGAGACTGGGTGCCACCAGCTCCAGGGGATGTCATCATTAGCAGCTCTGAGGAGGAGGAGGAGGATGCGCTTGTGGGCCTTGCAAGGAGGCGCATCATTGCAAGCATTGGCAGCAGTAGGCAGGTCCCACAGCCTGCTGGTGTCTCAGGCTCAGCAGCAGCAGCAGCAGCAGCATCTGCCAGTACCACCACCAACCGCACCCAAGCCCCCCCCCCAACTACCACAGGGAGACAGGCAGCAGCGGTTCCATGCCGTAGGGGGTTGTTTTTGTCACCAATCTGGCGATTTTTCACCATGCCCACAGTTTACAGCAAGTACGCCACTTGCAACCACTGTCAGCAGAAGTTGAGCAGAGGTGCAGACCCCTTAAAGTTCAGCACCAGCTCGCTCATCAACCACCTTGCTGCGAAACATTTCCACCAGCATGAGGAGTTCCAGAGGCTGAAGGCATCTGGTGCTGGCAGTGGCACCACACCCATCACTGCACAGCCTTCAGCAGCAGCAGCAGCAGCAACAGCAGCCACCCGCCCTCCTGCTCCTCCAGCAGCACCAGCAGGAGTGCGGAAACACACTGCTCCTCCCCCCTCTGCAACTCCTGCCGCCGACACTGAGGCCTGTTCTGGCAGCCAGTCCTCAGTGGCCTCCTCTGCTGTGTCTGCTGATTCCCGTGCCAGCAAAAGGCCACGCCAGAGCCTTTTGAGCGAGTCCTTCCAGGGGGTGGTTAGGGCTCTGCCTCCCAGCAGCCGTCACGTGCGGCAGCTGAACGGCTTGCTGGCACGGGCCATGTGCTCCCAACTCCTGCCGTACACGCTCGTGCAGGAGGGGAGCGACATGCGTGCGCTGCTTGCTTGTGCAGCCCCAGACTGGCAGCTCCCCAGCAGACACTTCTTCGCCCGCAAGGCCATTCCTGCACTGCACCGCTTTGTGATGGCCAATGTGGAGCAAGGGCTGGAGCACGCGGTTGGTGAAAGGGTCCACGTCACCATGGACTCCTGGAGCAGCCGCTTCGGGACAGGCCGCTACCTGTCCTTCACTGTCCACTGGGTCAGCTTGGTGGAAGGGGGAGAGGATGGGAGAGCAGCAGCGGGCACAGCAGCAGCAGCAACACAGTGGGTGGTGCCACCCCGCAGGGTCGGGGGAACTGCAGCAGGTTCCTCCGATCCTCTGCCATCCTCCGGCACACCTGGCCAAACCCCCCGCCTCAGCAGCAGCGTGAAGGCCCGCCACTGCCAAGCGCTGCTGCAGTTGGTCAGCCTTGGGAAGACCAAGCTGACGGCAACCCATGTGTTGGCCAAACTCCAGGAGCAGGAGAGGATTTGGCTGACCCCCAGAGGTTTCAGAGTCGGAGAGGTGGTGGCCGACAATGGGGCCAATCTGGTTGCCGCAATAGACAGGGGAAACCTGACCGACATCCCCTGTCTTGCCCACGTGCTGAACCTGGTGGTGCAGAAGTTCTTGCGCACCTACCAGGGGATGGGCGAACTGCTGGAAACGGCAAGGAACGTTGTGCGTCACTTCCGGTGCTCGGCTGCAGCCTGTGCGAGCCTGGAAGACGTGCAAAAGGAGCTGGAGCTGCCACGCCATCGGCTGATCCTTGACGTTCCGACTCGCTGGAACTCCACCCTGGCGATGTTGGAGCGTCTGGTTGAACAGAAGCACGCTGTCAACCAGTACCTTGCCCTGGCCACTGTTTCCGCCGCTCAGAGAAGGGACAAGACCAGCAACATCCCGTCCATCGTCCCCGATGATGACTGGAGGCACATGCAGCAGGTGTGCTTAGTGCTGGCTCCCTTTCTGCAGGCCACTAACATGGTGAGCAGGGACCATGCTATGGTCTGCGAGTGGGTGCCCCTGGTTTGTCTGCTGAACAGGGCCCTCGATGCTTTGCTGGAACAGGGAGCGGCAGCCTTGGCCCAGCAGGAGTGGCATGCAGCTGCACAGTCCACCTCTGAGGGGGAGGAGGAGGAGGACTTGGTGGAGGTCCCTGACCTTGCTGCTGATGAGGGGGATCAGCACAGTGCAGCTGAGTTGGTGCGGGGGTGGAGAGAGGATGAGGCGGCAGAGGAGGAGGATGAGGACAGCAGCACTGCCGTCGATGTGCCAGCAGACGTGGCCCGCCTCTTCCCAATAGCAGCGCACATGCTGACGTGCCTGCGCAGGGACCCCAGGGTGATCCAGATGAAGCAGAGGGAGGACATCTGGATCAGCATGATGTTGGACCCGCGCCTCAAGGGGAAGTTGAGCCAGTTCCTGCCGCCTGCAGGAGGAGACCCAGCGCAACAAATAAGGAGCTTGCAGCAGGCCCTTGTTGAGCGCTTGGAGGAAGCCTTCCCCCAGCCTTCCACCCCCACTGTCCAGCAGCCAGCACAGAGGCAGCAGCAGGTGCCTGCATCCAGCAGCAAGCGCCCCACAGACCTGCTGTCTCTCAGCCATGAGCTCTACAGGACTGTAGAGGCTCCGGCAGCAGTGACTAGAGAGGAGGTGCATGCAGCAGCATCCTCCACCGGTCACAGCCAGCGCCTGACCCGCATGGTGGCTGACTACATGGGGTCCTACAGCGGGCTTGACAGCGATGCCCCTGTTGATCCCATGGAGTATTGGGTCAAGCGCCTGGAGATCTGGAGCGAGCTGGCACAGTACGCCCTGGAAGTGCTGTCCTGCCCCCCTTCCAGCGCGCTGTCCAAGCGCTGCTTCAGTGCAGCTGGTGGCGTGGTCACCGAGAAACGCTCACGTCTGTCTCACAAGTCTGTGGACAGACTGACGTTTCTCAAGATGAACCAGGCGTGGGTGGAAGGCGAGTTCCTGGCCCCTGTTGTCGGCGAGAGGGGGACATGAACTGGCTGCCGGAACTTAGAACCATCGTTAATGTGCCTTACCACCCTTTACCCCCCCCTGGCTCCTGCTCACTAAGCCAGCCTGGTTCACTTTGACTATTACGTCGCCTGCAGCCACACATTTTACAACTACAGTGGGCTGCTGTGTACTGCCCTTCTGCTGTCTGTCTGTGTTTCCCACTGCCAGAGTACACAGAATTACCTTCTGCTGCCACTCTGCCACCAGCTATTACGTCAAACAATAGCTGCTCACATTACTCCTCCATTCCTCCTGCTGCTGCTGCTGTCGGTCTGTGTTTTCCACTGTCAGGGTACACAGATTTACCTTCTGCTGCCACTCTGCCACCAGCTATTACGTCAAAAAAATAGCTATATCTGTGTAATTGGTTGTAAAACCAAAACTACAAAACCATTAAAAAAAAAAGTTTAATTTTTCTGAGGTGCCCGGGTTGAAAACTGTGTTGTCCCAGTTGTGTATTGGACACGATGTGGGCTGCACGACCGCTGTCTGGGACCTCCTGTTGTGTTTATTTACAGCCCTGGTATCACCCGCTAGGTACCAGGGCTATTATGTCACGCTGCCTGCCTGCTGCCACACTCACACTACTCCTCCATTCCTCCTGCTGCTGCTGCTGTCTGTCTGTGTTTCCCACTGCCAGGGTACACAGAATTACCTTCTGCTGCCACTCTGCCACCAGCTATTACGTCAAACAATAGCTGCTCACATTACTCCTCCATTCCTCCTGCTGCTGCTGCTGTCGGTCTGTGTTTCCCACTGCCAGGGTACACAGAATTACATTCTGCTGCCACTCTGCCACCAGCTATTACGTCAAAAAATAGCTATATCTGTGTAATTGGTTGTAAAACCAAAACTACAAAACCATTAAAAAAAAAAAAAAGGTTTAATTTTTCTGAGGTGCCCGGGTTGAAAATTGTGTTGTCCCAGTTGTGTATTGGACACGATGTGGGCTGCATGACCGCTGTCTGGGACCTCCTGTTGTGTTTATTTACAGCCCTGGTATCACCCGCTAGGTACCAGGGCTATTATGTCACGCTGCCTGCCTGCTGCCACACTCACACTACTCCTCCATTCCTCCTGCTGCTGCTGCTGTCTGTCTGTGTTTCCCACTGCCAGGGTACACAGAATTACATTCTGCTGCCACTCTGCCACCAGCTATTACGTCAAACAATAGCTGCTCACATTACTCCTCCATTCCTCCTGCTGCTGCTGCTGTCGGTCTGTGTTTCCCACTGCCAGGGTACACAGAATTACATTCTGCTGCCACTCTGCCACCAGCTATTACGTCAAACAATAGCTATATCTGTGTAATTGGTTGTAAAACCAAAACTACAAAACCATTAAAAAAAAAAAAAGGTTTAATTTTTCAGAGGTGCCCGGGTTGAAAACTGTGTTGTCCCAGTTGTGTATTGGACACGATGTGGGCTGCACGACCGCTGTCTGGGACCTCCTGTTGTGTTTATTTACAGCCCTGGTATCACCCGCTAGGTACCAGGGCTATTATGTCACGCTACCTGCCTGCTGCCACACTCACACTACTCCTCCATTCCTCCTGCTGCTGCTGCTGTCTGTCTGTGTTTCCCACTGCCAGGGTACACAGAATTACATTCTGCTGCCACTCTGCCACCAGCTATTACGTCAAACAATAGCTGCTCACATTACTCCTCCATTCCTCCTGCTGCTGCTGCTGTCGGTCTGTGTTTCCCACTGCCAGGGTACACAGAATTACATTCTGCTGCCACTCTGCCACCAGCTATTACGTCAAACAATAGCTATATCTGTGTAATTGGTTGTAAAACCAAAACTACAAAACCATTAAAAAAAAAAAGGTTTAATTTTTCTGAGGTGCCCGGGTTGAAAACTGTGTTGTCCCAGTTGTGTATTGGACACGATGTGGGCTGCACGACCGCTGTCTGGGACCTCCTGTTGTGTTTATTTACATCCCTGGTATCACCCGCTAGGTACCAGGGCTATTATGTCACGCTGCCTGCCTGCTGCCACACTCACACTACTCCTCCATTCCTCCTGCTGCTGCTGCTGTCTGTCTGTGTTTTCCACTGCCAGGGTACACAGAATTACATTCTGCTGCCACTCTGCCACCAGCTATTACGTCAAACAATAGCTGCTCACATTACTCCTCCATTCCTCCTGCTGCTGCTGCTGTCGGTCTGTGTTTCCCACTGCCAGGGTACACAGAATTACATTCTGCTGCCACTCTGCCACCAGCTATTACGTCAAACAATAGCTATATCTGTGTAATTGGTTGTAAAACCAAAACTACAAAACCATTAAAAAAAAAAAAAGGTTTAATTTTTCTGAGGTGCCCGGGTTGAAAATTGTGTTGTCCCAGTTGTGTATTGGACACGATGTGGGCTGCACGACCGCTGTCTGGGACCTCCTGTTGTGTTTATTTACAGCCCTGGTATCACCCGCTAGGTACCAGGGCTATTATGTCACGCTGCCTGCCTGCTGCCACACTCACACTACTCCTCCATTCCTCCTGCTGCTGCTGCTGTCTGTCTGTGTTTCCCACTGCCAGGGTACACAGAATTACATTCTGCTGCCACTCTGCCACCAGCTATTACGTCAAACAATAGCTGCTCACATTACTCCTCCATTCCTCCTGCTGCTGCTGCTGTCGGTCTGTGTTTCCCACTGCCAGGGTACACAGAATTACATTCTGCTGCCACTCTGCCACCAGCTATTACGTCAAACAATAGCTATATCTGTGTAATTGGTTGTAAAACCAAAACTACAAAACCATTAAAAAAAAAAAAAGGTTTAATTTTTCAGAGGTGCCCGGGTTGAAAACTGTGTTGTCCCAGTTGTGTATTGGACACGATGTGGGCTGCACGACCGCTGTCTGGGACCTCCTGTTGTGTTTATTTACAGCCCTGGTATCACCCGCTAGGTACCAGGGCTATTATGTCACGCTACCTGCCTGCTGCCACACTCACACTACTCCTCCATTCCTCCTGCTGCTGCTGCTGTCTGTCTGTGTTTCCCACTGCCAGGGTACACAGAATTACATTCTGCTGCCACTCTGCCACCAGCTATTACGTCAAACAATAGCTGCTCACATTACTCCTCCATTCCTCCTGCTGCTGCTGCTGTCGGTCTGTGTTTCCCACTGCCAGGGTACACAGAATTACATTCTGCTGCCACTCTGCCACCAGCTATTACGTCAAACAATAGCTATATCTGTGTAATTGGTTGTAAAACCAAAACTACAAAACCATTAAAAAAAAAAAAAGGTTTAATTTTTCAGAGGTGCCCGGGTTGAAAACTGTGTTGTCCCAGTTGTGTATTGGACACGATGTGGGCTGCACGACCGCTGTCTGGGACCTCCTGTTGTGTTTATTTACATCCCTGGTATCACCCGCTAGGTACCAGGGCTATTATGTCACGCTGCCTGCCTGCTGCCACACTCACACTACTCCTCCATTCCTCCTGCTGCTGCTGCTGTCTGTCTGTGTTTTCCACTGCCAGGGTACACAGAATTACATTCTGCTGCCACTCTGCCACCAGCTATTACGTCAAACAATAGCTGCTCACATTACTCCTCCATTCCTCCTGCTGCTGCTGCTGTCGGTCTGTGTTTCCCACTGCCAGGGTACACAGAATTACATTCTGCTGCCACTCTGCCACCAGCTATTACGTCAAACAATAGCTATATATCTGTGTAATTTGTTTTACAAACAAAACCAAAAAAACATAAAAAAAAAAGGTTTAATTTTTCTGAGGTGCCCGGGTTGAAAACTGTGTTGTCCCAGTTGTGTATTGGACACGATGTGGGCTGCACGACCGCTGTCTGGGACCTCCTGCCTGCTGTGTTTATTTACAGCCCTGGTATCACCGCTAGGTACAAGGGCTATTATGTCACGCTGCCTGCCTCATTGACTGCCTCCTGCCACACACTCATCCTCCTCCTCCTGCTGCTGAATTTACCTCCTGCTGTCTGTGTGTTTCCACTGCCAGGGAGCACATACAATGGCGCTTCCGACATGCGTGCGCCACCAGCTATTTGTTACGCTCAAAAATAGCTGCATTTCTTTAAAAAAAAAAAATTGAAAAGAGAAATAAGTGAAGAAGAAGAAGACGATATAGAAAAAGGAGAAGAAGAAGAAGACGATATAGAAAAAGGAGAAGAAGAAGAAGACGATATAGAAAAAGGAGAAGAAGAAGAAGACGATATAGAAGAAGAAGAAGAAGAAGAAGAAGACGATATAGAAGAAGAAGAAGGAGAAGGAGAAGGAGAAGGAGAAGGAGAAGGAGAAGGAGAAGGAGAAGGAGAAGGAGAAGGAGAAGGAGAAGGAGAAGAAGGAGAAGAACTGAAAAAATTCTGGACACAACTTCTCTTTCCACCATTTTTTTTTTAAAGGAACATCCCCACATAATCACTTGCTGTTGTTACTTGGAAAAAAAGATGTTTCTTGCATCATTCACCCTCAAAACAAGTGTTGGAAGCTATTTAAGGCCAATTCGAATAGTCAGCTCGAATAATGAGCTCGAATACCGACTCGAATAGTGAGCTCGAAGTCCGAGGTCGAATCGAATAGTAAAAATTATTCGACTCGAATATTCGACTGACCTCGAATAATTTACTATTCGAATTCGACCAAACTCTAATTTTAAAAAGGGGTATTTGAGCATCACTGTACAGCAGTCCTGATGAGCACCTGATCACCTTGGCCAAGTGCAGGCAGCACCCATTCTCCTCCTCCTCACTCGTCCTGCTCTGCTGGGCCATCATCCCTTCACCTTCCCCCTCCACGTAGTGATGCTTCCGTACAGCACTGGGCCCCGACCCTCCCCCCCCCCCCCACCCCCACGTAGTGATGCTTCTGTACAGCACTGGGCCCCGATCCTCCCCCGCCCCCCAGGGCTCTGATCCCTGCAGGCAGCACCCATTCTCCTCCTCACTCATCCTGCTCTGCTGGGCCATCATCCCTTCACTCCCCCTCCACGTAGTGATGCTTCTTTACAGCACTGGGCCCCGATCCTCCCCCGCTCCCCAAGGGCTCTGATCCCTGCAGGCAGCACCCATTCTCCTCCTCCTCACTCGTCCTACTCTGCTGGGCCATCATCCTGGACCTCAGGAGATGCAGAACGGACCCGTAGCTTCCTAGTGTGCTGCTCACATGCTCCATTATCACCATGTCCAGGGTTATCGGTTGAGTTACTTTAGTCAATAAACCCAACCTGCATCATTTCTTGGGGACAGCAGATGGGTTGCCACCGACAGAATGGCACCCGGTAGCTCGGCAATGCACTGGATGCTGCAAGGGCCCTCCGAGCGGCACAGCATGTCCGGAATGCTGCCTCTACAGCTCTGTAGGTTTCCTGAGGGCCTGAGCACCCTTCTGCCCGCTCTTCAGCAACACATCAATGTTACAGATTCTGAAAAGCTGACTCATGTTAGTGTATCCAGGCCCCAAGCCTCACTATGTACCATCTATATCTGTGAAGAGGGTGCCTAGACTGCTGGGAGAGGCCAGCGGAGGTCATGCAGTTATCACACAGCTGGAATATTTGGCTTCCTCTTTGATGGAACGTAAAGCTGAAGAGCAGCTCGGAATACAGAGCAGATCTCATACAGGCTGCCTTCCAATCATGGAAACCCTACAGTGCTGCATCCTGCTGGAGAAGGGTGGAACCTCATAAACCGGAGTGATTGCTGCCGGTTATTGCTGAGGGCAGCTGCTGCTGGATGATCAGCCAAATGCAGCCAACAACCTCTGCTTTATGACGTGATAGACTGAAAGCACAGATCTTAGCAGAAAACATGACCTGTGGCTCCTGCTGGGGGGTCAGTGAGCTCTGCCAGGCTTTCTGATCATCCTCCATGCGAATCCAGCCCACCTGATCCTTATAAAGAGCGCCAGCAGCCAACTTGTCCCACCGCAGCCCAGAGAGGCCCGACTCCTGCAGAGCAGCCAGCTGAGGAGCTCATCAGGATCACAGATGTTTTCACAGCTGCAGAGATTGTCCGCTATAACGTGAGAGGCCTGGTGACCGTCCAGCGCGGATAGCGAGGCACGCCTAAGGGCGAGTCTGTAAACACGGCTCCGCTCACTCATCACTTGCCTGGAAAACGGGAAAAGCAGCTAATCTCAGAACATACAAAAATAAAATCACATTATATATGGTTAAAGGTACATGCCAGCCAAAAATGGAAAGGCAGGAAGTTGTCAAAAATTTCCAAAGGGAGTAAAAGTATTGCTGTAATATTTCTACCCGCGGCTCTCATCCTGATTGCTGAATGTGGTTCCCAACTGAAGATGACTGTGATACCACTGTATCCTGGTGCTATGAGCACAAACACTGAAGGGTACATGTTGCGGGTAGCTCCCCACCCGCCCCAAGCTATCTTCCGCCCTAGGCAGGGGCCTCCGTGGCCTGCCCCTAAATCCTTCCCTGCTGCTGCCATCTAACCAGTGGTGTAATTACCACAGGAGAAGCTTTGTAACTCCTCGGGGGCCTGGCTTATTCCCTCCCTCCTTCTGTGATCCAGCAGGCCCCTCCCCCATCCCTAGTAGCCTTTGTCTGCCCTTTAGTGCAGAATGTAGTCGCCTGCTGAAGATCACTGTGACCTGTGATGTGGAAGAAGCTTTGTAGCTCCTCAGAAGCCTGGCTTCTCCCCTCCCTCCTCCTGTGATCCAGCAGGCCCCTCCCATGACCTTAAAGCCTCTGTCTGCCTCTCACTTAGTGCAGAATGGAGGAAGTGTTCTGCTTGCTAAATCTCCTCCTCTGCACTACTCTGCATATTTGGAGGAGGCTGGCACATTTGTTTTGGGGAAGACATGGCTATGAATGGGGAGAGTAGGTGTATAGGTTGAGGGGGAGGGATAGGAGAACAGATGTGACATTGCTTCTTCTGGGGGTTGTTCTTTGCTGTTTAACCCCCTAGGAGTCACCATGGGGTAAAGGTGGGGATCATAGGGAAGGGGCCTATTGATTCCATGCAAGTATATTGAAGCAGTTAGCAGAAAAGCTAATTACAATATGCTACACATAGTATCTCAGAACAGCGGCTCAACCTCTGAAAATGCTTGAAAACCACTAATGACAAAAACCTCTTCAAGGCCCATTATAATCAGAGGACTTGGAGAATTATTGGCGGCTTTAAGGCTGTGAAATGCTGCCACATGGCTGATTCAACTACATGAATAAACTGTAATATACGAGTCAGGCCACTTGCTGGCTAACTGAATCAGCTGTCAGAAGCCTCAGTTCACTATTACCTGCCCCGCCTCCTGGCTGGGGCATAATGCGCCTATTAGGGTCATTTCCTGTTCACTGTCCCCAGCCCCGCCTCCTGGCCGGGGCTTAGTGTGCATATTAGGGTCATTTCCTGTTCACTATCCCCAGCCCAGCCTCCTGGCCGGGGCTTAGTGTGCCTATTAGGGTCATTTCCTGTTCACTGTCCCCAGCTTCAGCCTCCTGGCCGGGCTTAGTGTGCCTATTAGGGTCATTTCCTGTTCACTGTCCCCAGCCCCGCCTCCTGGCTGGGGCTTAGTGCACATATTAGGGTCATTTCCTGTTCACTGTCCCCAGCCCCGCCTCCTGGCTGGGGCTTAGTGCACATATTAGGGTCATTTCCTGTTCACTGTCCCCAGCCCCGCCTCCTGGCCAAGGCTTAGTGTGCATATTAGGGTAATTTCCAGTTCACTATCCCCAGCCCCGCCTCCTGGCCGGGGCTTAGTGTGCATATTAGGGTAATTTCCTGTTCACTGTCCCCAGCCCCGCCTCCTGGCCAGGGCTTAGTGTGCATATTAGGTTTATTTCCTGTTCACTATCCCCAGCCCCGCCTCCTGGCCGGGGCTTAGTGCGCATATTAGGGTTATTTCCTGTTCACTATCCCCAGCCCCGCCTCCTGGCCGGGGCTTAGTGTGCATATTAGGATCATTTCCTGTTCACAATCCCCAGTCCCACCTCCTGGCCGGGGCTTAGTGTGCATATTAGGATCATTTCCTGTTCACAATCCCCAGTCCCACCTCCTGGCCAGGGCTTAGTGTGCATATTAGGGTAATTTTCTGTTCACTATCCCCAGCCCCGCCTCCTGGCCGGGGCTTAGTGTGCATATTGGGGTAATTTCCTGTTCACTGTCCCCATCCCCACCTCCTGGCCGGGGCTTAGTGTGCATATTAGGGTCATTTCCTGTTCAGTATCCCCAGCCCCGCCTCCTGGCCAGGGCTTAGTGCGCATATTAGGGTTATTTCCTGATCACTGTCCCCAGCCCCGCCTCCTGGCCGTAGCTTAGTGCGCATATTAGGGTCATTTCCTGTTCACTATCCCCAGTCCCGCCTCCTGGCCAGGGCTTAGTGCGCATATTAGGGTAATTTCCTGTTCACTATCCCCAGCCCCGCCTCCTGGCCGTAGCTTAGTGCGCATATTAGGGTCATTTCCTGTTTACTATCCCCAGTCCCACCTCCTGGCAAGGGCTTAGTGTCCATATTAGGGTCATTTCCTGTTCACTATCCCCAGTCCCACCTCCTGGCCAGGGCTTAGTGTGCATATTAGGGTTATTTCCTGTTCACTATCTCCAGCCCCGCCTCCTGGCCAGGGCTTAGTGTGCATATTAGGGTCATTTCCTGTTCACTATCCCCAGCCCCGCCTCCTGGCCAGGGCTTAATGTGCATATTAGGGTTATTTCCTGTTCACTGTCCCCAGCCCCGCCTCCTGGCCAGGGCTTAGTGCGCATATTAGGGTCATTCCCTGTTCACTGTCCCCAGCCCCGCCTCCTGGCCGGGGCTTAGTGTGCATATTAGGGTTATTTCCTGTTCACTATCCCCAGCCCCGCCTCCTGGCCAGGGCTTAGTGTGCATATTAGGGTCATTCCCTGTTCACTGTCCCCAGCCCCGCCTCCTGGCCGGGGCTTAGTGTGCATATTAGGGTCATTTCCTGTTCACTGTCCCCAGCTCCGCCTCCTGGCCAGGGCTTAGTGTGCATATTAGGGTCATTTCCTGTTCACTATCCCCAGCCCCGCCTCCTGGTCGGGGCTTAGTGCGCATATTAGGGTCATTTCCTGTTCACTGTCCCCAGCCCCGCCTCCTGGCCAGGGCTTAGTGCGCATATTAGGGTTATTTCCTGTTCACTGTCCCCAGCCCCGCCTCCTGGCCAGGGCTTAGTGTGCATATTAGGGGTATTTCCTGTTCACTATCCCCAGCCCCGCCTCCTGGCCGGGGCTTAGTGCGCATATTAGGGTCATTTCCTGTTCACTATCCCCAGTCCCGCCTCCTGGCCAGGGCTTAGTGCGCATATTAGGGTCGTTTCCTGTTCACTATCCCCAGTCCCGCCTCCTGGCCAGGGCTTAGTGTGCATATTAGGGTAATTTCCTGTTCACTATCCCCAGCCCCGCCTCCTGGCCAGGGCTTAGTGCGCATATTAAGGTCATTTCCTGTTCACTATCCCCAGTCCCGCCTCCTGGCCAGGGCTTAGTGTGCATATTAGGGTAATTTCCTGTTCACTATCCCCAGCCCCGCCTCCTGGCCGGGGCTTAGTGTGCATATTAGGATCATTTCCTGTTCACGGTCCCCAGCCCCGCCTCCTGGCCAGGGCTTAGTGCGCATATTATTGTTATTTCCTGTTCACTATCCCCAGCCCCGCCTCCTGGCCAGGGCTTAGTGCGCATATTAGGGTTATTTCCTGTTCACTGTCCCCAGCCCCGCCTCCTGGCCGGGGCTTAGTGTGCATATTAGGGTCATTTCCTGTTCACTGTCCCCAGCCCTGCCTCCTGGCCGGGTCTTAGTGCGCATATTAGGGTTATTTCCTGTTCACTATCCCCAGCCCCGCCTCCTGGCCGGGGCTTAGTGTGCACATTAGGGTCATTTCCTGTTCACTGTCCCCAGCCCCGCCTCCTGGCCAGGGCTTAGTGTGCATATTAGGTTTATTTCCTGTTCACTATCCCCAGCCCCGCCTCCTGGCCGGGGCTTAGTACGCATATTAGGGTCATTTCCTGTTCACTATCCCCAGCCCCGCCTCCTGGCCGGGGCTTAGTGCGCATATTAGGGTCATTTCCTGTTCACTATTACCAGTCCCGCCTCCTGGCCGGGGCTTAATGCACATATTAGGGTCATTTCCTGTTCACTATCCCCAGCCCCGCCTCCTGGCCGGGGCTTAGTGCCCATATTAGGGTCATTTCCTGTTTACTGTCCCCAGCCCCGCCTCCTGGCCAGGGCTTAGTGCGCATATTCGGGTCATTTCCTGTTCACTATTACCAGTCCCGCCTCCTGGCCGGGGCTTAGTGCGCATATTAGGATCATTTCCTGTTCACTCTCCCCAGCCCCGCCTCCTGGCCAGGGCTTAGTGCGCATATTAGGGTCATTTCCTGTTCACTATTACCAGTCCCGCCTCCTGGCCAGTGCTTAGTGTCCATATTAGTGTCATTTCCTGTTCACTATCCCCAGCCCTGCCTCCTGGCCGGGGCTTAGTGTGCATATTAGGGTCATTTTCTGTTCACTATCCCCAGCCCCGCCTCCTGGCAAGGGCTTAGTGTGCATATTAGGGTCATTTCCTGTTCACTATCCCCAGCCCCGCCTCCTGGCTGGGGCTTAGTGCGCATATTGGGGTCATTTCCTGTTCACTATCCCCAGGCCCGCCTCCTGGCCGGGGCTTAGTGCGCATATTAGGGTAATTTCCTGTTCACTATTACCAGTCCCGCCTCCTGACCGGGGCTTAGTGCGCATATTATGGTTATTTCCTGTTCACTATTACCAGTCCCGCCTCCTGGCCGGTGCTTAGTGCGCATATTAGGGTCATTTCCTGTTCACTATTACCAGTCCCGCCTCCTGGCCAGGGTTTAGTGCGCATATTAGGGTCATTTCCTGTTCACTATCCCCAGTCCCGCCTCCTGACCAGGGCTTAGTGCTCATATGTTCCTCAGCAGTTCCTCAGCCAAGTAAATGCTTTTTGGACTAAAGTTACAAACGTTTGCTTATGTCTGGTCAGATTGTCAGCTCTGGGTCACACACATGGCTGCCTGAGAAGACAACAATAGCAGAGGTGGAAAGTGTGGAGTAATGGAATGGAATATTAGGTGTAATGGAAGATTGAGCAGCGCATGTTGTCTGCGCTCCAGCGTGGAGGGAAAGGCGACATGAGGTCATTGACAGCACGGAAAAATAGAACACAAAAGCCCTCCTGGATTCTAATTTAGGATTTACTCGCAGCAGTGAAATTATATAGAGCTAAAGGGTGAACAATCTGCAAGTAGTGTGAAGATTTAAAGGGGAACTGTTGGCTAAAACGTGGCCATAGGACAAATTCACTAAACTGAGGTAAAATTGCATGCCCAAGTAGTACTAAGCAATTTTACTGGTACTTACACTAGTTACTTGCATAGCATGCAGTACACACTTATTACCCAGGTAACAGGGGTTGTGCTATATGCCCAATGCGAGGTTCTTAAAGGGGTTCTGTAGGGGGGGGGGGGGGGGGGGGGGGGGGCTGAGGATAAAAACCGGCACTTACCTGGGGCTTCTGTCAGCCTCCTGTAGCAGTAATGTCCCACGCCGTCCTCCTCCGATCCGCCGTTCCCCCGGTCTAGCGCGACACGCCGCCCAACTGTGATTGCACTGCCGTGGCTCGCTCCCGCCCGCGTCATCGGAAGCTCACTGCGCAGTACAAGAGAACTTCGTACTGCACCTGCGCAGTAAGCTTCTGATGACGCGAGCGGCAGCGCGCATTATTCAGCTATGTCAGACGAATAATTGCCCAGTGCCGGCGGCAGGGAACGGGTGATCGGAGGAGGACGGCGTGGGACATTACTGCTACATGGGGCAGATAGAAGCCCCTGGTAAGTGGCGGGTTTTATCCTCAGCCCCCCCCCCCCCCCCCCCCCCCACAGAACCCCTTTAACTACTTGACCACTACATGTGGTGTTGCACTTATGGACCACAGCAATTTGCACATTTAAGCGCTCCTCCTATTCATTCGCCAATAACTTAATCATTACTTATTACACGGAAATGATTTTTATCTTGTTTATTTTGCCACCAATTAGGCTTTCTTTGGGTGGTACTTTTTTCTAAGAATTATTATATTCTATTTGCATTTTAACAGGAACAATAAGAATTTTTTTTTTTTAAATGGAAAAAAAAATCATTATTTCTCAGTTTTCAGCCATTATTAAAAAAATAAAATAAAAAGTGGTACTGTAGATAAAACCCACACATTTTATATGCCAATTTGTCCCGGATCCATCTGAAAATGGCGCCTGCGAATAATGGCGCATTATGTTGCCGCTAATCCGTTTGACACTTATCGCTATTTAACGTTAAAGCCTTATCGTTATTTAGCGCTGTTTATTTTATTGAAAATTAGCGTTAACACAGAACCCTCTCTGTACCTATCCCTAACCCCTAGACCCCCCCTGGTGGTGCCTAACCCTAACCACTTCCCTGGTGGTGCCTAACCCTAACCACCCCCCTGGTGGTGCCTAACCCTAACCACCCCCCTGGTGGTGCCTAACCCTAACCACCTCCCTGGTGGTGCCTTAACCTAACCACCCCCCTGGTGGTGCCTAAACCTAACCACTCACCTGTGGTGCCTAAACCTAACCACTCCCCCTGGTGGTTCCTAACCCAAAGACCCCCCTGGTGATGCCTAACCCTAACCACCCCCCTGGTGATGCCTAACCCTAACTACCCCCTTGTGGTGTATATTGTACTGGAACTATACCTAACCCTACTCTCACACAGAACCCTCCCTGTACCTATCCCTAACCCCTAGACCCCCCTGGTGGTGCCTAACCCTAACAAACCCCCTGGTGGCGCCTAACCCTAACCACTTCCCTGGTGGTGCCTAACCTTAACCACCCCCCTAGTGGTGCCTAACCCTAAATCTCCCCTGGTGGTGCCTAACCCTAACCACTTCGCTCATGGTGCCTAACCCTAACCACTTCGCTCATGGTGCCTAACCCTAATCACTTCCCTGGTGGTGCTTAACCCTAACCACTTCCCTGGTGGTGCCTAACCCTAACCACTTCCCTGGTGGTGCCTAACCCTAACCACCCCCCTGGAGGTGCCTAACCCTAAGCACCCCCCTGGTAGTGCCTAACCCTAAGCACCCCCCTGGTGGTGTGCCTAACCCTAAATCTCCCCTGGAGGTGCCTAACTCTAACCACCCCCCTGGTGGTGCCTAACCCTAACCACCCCCCTGGAGGTGCCTAACCCTAAGCACCCCCCTGGTGGTGTGCCTAACCCTAAATCTCCCCTGGAGGTGCCTAACTCTAACCACCCCCCTGGTGGTGCCTAACCCTAACCACCCCCTGGTGGTGCCTAACCCTAAGACCCCCCTGGTGGTGCCTAACCCTAAGACCCCCCCTGGTGGTGCCTAACCCTAACCACCCCCTGGTGGTGCCTAACCCTAACCTTGACAGTGTTACATTAAATCCATTCATTGTTTTGCAGTTAAATAACTTCTGCAGTTTGGCATATGTAGGGCGCTATTGATAAATAACGTTACTGTGGGCAATAACGTCTGCTGTTTGGCATATGAACGGCACTATTGATTAATAACATTACTGTGCGCCGTTTTTCTTCTTTTTTTCCCTGTGCACCATTATTATGCAGTACTAACGATAAATAGCGTATCTTTATAATGCGGCGCCATTTTTATGCATAGGCGCTGTGCGCCATTATTCACTGATCCAATTACAACGTTTAACTTATGTTCCAAATGTATGGTGACAATATTGTATTTGGAAATGAAGGTATATTGTTTCAGTCCTGTTGTCCGTTTACACCATATCACTTATTCTTATTACAAGCCCTTAGTTGTAAAAATAACAGTTATATATATATATATATATATATATATATATATATATATATATTACAAGTGTGTTATTTTGATAACTATGGGGGTGGGGTAGGGGGTTTTACTTATTTTTATTTGATTTACTGTATGTAGGTGTCTTTTTAGTTTTTGGACACTAGGTGTCCCCCCACTTTATTCACAGTACAGAGGAAGTGCTGGCTGTGTGTTTTTGTGACGCCTTCTCAAGTTGCAGACGATTTTGCAAGCCTCATGTGCAGATTTCACAGCACACATATTTCAGTCACTGTCCTTTCAGCAAACAGTCCCTGGTCATTTCTGGCCAAATCTATTCCTGTGCCCAGCTGATTAGCTCAGCTTTTAGCCAGCATGAAAGGGTGCAATTAACCAGCAGCACCTCTGCTGTGTGACAATGCCATCAATGTATCCTCTACTCCTGCAGAAATCATCAGATTAGGGTTCCCTGGAGAATGGTGTCTGCAATTAACTTTGAATTTCAAGCAAAATCGATTATTCTGACTGAATTGCTCAAATCCGATCATTTAGACTGAATTACACAAATTCGATAATCTTCTTTACGATTGCAAAGACAATAGAGATTGTATTATCTGTGATCCAGCAACCGGTCTTTTAACGTCATTTAGCTCACAGTCTTTCAAGCCATCGGATGCGACTATTCCCTGATGGTAACTGGAGTAAGTTAGACGGGATTGTCACAGTTTTTACTTTCACTTTGTTAAGTACCAATGGCTCTTGGTTGTGCCAGTGATCATTGATTACATGCACTTTCTTTGGCTTTGGGAACACATGTTCCCATTCACCAAAGTACTAATGGGCGGTGACAAGAATGTGCACGGGAGGAGCATGCGCAAGAGCACATGGTCGCGTGTGGCAGACGATTGTGGTGAGGTATGTATAAATTGACACCTCTTAAGCTAAGATGAACTCCCAAGGGGTGTAAATATACTGCTGCCACTGCAAAAAGTGAATAAAATGGGATTATACTCCAAAAACTAAATTTTCAGTAACTACTCTTAGGCCTCTTTTCCACGAGCAGTTGAACTGTGTGCTCAGCAAGCAGTTACCAGGCAGCAGTGAGCAGTTACCAGGCAGCAGCAAGCAGTTGTGAGACTTTAAGAGGCATTTCACTGCCTATCAACTGCCCATGGAAAAGAGGCCTTACTTACATAAAAGAACATTTGAAAGCATTCCCACATATTCCCTGTGTATAAAACGCTTTATTTTCACTGCAGAGAGCAGGAAAAGCTTTCATATCTCTGGTCATCAGCAACAGCAAATACAGTCATTGCCAGCTGAACCTCTCAGAGGACTGTTCACTCTGCCTTCCACTCTCCCCTCCTTCCTCTGCTGCACAAACACAATCCCCTGGCAAAAGCTAAGTCACTTCAGCAGAGGGAGGGAGCAGAGTGAAGACACAGGCCTCAGAGAGCTTCAGCTGGCAATGATTACATTTGCCAATGGTCAGAGATAAGCAAGCTTCTCCTGCTCTCTGCAGTGAAAAATAAACATTTTTACACACTGGGAGTATGTGAGAATACTTTCAAATGTTCTTTTATGTAGCCAAGAGTCTAGTTTCAGGAATATAATCTCACTTTCACTGGTGTAAGTAATGGTAGAATAGTTTTGTGACTATGTGTAATGACACAAAGAAATGATTGTGGTGCCATTGCTGGTCTAGGATCTCTGCAGAAGTTGCTACAAATAGATATGACCATGATTTGTATGTTGGGGTGACAGCAGTGATATATTAGTCACCCAGTAGCCAGCATATACTGACATCAGACAGGGGATTCAGTGCTGATTATCTGAAGCTGTCACTGTTTGGTATCTGTGTGTTGGTGCAGCACATCCTCAGTGCCTCCCGCCAAGCTGGCTGCTACTAGAACAGAACAGCAGGGATAGAATGACGATCGATCTATCTATTCACTGGCCTATTTATAGTGATATAACTGAAAGCTGATCTCTGTACAGATGGAGAGAAGCCGTGACCACTATGGGGAGGTGCTGCCTTACCGGTACTGGGAATAGTATATCATTATAACTCATGTGTAGGCTTCATCTACGTCACACCTGTAGCCATAGCAACAGATAGCGCTGGCACGATAACGTACCCATTGTAGTCATTTTAGGAAGCAAATAATATATAATCTGCAATCTGTGAGGCAGCCAAGATTTCACGTGCATAAAAACAGATACTACAGGACCAGTAACATGAAACGGTTAATGGCGTCATTAAGCCTCTGATATACACGAGTTAAAGCAGGCCTCCGCTGCATAAACCCCTCAGAACACATATATCCCCATAAGAGCACCATTGTAGATCTGTGAAATGTCAAGCTGTACAATTCAGTATATAAGAGACCTCATGTTTGTGGTCAGTCTCGTTATTTAATAGCCACACCTCACACAATCTCTCTGTCACTAGAACGCTGTCTTAGGATCTCTCCATAATAAGGAGGAATTGGCTGCTCCACAGGAAGGATATCCACAGAGCCAACAACAGAGGATGAACCCGACTGGATGGATTCTGGGTGGAAAGATGAATGTTATGTTAGCATTGGGACGGTTCTCTGACCTTTGCTTGTATGGGATGGTGACTGAGAGCGTCAGGGTGGAGCGCAGAGAACGCCTGAGTCATCTGTTATAATTTAAGTAGGCCTCAGTTACTTGGCCTGAGTTTTATGTAAAAGGCTTGTCCGCAGTGTATGCCTTTAAAATAGACAGAGGCATCTCAGGGTCTGCGTGTAGCAGAAGATACACGCAGATACTGAGAACATGTTCCTAAGAGAAGGCCATCGGTTTACTCTGACCTCCACTTACAGGACAGGAACAGTAAACATTGGCCATATTTACTAAACATTCACATTCCCGCATCTGGGTCAAGTGCCTCATCGATTATTAATCGAGTAGGTGTGTATGATGACACCACGAGTGGGTCCACCAATAGACTTATTTAGGGGGTGGCGAAGATGATGTCATATTTAACTCTTTCCTAGCCGGTATTAAATCTGGAGCGAGCAATGGAGAACGCACTTCTGCTTCTTCCTTCTGCACTAGCTCGCAAGGCCGACTGGGACCTAAGCATGTTCGTCCTTTCTGTAATCTGATATAATGTATGCTGTACATATGTAGTTTAGAGTAACGTAGTTAGGAAGAAGGTACCTGATTGACTTCAAGAGGGAGTCTAATCATGAGCTTATAACGCAACATGAAGATTGGCATGGCTAGGATATGATGAATGTATCTATCTGTATTCCTGTGACTTGAATAAATGACGGAAACATTGAAAGAAGCCTGAGCAAGTCTATATCCTGTTTGCTGTGTGGAGAGTCAAGTGATCTCACAGTCTGTGAGACGATGGTGTCGAAGCAAGGTGATAAGAACAGTTTATAACATCATCCATGGCCTAAGTCACGGAGATCCGATACCTGAGGTGACTTATCTAAGCCATGACATGTTATCACTCAATTTACTTTACAACAAACTCAGAAATGTGTTATTCCACTGCACAAAGCTTCCATGAAAGTATACTTAGGAGGATTAGCCCAGAATCCCATTCTGCGTAGAATGGTGACAGAAATAGGACAGAATGTTTTCCACGTGGCCAGGCAGAAGTCCAACAATCCATCATTCTTATCCAAAATTCTTTTCTGTATATCCTGATGCAGAAATGGCTGTTTCCTCTCTCCTCCTGCCCGGCCTGCCCTTTTCTGGAGTGAGTCATGGGAATATGGTGGGATTACATATCTGGACCTCTGGATATGGTGCTGAGCATGTGTGGTAACCATGGCGAGGCCTGTTTTGGGGGGACTCTGTCCTGTTACCTCGCTGTATGGCTTGGCCACCTCAGTGTCAAAGTCCCTCAGAGAGTTCTCTGCAATTTGAGTCCGCCAGGAGAAAAACACAATGGCCTCAATTCACTAAGCTTTATCAAACACTTTACCGAATGTTTGATAATTTACCTCTTGGGTAAAATATAATTTTGAATTTACTAAGGTGTTATAGATTTATAGAATGTTTTATCGATAAAACATTCAATATTCAGTCAGTTTTATCGATAAAACGTTCAATAAATCTATAACACCTTAGTGAATTCAAAATTAGATTTTACCCGTAAGGTAAATTATCAAACGTTTGATAAGGTGTTTGATAAAGCTTAGTGAATTAAGGCCAATATATTTATTCCTTGTCACTCTCTACTTTGCCCCCCTCCCCCATCTTACCCTCACAATTTAATCACCCCAATCTTGTTATTAGTAACCCTAGCCTATAGCTGTCAATACATGCATTCATTTTTACCGACAGATTCTTTCACTAGGATCGAATCTGGTGATTATCAACCACCCACATCGAATATACTTTCCATCAATCTGTGGCAAAATGTATCAAAATTACAATCAAACAATTATTATTGATTTATAAAGCGCCAACATATTCCGTGGCGCTGTACAAAGTAAGAAACAAACATGGGGTACATAATACATTTTACAATTGGACACAGCGGTATAGTGGCGGTAGATCGGCGGCTCGTAGTATTGCACTGAACCACTACTGTAATGTGATTGTTTTCTGGTGAAATGCTGCAGCATTGTGATTCTTTTAATGGGAGGTGGGGGGCGGCATGGGGGCGGCATGGGGGGCACCTCAGGTTCCTCGCCTGGAGTGACACAATGGCCAGAGGCGCCCCTGACCGCATACAGGAAGGCAGAAAACAACTGACTTTACTGAGCACTTAGGAAAATGTCAATTCATACAAGCTGTTACCGCATGAAAAGCTGAAATTCCCGAGCAGTGAGTCCTGCTGTACTGACTCCTGCAGTAATTACCTCAACACATGTCAGTAAATGTCAATTCCTAAAGATTAGAGCGGGCGGTAATGGCAACGAACATACCGCCTGCTGTGAAGAGGTGATAAGAGAGCGATAAGAGCTCGGACCTGTGTGATGAGATCTCCCCCCAGGCAGCAGCAGAGCCTCCGGAACAAACAAGGCATCTGCAAAGGCGCTAGGCTGAGACATAGACACTTGTTCCTGTATGCTGCGTCCCCTATTGCCTGATGAAGCGGGGTTACACCTGAGAAACGCGTTGCAACTGGAGTATATTAATACATCTAAACCTTTAAAAATTGACAGTTTAATGCCTGCTAATGTCTGCCTCCTCAGCAATTTTAAAGATTTTAGCATACTTTATCCTGTTGGCGCCTCTGTTCAATTCCTGCGATACCTGTGTCCACCCCCTAGTGAAGGGGTGATATACCCTCTTCTTTCTGATCTACTTCTTAATCCTGAGTGGGGACAGGTCTAATCTCCCCACCTGGTGACTCTAAAATACTGAATGCAGTATTCTCCCGACCAGGTTTTTTTACCGCACAGCCTTTAATGAATTGACCTCATAGTGAGCTTACACTGCCGCTGTGTCTATCCTGGTATATATTGTACAGCCCAGGCCATACTATCCAGCTGCCCTCCTATATCCCCCTCTGTAGCTGCTGCCGCTGTGTCTATCCTGGTATATATTGTACAGCCCAGGCCATACTATCCTGCAGCCCTCCTCCTATGTCCCCCGCCTGTAGCTGCTGCTGCTGTGTCTATCCTGGTATATATTGTACAGCCCAGGCCATACTATCCAGCTGCCATCCTATATCCCCGCCTGTAGCTGCTGCCGCTGTGTCTATCCTGGTATATATTGTACAGCCCAGGCCATACTATCCAGCTGCCCTCCTATATCCCCCGCCTGTAGCTGCTGCCGCTGTGTCTATCCTGGTATATATTGTACAGCTCAGGCCATACTATCCTGCAGCCCTCCTCCTATGTCCCCCGCCTGTAGCTGCTGCCGCTGTGTCTATCCTGGTATATATTGTACAGCCCAGGCCATACTATCCAGCAGCCCTCCTCCTATATCACCCGCCTGTAGCTGCTGCCGCTGTGTCTATCCTGGTATATATTGTACAGCCCAGGCCATACTATCCAGCTGCCCTCCTCCTATATCCCCCGCCTGTAGCTGCTGCCGCAGTGTCTATCCCGGTATATATTGTACAGCCCCGGCCATACTATCCAGCTGCCCTCCTATATCCTCCGCCTGTAGCTGCTGCCGCTGTGTCTATCCTGATATATATTGTACAGCCCAGGCCATACTATCCAGCAGCCCTCCTCCTATATCCCCCGCCTGTAGCTGCTGCCGCTGTGTCTATCCTGGTATATTGTACAGCCCAGGCCATACTATCCTGCAGCCCTCCTCCTATATCCCTCGCCTGTAGCTGCTGCCGCTGTGTCTATCCTGGTATATATTGTACAGCCCAGGCCATACTATCCTGCAGCCCTCCTCCTATATCCCCGCCTGCAGCTGCTGCCGCTGTGTCTATCCTGGTATATATTGTACAGCCCAGGCCATACTATCCAGCAGCCCTCCTCCTATATCCCCCGCCTGTAGCTGCTGCCGCTGTCTCTATCCTGGTATATATTGTACAGCCCAGGCCATACTATCCAGCAGCCCTTCTCCTATATCCCCCGCCTGTAGCTGCTGCTGCTGTGTCTATCCTGGTATATATTGTACAGCTCAGGCCATACTATCCAGCAGCCCTCCTCCTATATCCCCCGCCTGTAGCTGCTGCCGCTGTCTCTATCCTGGTATATATTGTACAGCCCAGGCCATACTATCCAGCAGCCCTTCTCCTATATCCCCTGCCTGTAGCTGCTGCCGCTGTGTCTATCCTGGTATATATTGTACAGCCCAGGCCATACTATCCTGCAGCCCTCCCCCTATATCCCCCGCCTGTAGCTGCTGCCGCTGTGTCTATCCTGGTATATATTGTACAGCCCAGGCCATACTATCCAGCTGCCCTCCTCCTATATCCCCCGCCTGTAGCTGCTGCCGCTGTGTCTATCCTGGTATATATTGTACAGCCCAGGCCATACTATCCAGCTGCCCTCCTCCTATATCCCCCGCCTGTAGCTGCTGCCGCTGTGTCTATCCTGGTATATATTGTACAGCCCGGGCCATACTATCCTGCAGCCCTCCTATATCCCCGCCTGTAGCTGCTGCCGCTGTGTCTATCCTGGTATATATTGTACAGCCCAGGCCATACTATCCAGCTGCCCTCCTATATCCTCCACCTGTAGCTGCTGCCGCTGTGTCTATCCTGGTATATATTGTACAGCCCAGGCCATACTATCCAGCTGCCCTCCTCCTATATCCCCCGCCTGTAGCTGCTGCCGCTGTGTCTATCCTGGTATATATTGTACAGCCCGGGCCATACTATCCTGCAGCCCTCCTATCTCCCCGCCTGTAGCTGCTGCCGCTGTGTCTATCCTGGTATATATTGTACAGCCCAGGCCATACTATCCAGCTGCCCTCCTCCTATATCCCCCGCCTGTAGCTGCTGCCGCTGTGTCTATCCTGGTATATTATACAGCCCAGGCCATACTATCCAGCTGCCCTCCTCCTATAACCCCCGCCTGTAGCTGCTGCTGCTGTGTCTGTCCTGGTATATATTGTACAGCCCAGGCCATACTATCCAGCAGCCCTCCTATATCCCCCGCCTGTAGCTGCTGCCGCTGGTTCTATCCTGGTATATATTGTACAGACCATACTATCCTGCAGCCCTCCTCCTATATCCCAGCCTGTAGCTGCTGCCGCTGTGTCTATCCTGGTATATATTGTACAGCCCCGGCCATACTATCCAGCTGCCCTCCTATATCCCCCGCCTGTAGCTGCTGCCGCTGTGTCTATCCTGGTATATATTGTACAGCTCAGGCCATACTATCCAGCTGCCCTCCTCCTATATCCCCCGCCTGTAGCTGCTGCCGCTGTGTCTATCCTGGTATATATTGTACAGCCCAGGCCATACTATCCAGCTGCCCTCCTCCTATATCACCCGCCTGTAGCTGCTGCCGCTGTGTCTATCCTGGTATATATTGTACAGCCCAGGCCATACTATCCAGCTGCCCTCCTCCTATATCCCCCGCCTGTAGCTGCTGCCGCAGTGTCTATCCCGGTATATATTGTACAGCCCCGGCCATACTATCCAGCTGCCCTCCTATATCCTCCGCCTGTAGCTGCTGCCGCTGTGTCTATCCTGGTATATATTGTACAGCCCAGGCCATACTATCCAGCAGCCCTCCTCCTATATCCCCCGCCTGTAGCTGCTGCCGCTGTGTCTATCCTGGTATATATTGTACAGCCCAGGCCATACTATCCAGCTGCCCTCCTCCTATATCCTCGCCTGTAGCTGCTGCCGCTGTGTCTATCCTGGTATATTGTACAGCCCAGGCCATACTATCCTGCAGCCCTCCTCCTATAACCCCCGCCTGTAGCTGCTGCCGCTGTGTCTATCCTGGTATATTGTACAGCCCAGGCCATACTATCCAGCTGCCCTCCTCCTATATCCCTCGCCTGTAGCTGCTGCCGCTGTGTCTATCCTGGTATATATTGTACAGCTTAGGCCATACTATCCTGCAGCCCTCCTCCTATATCCCCGCCTGCAGCTGCTGCCGCTGTGTCTATCCTGGTATATATTGTACAGCCCAGGCCATACTATCCAGCAGCCCTCCTCCTATATCCCCCGCCTGTAGCTGCTGCCGCTGTCTCTATCCTGGTATATATTGTACAGCCCAGGCCATACTATCCAGCTGCCCTCCTCCTATATCCCCCGCCTGTAGCTGCTGCCGCTGTGTCTATCCTGGTATATATTGTACAGCCCGGGCCATACTATCCTGCAGCCCTCCTATATCCCCGCCTGTAGCTGCTGCCGCTGTGTCTATCCTGGTTTATATTGTACAGCCCAGGCCATACTATCCAGCTGCCCTCCTATATCCTCCACCTGTAGCTGCTGCCGCTGTGTCTATCCTGGTATATATTGTACAGCCCAGGCCATAATATCCAGCTGCCCTCCTCCTATATCCCCCGCCTGTAGCTGCTGCCGCTGTGTCTATCCTGGTATATATTGTACAGCCCGGGCCATACTATCCTGCAGCCCTCCTATCTCCCCGCCTGTAGCTGCTGCCGCTGTGTCTATCCTGGTATATATTGTACAGCCCAGGCCATACTATCCAGCTGCCCTCCTCCTATATCCCCCGCCTGTAGCTGCTGCCGCTGTGTCTATCCTGGTATATTGTACAGCCCATGCCATACTATCCAGCTGCCCTCCTCCTATAACCCCCGCCTGTAGCTGCTGCTGCTGTGTCTGTCCTGGTATATATTGTACAGCCCCGGCCATACTATCCAGCTGCCCTCCTCCTATATCCTCGCCTGTAGCTGCTGCCGCTGTGTCTATCCTGGTATATTGTACAGCCCAGGCCATACTATCCTGCAGCCCTCCTCCTATATCCCCGCCTGCAGCTGCTGCCGCTGTGTCTATCCTGGTATATATTGTACAGCCCAGGCCATACTATCCAGCTGCCCTCCTCCTATATCCCCCGCCTGTAGCTGCTGCCGCTGTGTCTATCCTGGTATATTGTACAGCCCAGGCCATACTATCCAGCTGCCCTCCTCCTATAACCCCCGCCTGTAGCTGCTGCTGCTGTGTCTGTCCTGGTATATATTGTACAGCCCAGGCCATACTATCCAGCAGCCCTCCTATATCCCCCGCCTGTAGCTGCTGCCGCTGGTTCTATCCTGGTATATATTGTACAGACCATACTATCCTGCAGCCCTCCTCCTATATCCCAGCCTGTAGCTGCTGCCGCTGTGTCTATCCTGGTATATATTGTACAGCCCCGGCCATACTATCCAGCTGCCCTCCTCCTATATCCTCGCCTGTAGCTGCTGCCGCTGTGTCTATCCTGGTATATTGTACAGCCCAGGCCATACTATCCTGCAGCCAGGGCCGCCATCAGAAATGTTGGGGCCCCTCAAACATCATCAGGCCTGGGCCCCCTTCCTCCCTAGGCCCACCCAGTGGTTGTTATGCCCGCCCACTAGCCACCCCACCCCTGTGTCCGTGCACGAAGTGCGCTGTGGCGAAAAATGTACATGGCTCCAACACTGAAGAAAGCGGCATGCACAGCGTGGTGCGGCAAAAAGTGGGCATGGTCATGGCATGCAGTGGGTGGAGCCAAATACTAGCAAAATACAGGAAGTCCCCAGTTAACAAATTAGATAGGGATTTGTAGGTCCGTTCTTATCCTTTATCCGTTCTCTTTTGTCCTCCTCTTTTCTTCCTGCGCCTTTTTTGTCCCCCTCTGTCTTATCTCAGTTTGTGCCTCTTTTGTGTCCCTCTGTGTGACCTCATGTTCCCGTCTAATCTCTTTTCTCCCTGTGCCTCTTTTGTCTGCCTCTGTTCTCCCTGTGCCTCTTTTATCCCCCTGTGTTACCTCTTGTCCCCTTCTGCATCAGCTCGTCTCCCTGCCCTAGCCAGGTATAGGTGCCCCCAGTATAGGTATCCAGGCATAGGTGCCCCCAGTATAGGAAGCCAGGTAAAAGTTCCCTCAGTATAAGTAGCCAGCTATAGGTGGTGCCCCAGTATTGGTAGCCTGGTACAGCTGGTGCCCCAGTATAGGCCAGCAAGATACAGGTGCCCCCAGTATAGGTATTCCACTATAGGTGGTGCCCCGGTATAGGTAGCCTGGTATAGTTGCTCTCAGTATAGGTAGCCTGGTATGGGTGGTGCACCAGTATAGGTTAGCCAGGTACAGGTGCCCTCAGTATATGTAGCAAGCTATAAGTGCCCCAGTATAAGTAGCCAAGTATAGGTGGTGCCCCAGTATAGATAGCCAGGTACAGGTGGTGCCCTCAGTATAGGTAGCCAAGTATAGGTGGTGCCCCAGTATAGGTAGCTAGGTATAGGTGGTTCCAACCCCAGTATAGGTAGCCAGGTACAGGTGGTGCCCTCAGTATAGGTAGCCAAGTATAGGTGGTGCCCCAGTATAGGTAGCTAGGTATAGGTGGTTCCAGACCCAGTATAGGTAGCCAGGTATAGTTGGTGTCCCAGTATAGGTAGCCTGTAGTCAGATATAGGTGGTGCCCCAGTATAGAAAGTCCGCTGTAGCGGGCTCACTCATCTGCTCCCCACATTCAGGGCCCATTCACACTTGTGCGTTTTCAGAGCGATTTCAGCTTTGCTGAAAATCGCTAGCGATTTGAAAAACGTGTGCACAATGAAAGTGCATGGAAGTGTTCTCATCTAAGCGTTTAGCGATTTGCTGAAACGCAAACGCGTTGCATGCAGCGTTTTCTGAGCGATTCTGGAGCGATTAGCGATTCAATAAAAGTATTTGAATTGAACTAGAAATCGCAAAACGCTAATCGCTGGAAAAACACTCTGTATACAGTGAAAAATCGATAGGAAAAAACGCCAGAAAAAAAGCTTAGCGTTTTGCGTTAGCGTTTAGCGATTTTTAGTGTGAATGGGCCCTCAAGCACTGATGTCACTCTTCTCTCAGTGCTGGTTAGTGAGTCACAGGCCCGCAGCCAACACATGCGGCCCTTCCAGCGCTTTGGGGGGCCCAGGGCCCCCAGAAGCCCTGGGCCCCTCACTGCAGTGTCAGTTGTCCCCCCCTGATGGCTGCCCTGCCTGCAGCCCTCCTCCTATATCCCCGCCTGCAGCTGCTGCCGCTGTGTCTATCCTGGTATATATTGTACAGCCCAGGCCATACTATCCAGCTGCCCTCCTCCTATATCCCCCGCCTGTAGCTGCTGCCGCTGTGTCTATCCTGGTATATTGTACAGCCCAGGCCATACTATCCAGCTGCCCTCCTCCTATAACCCCCGCCTGTAGCTGCTGCTGCTGTGTCTGTCCTGGTATATATTGTACAGCCCGGGCCATACTATCCAGCTGCCCTCCTCCTATATCCCCCGCCTGTAGCTGCTGCCGCTGTGTCTATCCTGGTATATATTGTACAGCCCAGGCCATACTATCCAGCAGCCCTTCTCCTATATCCCCTGCCTGTAGCTGCTGCCGCTGTGTCTATCCTGGTATATATTGTACAGCCCAGGCCATACTATCCAGCAGCCCTCCTATATCCCCCGCCTGTAGCTGCTGCCGCTGGTTCTATCCTGGTATATATTGTACAGACCATACTATCCTGCAGCCCTCCTCCTATATCCCAGCCTGTAGCTGCTGCCGCTGTGTCTATCCTGGTATATATTGTACAGCCCCGGCCATACTATCCAGCTGCCCTCCTATATCCCCCGCCTGTAGCTGCTGCCGCTGTGTCTATCCTGGTATATATTGTACAGCCCAGGCCATACTATCCAGCTGCCCTCCTCCTATATCCCCCGCCTGTAGCTGCTGCCGCTGTGTCTATCCTGGTATATATTGTACAGCCCAGGCCATACTATCCAGCTGCCCTCCTCCTATATCCCCCGCCTGTAGCTGCTGCCGCTGTGTCTATCCTGGTATATATTGTACAGCCCGGGCCATACTATCCTGCAGCCCTCCTATCTCCCCGCCTGTAGCTGCTGCCGCTGTGTCTATCCTGGTATATATTGTACAGCCCAGGCCATACTATCCAGCTGCCCTCCTCCTATATCCCCCGCCTGTAGCTGCTGCCGCTGTGTCTATCCTGCTATATTGTACAGCCCAGGCCATACTATCCAGCTGCCCTCCTCCTATAACCCCCGCCTGTAGCTGCTGCTGCTGTGTCTGTCCTGGTATATATTGTACAGCCCAGGCCATACTATCCAGCAGCCCTCCTATATCCCCCGCCTGTAGCTGCTGCCGCTGGTTCTATCCTGGTATATATTGTACA
This sequence comes from Hyperolius riggenbachi, assembly GCF_040937935.1. Lineage (NCBI taxonomy): Eukaryota > Metazoa > Chordata > Amphibia > Anura > Hyperoliidae > Hyperolius > Hyperolius riggenbachi. The sequence continues at coordinate 502,085,213 of NC_090649.1, forward strand.
GACCATACTATCCTGCAGCCCTCCTCCTATATCCCAGCCTGTAGCTGCTGCCGCTGTGTCTATCCTGGTATATATTGTACAGCCCAGGCCATACTATCCAGCTGCCCTCCTATATCCCCTGCCTGTAGCTGCTGCCGCTGTGTCTATCCTGGTATATATTGTACAGCTCAGGCCATACTATCCAGCTGCCCTCCTCCTATATCCCCCGCCTGTAGCTGCTGCCGCTGTGTCTATCCTGGTATATATTGTACAGCCCAGGCCATACTATCCAGCTGCCCTCCTCCTATATCACCCGCCTGTAGCTGCTGCCGCTGTGTCTATCCTGGTATATATTGTACAGCCCAGGCCATACTATCCAGCTGCCCTCTTCCTATATCCCCCGCCTGTAGCTGCTGCCCCTGTGTCTATCCTGGTATATATTGTACAGCCCAGGCCATACTATCCAGCTGCCCTCCTCCTATATCCCCCGCCTGTAGCTGCTGCCGCAGTGTCTATCCCGGTATATATTGTACAGCCCCGGCCATACTATCCAGCTGCCCTCCTATATCCTCCGCCTGTAGCTGCTGCCGCTGTGTCTATCCTGGTATATATTGTACAGCCCAGGCCATACTATCCAGCAGCCCTCCTCCTATATCCCCCGCCTGTAGCTGCTGCCGCTGTGTCTATCCTGGTATATATTGTACAGCCCGGGCCATACTATCCTGTTGCCCTCCTATATCCCCCGCCTGTAGCTGCTGCCGCTGTGTCTATCCTGGTATATATTGTACAGCCCAGGCCATACTATCCAGCTGCCCTCCTCCTATATCCTCGCCTGTAGCTGCTGCCGCTGTGTCTATCCTGGTATATTGTACAGCCCAGGCCATACTATCCTGCAGCCCTCCTCCTATAACCCCCGCCTGTAGCTGCTGCCGCTGTGTCTATCCTGGTATATTGTACAGCCCAGGCCATACTATCCAGCTGCCCTCCTCCTATATCCCTCGCCTGTAGCTGCTGCCGCTGTGTCTATCCTGGTATATATTGTACAGCCCAGGCCATACTATCCTGCAGCCCTCCTCCTATATCCCCGCCTGCAGCTGCTGCCGCTGTGTCTATCCTGGTATATATTGTACAGCCCAGGCCATACTATCCAGCAGCCCTCCTCCTATATCCCCCGCCTGTAGCTGCTGCCGCAGTGTCTATCCCGGTATATATTGTACAGCCCAGGCCATACTATCCAGCAGCCCTCCTCCTATATCCCCCGCCTGTAGCTGCTGCCGCTGTCTCTATCCTGGTATATATTGTACAGCCCAGGCCATACTATCCAGCTGCCCTCCTCCTATATCCCCCGCCTGTAGCTGCTGCCGCTGTGTCTATCCTGGTATATATTGTACAGCCCGGGCCATACTATCCTGCAGCCCTCCTATATCCCCGCCTGTAGCTGCTGCCGCTGTGTCTATCCTGGTATATATTGTACAGCCCAGGCCATACTATCCAGCTGCCCTCCTATATCCTCCACCTGTAGCTGCTGCCGCTGTGTCTATCCTGGTATATATTGTACAGCCCAGGCCATAATATCCAGCTGCCCTCCTCCTATATCCCCCGCCTGTAGCTGCTGCCGCTGTGTCTATCCTGGTATATATTGTACAGCCCGGGCCATACTATCCTGCAGCCCTCCTATCTCCCCGCCTGTAGCTGCTGCCGCTGTGTCTATCCTGGTATATATTGTACAGCCCAGGCCATACTATCCAGCTGCCCTCCTCCTATATCCCCCGCCTGTAGCTGCTGCCGCTGTGTCTATCCTGGTATATTGTACAGCCCATGCCATACTATCCAGCTGCCCTCCTCCTATAACCCCCGCCTGTAGCTGCTGCTGCTGTGTCTGTCCTGGTATATATTGTACAGCCCAGGCCATACTATCCAGCAGCCCTCCTCCTATATCCCCGCCTGCAGCTGCTGCCGCTGGTTCTATCCTGGTATATATTGTACAGACCATACTATCCTGCAGCCCTCCTCCTATATCCCAGCCTGTAGCTGCTGCCGCTGTGTCTATCCTGGTATATATTGTACAGCCCCGGCCATACTATCCAGCTGCCCTCCTATATCCCCCGCCTGTAGCTGCTGCCGCTGTGTCTATCCTGGTATATATTGTACAGCCCAGGCCATACTATCCAGCTGCCCTCCTCCTATATCCCCCGCCTGTAGCTGCTGCCGCAGTGTCTATCCCGGTATATATTGTACAGCCCCGGCCATACTATCCAGCTGCCCTCCTATATCCTCCGCCTGTAGCTGCTGCCGCTGTGTCTATCCTGGTATATATTGTACAGCCCAGGCCATACTATCCAGCAGCCCTCCTCCTATATCCCCCGCCTGTAGCTGCTGCCGCTGTGTCTATCCTGGTATATATTGTACAGCCCAGGCCATACTATCCAGCTGCCCTCCTCCTATATCCTCGCCTGTAGCTGCTGCCGCTGTGTCTATCCTGGTATATTGTACAGCCCAGGCCATACTATCCTGCAGCCCTCCTCCTATAACCCCCGCCTGTAGCTTCTGCCGCTGTGTCTATCCTGGTATATTGTACAGCCCAGGCCATACTATCCAGCTGCCCTCCTCCTATATCCCTCGCCTGTAGCTGCTGCCGCTGTGTCTATCCTGGTATATATTGTACAGCCCAGGCCATACTATCCTGCAGCCCTCCTCCTATATCCCCGCCTGCAGCTGCTGCCGCTGTGTCTATCCTGGTATATATTGTACAGCCCAGGCCATACTATCCAGCAGCCCTCCTCCTATATCCCCCGCCTGTAGCTGCTGCCGCTGTCTCTATCCTGGTATATATTGTACAGCCCAGGCCATACTATCCAGCTGCCCTCCTCCTATATCCCCCGCCTGTAGCTGCTGCCGCTGTGTCTATCCTGGTATATATTGTACAGCCCGGGCCATACTATCCTGCAGCCCTCCTATATCCCCCGCCTGTAGCTGCTGCCGCTGTCTCTATCCTGGTATATATTGTACAGCCCAGGCCATACTATCCAGCTGCCCTCCTCCTATATCCCCCGCCTGTAGCTGCTGCCGCTGTGTCTATCCTGGTATATATTGTACAGCCCAGGCCATACTATCCAGCTGCCCTCTTCCTATATCCCCTGCCTGTAGCTGCTGCTGCTGTGTCTATCCTGGTATATATTGTACAGTCCAGGCCATACTATCAAGGAGCCCTCCTCCTATATCCCCCGCCTGTAGCTGCTGCCGCTGTGTCTATCCTGGTATATATTGTACAGCCCAGGCCATACTATCCAGCTGCCCTCCTCCTATATCCCCCGCCTGTAGCTGCTGCCGCTGTGTCTATCCTGGTATATATTGTACAGCCCGGGCCATACTATCCTGCAGCCCTCCTATATCCCCGCCTGTAGCTGCTGCCGCTGTGTCTATCCTGGTATATATTGTACAGCCCAGGCCATACTATCCAGCTGCCCTCCTATATCCTCCACCTGTAGCTGCTGCCGCTGTGTCTATCCTGGTATATATTGTACAGCCCAGGCCATAATATCCAGCTGCCCTCCTCCTATATCCCCCGCCTGTAGCTGCTGCCGCTGTGTCTATCCTGGTATATATTGTACAGCCCGGGCCATACTATCCTGCAGCCCTCCTATCTCCCCGCCTGTAGCTGCTGCCGCTGTGTCTATCCTGGTATATATTGTACAGCCCAGGCCATACTATCCAGCTGCCCTCCTCCTATATCCCCCGCCTGTAGCTGCTGCCGCTGTGTCTATCCTGGTATATTGTACAGCCCATGCCATACTATCCAGCTGCCCTCCTCCTATAACCCCCGCCTGTAGCTGCTGCTGCTGTGTCTGTCCTGGTATATATTGTACAGCCCAGGCCATACTATCCAGCAGCCCTCCTATATCCCCCGCCTGTAGCTGCTGCCGCTGGTTCTATCCTGGTATATATTGTACAGACCATACTATCCTGCAGCCCTCCTCCTATATCCCAGCCTGTAGCTGCTGCCGCTGTGTCTATCCTGGTATATATTGTACAGCCCCGGCCATACTATCCAGCTGCCCTCCTATATCCCCCGCCTGTAGCTGCTGCCGCTGTGTCTATCCTGGTATATATTGTACAGCCCAGGCCATACTATCCAGCTGCCCTCCTCCTATATCCCCCGCCTGTAGCTGCTGCCGCAGTGTCTATCCCGGTATATATTGTACAGCCCCGGCCATACTATCCAGCTGCCCTCCTATATCCTCCGCCTGTAGCTGCTGCCGCTGTGTCTATCCTGGTATATATTGTACAGCCCAGGCCATACTATCCAGCAGCCCTCCTCCTATATCCCCCGCCTGTAGCTGCTGCCGCTGTGTCTATCCTGGTATATATTGTACAGCCCAGGCCATACTATCCAGCTGCCCTCCTCCTATATCCTCGCCTGTAGCTGCTGCCGCTGTGTCTATCCTGGTATATTGTACAGCCCAGGCCATACTATCCTGCAGCCCTCCTCCTATAACCCCCGCCTGTAGCTTCTGCCGCTGTGTCTATCCTGGTATATTGTACAGCCCAGGCCATACTATCCAGCTGCCCTCCTCCTATATCCCTCGCCTGTAGCTGCTGCCGCTGTGTCTATCCTGGTATATATTGTACAGCCCAGGCCATACTATCCTGCAGCCCTCCTCCTATATCCCCGCCTGCAGCTGCTGCCGCTGTGTCTATCCTGGTATATATTGTACAGCCCAGGCCATACTATCCAGCAGCCCTCCTCCTATATCCCCCGCCTGTAGCTGCTGCCGCTGTCTCTATCCTGGTATATATTGTACAGCCCAGGCCATACTATCCAGCTGCCCTCCTCCTATATCCCCCGCCTGTAGCTGCTGCCGCTGTGTCTATCCTGGTATATATTGTACAGCCCGGGCCATACTATCCTGCAGCCCTCCTATATCCCCGCCTGTAGCTGCTGCCGCTGTGTCTATCCTGGTATATATTGTACAGCCCAGGCCATACTATCCAGCTGCCCTCCTATATCCTCCACCTGTAGCTGCTGCCGCTGTGTCTATCCTGGTATATATTGTACAGCCCAGGCCATACTATCCAGCTGCCCTCCTCCTATATCCCCCGCCTGTAGCTGCTGCCGCTGTGTCTATCCTGGTATATATTGTACAGCCCGGGCCATACTATCCTGCAGCCCTCCTATCTCCCCGCCTGTAGCTGCTGCCGCTGTGTCTATCCTGGTATATATTGTACAGCCCAGGCCATACTATCCAGCTGCCCTCCTCCTATATCCCCCGCCTGTAGCTGCTGCCGCTGTGTCTATCCTGGTATATTGTACAGCCCAGGCCATACTATCCAGCTGCCCTCCTCCTATAACCCCCGCCTGTAGCTGCTGCTGCTGTGTCTGTCCTGGTATATATTGTACAGCCCAGGCCATACTATCCAGCAGCCCTCCTATATCCCCCGCCTGTAGCTGCTGCCGCTGGTTCTATCCTGGTATATATTGTACAGACCATATTATCCTGCAGCCCTCCTCCTATATCCCAGCCTGTAGCTGCTGCCGCTGTGTCTATCCTGGTATATATTGTACAGCCCCGGCCATACTATCCAGCTGCCCTCCTATATCCCCCGCCTGTAGCTGCTGCCGCTGTGTCTATCTTGGTATATATTGTACAGCTCAGGCCATACTATCCAGCTGCCCTCCTCCTATATCCCCCGCCTGTAGCTGCTGCCGCTGTGTCTATCCTGGTATATATTGTACAGCCCAGGCCATACTATCCAGCTGCCCTCCTCCTATATCACCCGCCTGTAGCTGCTGCCGCTGTGTCTATCCTGGTATATATTGTACAGCCCAGGCCATACTATCCAGCTGCCCTCCTCCTATATCCCCCGCCTGTAGCTGCTGCCGCAGTGTCTATCCTGGTATATATTGTACAGCCCAGGCCATACTATCCAGCAGCCCTCCTCCTATATCCCCCGCCTGTAGCTGCTGCCGCTGTGTCTATCCTGGTATATATTGTACAGCCCAGGCCATACTATCCAGCAGCCCTCCTCCTATATTCCCCGCCTGTAGCTGCTGCCGCAGTGTCTATCCTGGTATATATTGTACAGCCCAGGCCATACTATCCAGCAGCCCTCCTCCTATATCCCCCGCCTGTAGCTGCTGCCGCTGTGTCTATCCCGGTATATATTGTACAGCCCCGGCCATACTATCCAGCTGCCCTCCTATATCCTCCGCCTGTAGCTGCTGCCGCTGTGTCTATCCTGGTATATATTGTACAGCCCAGGCCATACTATCCAGCAGCCCTCCTCCTATATCCCCCGCCTGTAGCTGCTGCCGCTGTGTCTATCCTGGTATATATTGTACAGCCCAGGCCATACTATCCAGCTGCCCTCCTCCTATATCCTCGCCTGTAGCTGCTGCCACTGTGTCTATCCTGGTATATTGTACAGCCCAGGCCATACTATCCTGCAGCCCTCCTCCTATAACCCCCGCCTGTAGCTGCTGCCGCTGTGTCTATCCTGGTATATTGTACAGCCCAGGCCATACTATCCAGCTGCCCTCCTCCTATATCCCTCGCCTGTAGCTGCTGCCGCTGTGTCTATCCTGGTATATATTGTACAGCCCAGGCCATACTATCCTGCAGCCCTCCTCCTATATCCCCGCCTGCAGCTGCTGCCGCTGTGTCTATCCTGGTATATATTGTACAGCCCAGGCCATACTATCCAGCAGCCCTCCTCCTATATCCCCCGCCTGTAGCTGCTGCCGCTGTCTCTATCCTGGTATATATTGTACAGCCCAGGCCATACTATCCAGCTGCCCTCCTCTTATATCCCCCGCCTGTAGCTGCTGCCGCTGTGTCTATCCTGGTATATATTGTACAGCCCGGGCCATACTATCCTGCAGCCCTCCTATATCCCCGCCTGTAGCTGCTGCCGCTGTGTCTATCCTGGTATATATTGTACAGCCCAGGCCATACTATCCAGCTGCCCTCCTATATCCTCCACCTGTAGCTGCTGCCGCTGTGTCTATCCTGGTATATATTGTACAGCCCAGGCCATACTATCCAGCTGCCCTCCTCCTATATCCCCCGCCTGTAGCTGCTGCCGCTGTGTCTATCCTGGTATATATTGTACAGCCCGGGCCATACTATCCTGCAGCCCTCCTATCTCCCCGCCTGTAGCTGCTGCCGCTGTGTCTATCCTGGTATATATTGTACAGCCCAGGCCATACTATCCAGCTGCCCTCCTCCTATATCCCCCGCCTGTAGCTGCTGCCGCTGTGTCTATCCTGGTATATTGTACAGCCCATGCCATACTATCCAGCTGCCCTCCTCCTATAACCCCCGCCTGTAGCTGCTGCTGCTGTGTCTGTCCTGGTATATATTGCACAGCCCAGGCCATACTATCCAGCAGCCCTCCTTTATCCCCCGCCTGTAGCTGCTGCCGCTGGTTCTATCCTGGTATATATTGTACAGCTCAGGCCATACTATCCAGCTGCCCTCCTCCTATATCCCCCGCCTGTAGCTGCTGCCGCTGTGTCTATCCTGGTATATATTGTACAGCCCAGGCCATACTATCCAGCTGCCCTCCTCCTATATCCCCCGCCTGTAGCTGCTGCCGCTGTGTCTATCCTGGTATATTGTACAGCCCAGGCCATACTATCCAGCTGCCCTCTTCCTATATCCCCCGCCTGTAGCTGCTGCCCCTGTGTCTATCCTGGTATATATTGTACAGCCCAGGCCATACTATCCAGCTGCCCTCCTCCTATATCCCCGCCTGTAGCTGCTGCCCCTGTGTCTATCCTGGTATATATTGTACAGCCCAGGCCATACTATCCAGCTGCCCTCCTCCTATATCCCCCGCCTGTAGCTGCTGCCCCTGTGTCTATCCTGGTATATATTGTACAGCCCAGGCCATACTATCCAGCTGCCCTCCTCCTATATCCCCCGCCTGTAGCTGCTGCCCCTGTGTCTATCCTGGTATATATTGTACAGCCCCGGCCATACTATCCAGCTGCCCTCCTCCTATATCCTCGCCTGTAGCTGCTGCCGCTGTGTCTATCCTGGTATATTGTACAGCCCAGGCCATACTATCCTGCAGCCCTCCTCCTATATCCCCGCCTGCAGCTGCTGCCGCTGTGTCTATCCTGGTATATATTGTACAGCCCAGGCCATACTATCCAGCTGCCCTCCTCCTATATCCCCCGCCTGTAGCTGCTGCCGCTGTGTCTATCCTGGTATATTGTACAGCCCAGGCCATACTATCCAGCTGCCCTCCTCCTATAACCCCCGCCTGTAGCTGCTGCTGCTGTGTCTGTCCTGGTATATATTGTACAGCCCAGGCCATACTATCCAGCAGCCCTCCTCCTATATCCCCCGCCTGTAGCTGCTGCCCCTGTGTCTATCCTGGTATATATTGTACAGCCCAGGCCATACTATCCAGCTGCCCTCCTCCTATATCCCCCGCCTGTAGCTGCTGCCGCTGGTTCTATCCTGGTATATATTGTACAGACCATACTATCCTGCAGCCCTCCTCCTATATCCCAGCCTGTAGCTGCTGCCGCTGTGTCTATCCTGGTATATATTGTACAGCCCCGGCCATACTATCCAGCTGCCCTCCTATATCCCCCGCCTGTAGCTGCTGCCGCTGTGTCTATCTTGGTATATATTGTACAGCTCAGGCCATACTATCCAGCTGCCCTCCTCCTATATCCCCCGCCTGAGGCTGCTGCCGCTGTGTCTATCCTGGTATATATTGTACAGCCCAGGCCATACTATCCAGCTGCCCTCCTCCTATATCACCCGCCTGTAGCTGCTGCCGCTGTGTCTATCCTGGTATATATTGTACAGCCCAGGCCATACTATCCAGCTGCCCTCCTCCTATATCCCCCGCCTGTAGCTGCTGCCGCAGTGTCTATCCTGGTATATATTGTACAGCCCAGGCCATACTATCCAGCAGCCCTCCTCCTATATCCCCCGCCTGTAGCTGCTGCCGCTGTGTCTATCCTGGTATATATTGTACAGCCCAGGCCATACTATCCAGCAGCCCTCCTCCTATATCCCCCGCCTGTAGCTGCTGCCGCAGTGTCTATCCTGGTATATATTGTACAGCCCAGGCCATACTATCCAGCAGCCCTCCTCCTATATCCCCCGCCTGTAGCTGCTGCCGCTGTGTCTATCCCGGTATATATTGTACAGCCCCGGCCATACTATCCAGCTGCCCTCCTATATCCTCCGCCTGTAGCTGCTGCCGCTGTGTCTATCCTGGTATATTGTACAGCCCAGGCCATACTATCCTGCAGCCCTCCTCCTATAACCCCCGCCTGTAGCTGCTGCCGCTGTGTCTATCCTGGTATATTGTACAGCCCAGGCCATACTATCCAGCTGCCCTCCTCCTATATCCCTCGCCTGTAGCTGCTGCCGCTGTGTCTATCCTGGTATATATTGTACAGCCCAGGCCATACTATCCTGCAGCCCTCCTCCTATATCCCCGCCTGCAGCTGCTGCCGCTGTGTCTATCCTGGTATATATTGTACAGCCCAGGCCATACTATCCAGCAGCCCTCCTCCTATATCCCCCGCCTGTAGCTGCTGCCGCTGTCTCTATCCTGGTATATATTGTACAGCCCAGGCCATACTATCCAGCTGCCCTCCTCTTATATCCCCCGCCTGTAGCTGCTGCCGCTGTGTCTATCCTGGTATATATTGTACAGCCCGGGCCATACTATCCTGCAGCCCTCCTATATCCCCGCCTGTAGCTGCTGCCGCTGTGTCTATCCTGGTATATATTGTACAGCCCAGGCCATACTATCCAGCTGCCCTCCTATATCCTCCACCTGTAGCTGCTGCCGCTGTGTCTATCCTGGTATATATTGTACAGCCCAGGCCATACTATCCAGCTGCCCTCCTCCTATATCCCCCGCCTGTAGCTGCTGCCGCTGTGTCTATCCTGGTATATATTGTACAGCCCGGGCCATACTATCCTGCAGCCCTCCTATCTCCCCGCCTGTAGCTGCTGCCGCTGTGTCTATCCTGGTATATATTGTACAGCCCAGGCCATACTATCCAGCTGCCCTCCTCCTATATCCCCCGCCTGTAGCTGCTGCCGCTGTGTCTATCCTGGTATATTGTACAGCCCATGCCATACTATCCAGCTGCCCTCCTCCTATAACCCCCGCCTGTAGCTGCTGCTGCTGTGTCTGTCCTGGTATATATTGCACAGCCCAGGCCATACTATCCAGCTGCCCTCCTCCTATATCCCCGCCTGTAGCTGCTGCCGCTGTGTCTATCCTGGTATATATTGTACAGCCCAGGCCATACTATCCAGCAGCCCTCCTATATCCCCCGCCTGTAGCTGCTGCCGCTGGTTCTATCCTGGTATATATTGTACAGACCATACTATCCTGCAGCCCTCCTCCTATATCCCCCGCCTGTAGCTGCTGCCGCTGTGTCTATCCTGGTATATATTGTACAGCCCCGGCCATACTATCCAGCTGCCCTCCTATATCCCCCGCCTGTAGCTGCTGCCGCTGTGTCTATCCTGGTATATATTGTACAGCTCAGGCCATACTATCCAGCTGCCCTCCTCCTATATCCCCCGCCTGTAGCTGCTGCCGCTGTGTCTATCCTGGTATATATTGTACAGCCCAGGCCATACTATCCAGCTGCCCTCCTCCTATATCCCCGCCTGTAGCTGCTGCCCCTGTGTCTATCCTGGTATATATTGTACAGCCCAGGCCATACTATCCAGCTGCCCTCCTCCTATATCCCCCGCCTGTAGCTGCTGCCGCTGTGTCTATCCTGGTATATATTGTACAGCCCCGGCCATACTATCCAGCTGCCCTCCTATATCCCCCGCCTGTAGCTGCTGCCGCTGTGTCTATCCTGGTATATATTGTACAGCTCAGGCCATACTATCCAGCTGCCCTCCTCCTATATCCCCGCCTGTAGCTGCTGCCGCTGTGTCTATCCTGGTATATATTGTACAGCTCAGGCCATACTATCCAGCTGCCCTCCTCCTATATCCCCCGCCTGTAGCTGCTGCCGCTGTGTCTATCCTGGTATATATTGTACAGCCCAGGCCATACTATCCAGCAGCCCTCCTCCTATATCCCCCGCCTGTAGCTGCTGCCGCTGTGTCTATCCTGGTATATATTGTACAGCCCAGGCCATACTATCCAGCTGCCCTCCTCCTATATCCCCCGCCTGTAGCTGCTGCCGCTGTGTCTATCCTGGTATATATTGTACAGCCCAGGCCATACTATCCAGCTGCCCTCCTCCTATATCCCCGCCTGTAGCTGCTGCCCCTGTGTCTATCCTGGTATATATTGTACAGCCCAGGCCATACTATCCAGCTGCCCTCCTCCTATATCCCCCGCCTGTAGCTGCTGCCCCTGTGTCTATCCTGGTATATATTGTACAGCCCAGGCCATACTATCCAGCTGCCCTCCTCCTATATCCCCCGCCTGTAGCTGCTGCCCCTGTGTCTATCCTGGTATATATTGTACAGCCCAGGCCATACTATCCAGCTGCCCTCCTCCTATATCCCCCGCCTGTAGCTGCTGCCCCTGTGTCTATCCTGGTATATATTGTACAGCCCAGGCCATACTATCCAGCTGCCCTCCTCCTATATCCCCCGCCTGTAGCTGCTGCCGCTGTCTCTATCCTGGTATATTGTACAGCCCCGGCCATACTATCCAGCAGCCCTCCTCCTATATCCCCCGCCTGTAGCTGCTGCTGCTGTGTCTATCCTGGTATATATTGTACAGCCCAGGCCATACTATCCAGCTGCCCTCCTCCTATATCCCTCGCCTGTAGCTGCTGCCGCTGTGTCTATCCTGGTATATATTGTACAGCCCAGGCCATACTATCCAGCTGCCCTCCTCCTATATCCTCGCCTGTAGCTGCTGCCGCTGTGTCTATCCTGGTATATATTGTACAGCCCGGGCCATACTATCCTGCAGCCCTCCTATCTCCCCGCCTGTAGCTGCTGCCGCTGTGTCTATCCTGGTATATATTGTACAGCCCAGGCCATACTATCCAGCAGCCCTCCTTCTATATCCCCCGCCTGTAGCTGCTTCCGCTGTGTCTATCCTGGTATATATTGTACAGCCCAGGCCATACTATCCAGCAGCCAACCTCCTATATCCCCCGCCTGTAGCTGCTGCCGCTGGTTCTATCCTGGTATATATTGTAAAGCCCAGGCCATACTATCCAGCTGCCCTCCTCCTATAACCCCCGCCTGTAGCTGCTGCTGCTGTGTCTATCCTGGTATATATTGTACAGTCCAGGCCATACTATCCAGCAGCCCTCCTCCTATATCCCCCGCCTGTAGCTGCTGCCGCTGTGTCTATCCTGGTATATATTGTACAGCCCAGGCCATACTATCCAGCTGCCCTCCTCCTATATCCCCCGCCTGTAGCTGCTGCCCCTGTGTCTATCCTGGTATATATTGTACAGCCCAGGCCATACTATCCAGCTGCCCTCCTCCTATATCCCCCGCCTGTAGCTGCTGCCGCTGTGTCTATCCTGGTATATATTGTACAGCCCAGGCCATACTATCCAGCTGCCCTCCTCCTATATCCCTCGCCTGTAGCTGCTGCCGCTGTGTCTATTCTGGTATATATTGTACAGTCCAGGCCATACTATCCAGCTGCCATCCTATATCCCCGCCTGTAGCTGCTGCCGCTGTGTCTATCCTGGTATATATTGTACAGCCCAGGCCATACTATCCAGCTGCCCTCCTCCTATATCCTCGCCTGTAGCTGCTGCCGCTGTGTCTATCCTGGTATATTGTACAGCCCAGGCCATACTATCCTGCAGCCCTCCTCCTATATCCCCGCCTGCAGCTGCTGCCGCTGTGTCTATCCTGGTATATATTGTACAGCCCAGGCCATACTATCCAGCAGCCCTCCTCCTATATCCCCCGCCTGTAGCTGCTGCCGCTGTCTCTATCCTGGTATATATTGTACAGCCCAGGCCATACTATCCAGCTGCCCTCCTCCTATATCCCCCGCCTGTAGCTGCTGCCGCTGTGTCTATCCTGGTATATATTGTACAGCCCAGGCCATACTATCCAGCAGCCCTCCTCCTATATCCCCCGCCTGTAGCTGCTGCCGCTGTGTCTATCCTGGTATATATTGTACAGCCCAGGCCATACTATCCAGCTGCCCTCCTCCTATATCCCCCGCCTGTAGCTGCTGCCGCTGTGTCTATCCTGGTATATATTGTACAGCCCAGGCCATACTATCCAGCTGCCCTCCTCCTATATCCCTCGCCTGTAGCTGCTGCCGCTGTGTCTATTCTGGTATATATTGTACAGCCCCGGCCATACTATCCAGCTGCCCTCCTATATCCCCCGCCTGTAGCTGCTGCCGCTGTGTCTATCCTGGTATATATTGTACAGCTCAGGCCATACTATCCAGCTGCCCTCCTCCTATATCCCCCGCCTGTAGCTGCTGCCGCTGTGTCTATCCTGGTATATATTGTATAGCCCAGGCCATACTATCCAGCTGCCCTCCTCCTATATCCCCCGCCTGTAGCTGCTGCCGCTGTGTCTATCCTGGTATATTGTACAGCCCAGGCCATACTATCCTGCAGCCCTCCTCCTATATCCCCGCCTGCAGCTGCTGCCGCTGTGTCTATCCTGGTATATATTGTACAGCCCAGGCCATACTATCCAGCAGCCCTCCTCCTATATCCCCCGCCTGTAGCTGCTGCCGCTGTGTCTATCCTGGTATATATTGTACAGCCCAGGCCATACTATCCAGCTGCCCTCCTCCTATATCCCCGCCTGTAGCTGCTGCCCCTGTGTCTATCCTGGTATATATTGTACAGCCCAGGCCATACTATCCAGCTGCCCTCCTCCTATATCCCTCGCCTGTAGCTGCTGCCGCTGTGTCTATCCTGGTATATATTGTACAGCCCAGGCCATACTATCCAGCAGCCCTCCTCCTATATCCCCCGCCTGTAGCTGCTGCCGCTGTGTCTATCCTGGTATATATTGTACAGCCCAGGCCATACTATCCAGCTGCCCTCCTCCTATATCCCCGCCTGTAGCTGCTGCCCCTGTGTCTATCCTGGTATATATTGTACAGCCCAGGCCATACTATCCAGCTGCCCTCCTCCTATATCCCCGCCTGTAGCTGCTGCCCCTGTGTCTATCCTGGTATATATTGTACAGCCCAGGCCATACTATCCAGCTGCCCTCCTCCTATATCCCCGCCTGTAGCTGCTGCCCCTGTGTCTATCCTGGTATATATTGTACAGCCCAGGCCATACTATCCAGCTGCCCTCCTCCTATATCCCCCGCCTGTAGCTGCTGCCCCTGTGTCTATCCTGGTATATATTGTACAGCCCAGGCCATACTATCCAGCTGCCCTCCTCCTATATCCCCCGCCTGTAGCTGCTGCCCCTGTGTCTATCCTGGTATATATTGTACAGCCCAGGCCATACTATCCAGCTGCCCTCCTCCTATATCCCCCGCCTGTAGCTGCTGCCCCTGTGTCTATCCTGGTATATATTGTACAGCCCAGGCCATACTATCCAGCTGCCCTCCTCCTATATCCCCCGCCTGTAGCTGCTGCCGCTGTCTCTATCCTGGTATATTGTACAGCCCCGGCCATACTATCCAGCAGCCCTCCTCCTATATCCCCCGCCTGTAGCTGCTGCTGCTGTGTCTATCCTGGTATATATTGTACAGCCCAGGCCATACTATCCAGCAGCCCTCCTTCTATATCCCCCGCCTGTAGCTGCTTCCGCTGTGTCTATCCTGGTATATATTGTACAGCCCAGGCCATACTATCCAGCTGCCCTCCTCCTATATCCCCCGCCTGTAGCTGCTGCCGCTGGTTCTATCCTGGTATATATTGTAAAGCCCAGGCCATACTATCCAGCTGCCCTCCTCCTATAACCCCCGCCTGTAGCTGCTGCTGCTGTGTCTATCCTGGTATATATTGTACAGCCCAGGCCATACTATCCAGCAGCCCTCCTTCTATATCCCCCGCCTGTAGCTGCTTCCGCTGTGTCTATCCTGGTATATATTGTACAGCCCAGGCCATACTATCCAGCAGCCAACCTCCTATATCCCCCGCCTGTAGCTGCTGCCGCTGGTTCTATCCTGGTATATATTGTAAAGCCCAGGCCATACTATCCAGCTGCCCTCCTCCTATAACCCCCGCCTGTAGCTGCTGCTGCTGTGTCTATCCTGGTATATATTGTACAGTCCAGGCCATACTATCCAGCAGCCCTCCTCCTATATCCCCCGCCTGTAGCTGCTGCCGCTGTGTCTATCCTGGTATATATTGTACAGCCCAGGCCATACTATCCAGCTGCCCTCCTCCTATATCCCCCGCCTGTAGCTGCTGCCGCTGTGTCTATCCTGGTATATATTGTACAGCCCAGGCCATACTATCCAGCTGCCCTCCTCCTATATCCCTCGCCTGTAGCTGCTGCCGCTGTGTCTATTCTGGTATATATTGTACAGTCCAGGCCATACTATCCAGCTGCCATCCTATATCCCCGCCTGTAGCTGCTGCCGCTGTGTCTATCCTGGTATATATTGTACAGCCCAGGCCATACTATCCAGCTGCCCTCCTCCTATATCCTCGCCTGTAGCTGCTGCCGCTGTGTCTATCCTGGTATATTGTACAGCCCAGGCCATACTATCCTGCAGCCCTCCTCCTATATCCCCGCCTGCAGCTGCTGCCGCTGTGTCTATCCTGGTATATATTGTACAGCCCAGGCCATACTATCCAGCAGCCCTCCTCCTATATCCCCCGCCTGTAGCTGCTGCCGCTGTCTCTATCCTGGTATATATTGTACAGCCCAGGCCATACTATCCAGCTGCCCTCCTCCTATATCCCCCGCCTGTAGCTGCTGCCGCTGTGTCTATCCTGGTATATATTGTACAGCCCAGGCCATACTATCCAGCAGCCCTCCTCCTATATCCCCCGCCTGTAGCTGCTGCCGCTGTGTCTATCCTGGTATATATTGTACAGCCCAGGCCATACTATCCAGCTGCCCTCCTCCTATATCCCCCGCCTGTAGCTGCTGCCGCTGTGTCTATCCTGGTATATATTGTACAGCCCAGGCCATACTATCCAGCTGCCCTCCTCCTATATCCCTCGCCTGTAGCTGCTGCCGCTGTGTCTATTCTGGTATATATTGTACAGCCCAGGCCATACTATCCAGCTGCCCTCCTCCTATATCCTCGCCTGTAGCTGCTGCCGCTGTGTCTATCCTGGTATATATTGTACAGCCCAGGCCATACTATCCAGCTGCCCTCCTCCTATATCCCCCGCCTGTAGCTGCTGCCCCTGTGTCTATCCTGGTATATATTGTACAGCCCCGGCCATACTATCCTGCAGCCCTCCTCCTATATCCCCCGTCTGTAGCTGCTGCCGCTGTGTCTATCCTGGTATATATTGTACAGCCCAGGCCATACTATCCAGCTGCCCTCCTCCTATATCCCCCGCCTGTAGCTGCTGCCCCTGTGTCTATCCTGGTATATATTGTACAGCCCCGGCCATACTATCCTGCAGCCCTCCTCCTATATCCCCCGTCTGTAGCTGCTGCCGCTGTCTCTATCCTGGTATATATTGTACAGCCCAGGCCATACTATCCAGCTGCCCTCCTCCTATATCCCCCGCCTGTAGCTGCTGCCCCTGTGTCTATCCTGGTATATATTGTACAGCCCCGGCCATACTATCCTGCAGCCCTCCTCCTATATCCCCCGCCTGTAGCTGCTGCCGCTGTGTCTATCCTGGTATATATTGTACAGCCCAGGCCATACTATCCAGCAGCCCTCCTCCTATATCCCCCGCCTGTAGCTGCTGCCCCTGTGTCTATCCTGGTATATATTGTACAGCCCCGGCCATACTATCCAGCTGCCCTCCTCCTATATCCCCCGCCTGTAGCTGCTGCCGCTGTGTCTATCCTGGTATATATTGTACAGCCCAGGCCATACTATCCAGCTGCCCTCCTCCTATATCCCCCGCCTGTAGCTGCTGCCCCTGTGTCTATCCTGGTATATATTGTACAGCCCCGGCCATACTATCCTGCAGCCCTCCTCCTATATCCCCCGCCTGTAGCTGCTGCCGCTGTGTCTATCCTGGTATATATTGTACAGTCCAGGCCATACTATCCAGCTGCCCTCCTCCTATATCCCCCGCCTGTAGCTGCTGCCCCTGTGTCTATCCTGGTATATATTGTACAGTCCAGGCCATACTATCCAGCTGCCCTCCTCCTATATCCCCCGCCTGTAGCTGCTGCCGCTGTGTCTATCCTGGTATATATTGTACAGCCCAGGCCATACTATCCAGCTGCCCTCCTCCTATATCACCCGCCTGTAGCTGCTGCCCCTGTGTCTATCCTGGTATATATTGTACAGTCCAGGCCATACTATCCAGCTGCCCTCCTCCTATATCCCCTGCCTGTAGCTGCTGCCGCTGTCTCTATCCTGGTATATATTGTACAGCCCAGGCCATACTATCCAGCAGCCCTCCTCCTATATCCCCCGCCTGTAGCTGCTGCCGCTGTGTCTATCCTGGTATATATTGTACAGCCCAGGCCATACTATCCAGCTGCCCTCCTCCTATATCCCTCGCCTGTAGCTGCTGCCGCTGTGTCTATTCTGGTATATATTGTACAGCCCCGGCCATACTATCCAGCTGCCCTCCTATATCCCCCGCCTGTAGCTGCTGCCGCTGTGTCTATCCTGGTATATATTGTACAGCCCAGGCCATACTATCCAGCTGCCCTCCTCCTATATCCCCTGCCTGTAGCTGCTGCTGCTGTGTCTATCCTGGTATATATTGTACAGCCCAGGCCATACTATCCAGCTGCCCTCCTCCTATATCCCCCGCCTGTAGCTGCTGCCCCTGTGTCTATCCTGGTATATATTGTACAGCCCCGGCCATACTATCCAGCAGCCCTCCTCCTATATCCCCCGCCTGTAGCTGCTGCTGCTGTGTCTATCCTGGTATATATTGTACAGCCCAGGCCATACTATCCAGCTGCCCTCCTCCTATATCACCCGCCTGTAGCTGCTGCCCCTGTGTCTATCCTGGTATATATTGTACAGTCCAGGCCATACTATCCAGCTGCCCTCCTCCTATATCCCCTGCCTGTAGCTGCTGCTGCTGTGTCTATCCTGGTATATATTGTACAGCCCAGGCCATACTATCCAGCTGCCCTCTTCCTATATCCCCCGCCTGTAGCTGCTGCCCCTGTGTCTATCCTGGTATATATTGTACAGCCCCGGCCATACTATCCAGCAGCCCTCCTCCTATATCCCCCGCCTGTAGCTGCTGCTGCTGTGTCTATCCTGGTATATATTGTACAGTCCAGGCCATACTATCCAGCAGCCCTCCTCCTATATCCCCCGCCTGTAGCTGCTGCCGCTGTGTCTATCCTGGTATATATTGTACAGCCCAGGCCATACTATCCAGCTGCCCTCCTCCTATATCCCCCGCCTGTAGCTGCTGCCTGCTGTGTCTATCCTGGTATATATTGTACAGCCCAGGCCATACTATCCAGCTGCCCTCCTCCTATATCCCTCGCCTGTAGCTGCTGCCGCTGTGTCTATTCTGGTATATATTGTACAGTCCAGGCCATACTATCCAGCTGCCATCCTATATCCCCGCCTGTAGCTGCTGCCCCTGTGTCTATCCTGGTATATATTGTACAGCCCAGGCCATACTATCCAGCAGCCCTCCTCCTATATCCCCAGCCTGTAGCTGCTGCCGCTGTGTCTATCCTGGTATATATTGTACAGCCCGGGCCATACTATCCAGCTGCCCTCCTATATCCCCCGCCTGTAGCTGCTGCCGCTGTGTCTATCCTGGTATATATTGTACAGCTCAGGCCATACTATCCTGCAGCCCTCCTCCTATATCCCCCGCCTGTAGCTGCTGCCGCTGTGTCTATCCTGGTATATATTGTACAGCCCAGGCCATACTACCCAGCAGCCCTCCTATATCCCCCGCCTGTAGCTGCTGCCGCTGTGTCTATCCTGGTATATATTGTACAGCCCAGGCCATACTATCCAGCTGCCCTCCTCCTATATCCCCCGCCTGTAGCTGCTGCCGCTGTGTCTATCCTGGTATATATTGTACAGCCCAGGCCATACTACCCAGCAGCCCTCCTATATCCCCCGCCTGTAGCTGCTGCCGCTGTGTCTATCCTGGTATATATTGTACAGCTCAGGCCATACTATCCTGCAGCCCTCCTCCTATATCCCCCGCCTGTAGCTGCTGCCGCTGTGTCTATCCTGGTATATATTGTACAGCCCAGGCCATACTACCCAGCAGCCCTCCTATATCCCCCGCCTGTAGCTGCTGCCGCTGTGTCTATCCTGGAATATATTGTACAGCCCGGGCCATACTATCCTGCAGCCCTCCTATATCCCCGCCTGTAGTTGCTGCCGCTGTCTCTATCCTGGTATATATTGTACAGCCCATGCCATACTATCCAGCTGCCCTCCTCCTATAACCCCCGCCTGTAGCTGCTGCCGCTGTGTCTATCCTGGTATATATTGTACAGCCCAGGCCATACTATCCAGCAGCCCTCCTCCTATATCCCCCGCCTGTAGCTGCTGCCCCTGTGTCTATCCTGGTATATATTGTACAGCCCAGGCCATACTATCCAGCTGCCCTCCTCCTATATCCCCGCCTGTAGCTGCTGCCGCTGTGTCTATCCTGGTATATATTGTACAGCCCAGGCCATACTATCCAGCTGCCCTCCTCCTATATCCTCGCCTGTAGCTGCTGCCGCTGTGTCTATCCTGGTATATTGTACAGCCCAGGCCATACTATCCTGCAGCCCTCCTCCTATATCCCCGCCTGCAGCTGCTGCCGCTGTGTCTATCCTGGTATATATTGTACAGCCCAGGCCATACTATCCAGCAGCCCTCCTCCTATATCCCCCGCCTGTAGCTGCTGCCGCTGTCTCTATCCTGGTATATATTGTACAGCCCAGGCCATACTATCCAGCTGCCCTCCTCCTATATCCCCCGCCTGTAGCTGCTGCCGCTGTGTCTATCCTGGTATATATTGTACAGCCCAGGCCATACTATCCAGCAGCCCTCCTCCTATATCCCCCGCCTGTAGCTGCTGCCGCTGTGTCTATCCTGGTATATATTGTACAGCCCAGGCCATACTATCCAGCTGCCCTCCTATATCCCCCTCTGTAGCTGCTGCCGCTGTGTCTATCCTGGTATATATTGTACAGCCCAGGCCATACTATCCAGCTGCCCTCCTATATCCCCCTCTGTAGCTGCTGCTGCTGTGTCTATCCTGGTATATATTGTACAGCCCAGGCCATACTATCCAGCAGCCCTCCTCCTATATCCCCCGCCTGTAGCTGCTGCCGCTGTGTCTATCCTGGTATATATTGTACAGCCCAGGCCATACTATCCAGCAGCCCTTCTCCTATATCCCCCGCCTGTAGCTGCTGCCGCTGTGTCTATCCTGGTATATATTGTACAGCCCAGGCCATACTATCCAGCTGCCCTCCTATATCCCCCTCTGTAGCTGCTGCTGCTGTGTCTATCCTGGTATATATTGTACAGCCCAGGCCATACTATCCAGCTGCCCTCCTCCTATATCCCCCGCCTGTAGCTGCTGCCGCTGTGTCTATCCTGGTATATATTGTACAGCCCAGGCCATACTATCCAGCAGCCCTCCTCCTATATCCCCCGCCTGTAGCTGCTGCCGCTGTGTCTATCCTGGTATATATTGTACAGCCCAGGCCATACTATCCAGCTGCCCTCCTCCTATATCCCCCGCCTGTAGCTGCTGCCGCTGTGTCTATCCTGGTATATATTGTACAGCCCAGGCCATACTATCCAGCTGCCCTCCTCCTATATCCCTCGCCTGTAGCTGCTGCCGCTGTGTCTATTCTGGTATATATTGTACAGTCCAGGCCATACTATCCAGCTGCCATCCTATATCCCCGCCTGTAGCTGCTGCCCCTGTGTCTATCCTGGTATATAGTGTACAGCCCAGGCCATACTATCCAGCTGCCCTCCTCCTATATCCCCGCCTGTAGCTGCTGCCGCTGTGTCTATCCTGGTATATATTGTACAGCCCAGGCCATACTATCCAGCTGCCCTCCTCCTATATCCTCGCCTGTAGCTGCTGCCGCTGTGTCTATCCTGGTATATTGTACAGCCCAGGCCATACTATCCTGCAGCCCTCCTCCTATATCCCCGCCTGCAGCTGCTGCCGCTGTGTCTATCCTGGTATATATTGTACAGCCCAGGCCATACTATCCAGCAGCCCTCCTCCTATATCCCCCGCCTGTAGCTGCTGCCGCTGTGTCTATCCTGGTATATATTGTACAGCCCAGGCCATACTATCCAGCAGCCCTTCTCCTATATCCCCCGCCTGTAGCTGCTGCCGCTGTGTCTATCCTGGTATATATTGTACAGCCCAGGCCATACTATCCAGCTGCCCTCCTATATCCCCCTCTGTAGCTGCTGCTGCTGTGTCTATCCTGGTATATATTGTACAGCACAGGCCATACTATCCAGCAGCCCTCCTCCTATATCCCCTGCCTGTAGCTGCTGCCGCTGTGTCTATCCTGGTATATATTGTACAGCCCAGGCCATACTATCCAGCTGCCCTCCTATATCCCCCGCCTGTAGCTGCTGCCGCTGTGTCTATCCTGGTATATATTGTACAGCCCAGGCCATACTATCCAGCTGCCCTCCTATATCCTCCACCTGTAGCTGCTGCCGCTGTGTCTATCCTGGTATATATTGTACAGCCCAGGCCATACTATCCAGCTGCCCTCCTCCTATATCCCCCGCCTGTAGCTGCTGCCGCTGTGTCTATCCTGGTATATATTGTACAGCCCGGGCCATACTATCCTGCAGCCCTCCTATCTCCCCGCCTGTAGCTGCTGCCGCTGTGTCTATCCTGGTATATATTGTACAGCCCAGGCCATACTATCCAGCTGCCCTCCTCCTATATCCCCCGCCTGTAGCTGCTGCCGCTGTGTCTATCCTGGTATATTGTACAGCCCAGGCCATACTATCCAGCAGCCCTCCTCCTATATCCCCGCCTGTAGCTGCTGCCGCTGTGTCTATCCTGGTATATATTGTACAGCCCAGGCCATACTATCCAGCTGCCCTCCTCCTATAACCCCCGCCTGTAGCTGCTGCTGCTGTGTCTGTCCTGGTATATATTGCACAGCCCAGGCCATACTATCCAGCTGCCCTCCTCCTATATCCCCCGCCTGTAGCTGCTGCCGCTGTGTCTGTCCTGGTATATTGTACAGCCCAGGCCATACTATCCAGCAGCCCTCCTATATCCCCCGCCTGTAGCTGCTGCCGCTGGTTCTATCCTGGTATATATTGTACAGACCATACTATCCTGCAGCCCTCCTCCTATATCCCAGCCTGTAGCTGCTGCCGCTGTGTCTATCCTGGTATATATTGTACAGCCCCGGCCATACTATCCAGCTGCCCTCCTATATCCCCCGCCTGTAGCTGCTGCCGCTGTGTCTATCCTGGTATATATTGTACAGCTCAGGCCATACTATCCAGCTGCCCTCCTCCTATATCCCCCGCCTGTAGCTGCTGCCGCTGTGTCTATCCTGGTATATATTGTACAGCCCAGGCCATACTATCCAGCTGCCCTCTTCCTATATCCCCCGCCTGTAGCTGCTGCCCCTGTGTCTATCCTGGTATATATTGTACAGCCCAGGCCATACTATCCAGCTGCCCTCCTCCTATATCCCTCGCCTGTAGCTGCTGCTGCTGTGTCTATCCTAGTATATATTGTACAGCCCAGGCCATACTATCCAGCTGCCCTCCTCCTATATCCCTCGCCTGTAGCTGCTGCTGCTGTGTCTATCCTGGTATATATTGTACAGTCCAGGCCATACTATCCAGCTGCCCTCCTCCTATATCCCCCGCCTGTAGCTGCTGCTGCTGTGTCTGTCCTGGTATATATTGTACAGCCCAGGCCATACTATCCAGCTGCCCTCTTCCTATATCCCCCGCCTGTAGCTGCTGCCCCTGTGTCTATCCTGGTATATATTGTACAGCCCAGGCCATACTATCCAGCTGCCCTCCTCCTATATCCCCCGCCTGTAGCTGCTGCCGCTGTGTCTATCCTGGTATATATTGTACAGCCCAGGCCATACTATCCAGCTGCCCTCTTCCTATATCCCCCGCCTGTAGCTGCTGCCCCTGTGTCTATCCTGGTATATATTGTACAGCCCAGGCCATACTATCCAGCTGCCCTCCTCCTATATCCCCCGCCTGTAGCTGCTGCCGCTGTGTCTATCCTGGTATATATTGTACAGCCCAGGCCATACTATCCAGCTGCCCTCCTCCTATATCCCCCGCCTGTAGCTGCTGCCGCTGTGTCTATCCTGGTATATATTGTACAGCCCAGGCCATACTATCCAGCTGCCCTCCTCCTATATCCCTCGCCTGTAGCTGCTGCCGCTGTGTCTATTCTGGTATATATTGTACAGTCCAGGCCATACTATCCAGCTGCCATCCTATATCCCCGCCTGTAGCTGCTGCCCCTGTGTCTATCCTGGTATATATTGTACAGCCCAGGCCATACTATCCAGCTGCCCTCCTCCTATATCCCCGCCTGTAGCTGCTGCCGCTGTGTCTATCCTGGTATATATTGTACAGCCCAGGCCATACTATCCAGCTGCCCTCCTCCTATATCCTCGCCTGTAGCTGCTGCCGCTGTGTCTATCCTGGTATATTGTACAGCCCAGGCCATACTATCCTGCAGCCCTCCTCCTATATCCCCGCCTGCAGCTGCTGCCGCTGTGTCTATCCTGGTATATATTGTACAGCCCAGGCCATACTATCCAGCAGCCCTCCTCCTATATCCCCCGCCTGTAGCTGCTGCCGCTGTCTCTATCCTGGTATATATTGTACAGCCCAGGCCATACTATCCAGCTGCCCTCCTCCTATATCCCCCGCCTGTAGCTGCTGCCGCTGTGTCTATCCTGGTATATATTGTACAGCCCAGGCCATACTATCCAGCAGCCCTCCTCCTATATCCCCCGCCTGTAGCTGCTGCCGCTGTGTCTATCCTGGTATATATTGTACAGCCCAGGCCATACTATCCAGCTGCCCTCCTCCTATATCCCCCGCCTGTAGCTGCTGCCGCTGTGTCTATCCTGGTATATATTGTACAGCCCAGGCCATACTATCCAGCTGCCCTCCTCCTATATCCCTCGCCTGTAGCTGCTGCCGCTGTGTCTATTCTGGTATATATTGTACAGTCCAGGCCATACTATCCAGCTGCCATCCTATATCCCCGCCTGTAGCTGCTGCCCCTGTGTCTATCCTGGTATATATTGTACAGCCCAGGCCATACTATCCAGCTGCCCTCCTCCTATATCCCCGCCTGTAGCTGCTGCCGCTGTGTCTATCCTGGTATATATTGTACAGCCCAGGCCATACTATCCAGCTGCCCTCCTCCTATATCCTCGCCTGTAGCTGCTGCCGCTGTGTCTATCCTGGTATATTGTACAGCCCAGGCCATACTATCCTGCAGCCCTCCTCCTATATCCCCGCCTGCAGCTGCTGCCGCTGTGTCTATCCTGGTATATATTGTACAGCCCAGGCCATACTATCCAGCTGCCCTCCTATATCCCCCTCTGTAGCTGCTGCTGCTGTGTCTATCCTGGTATATATTGTACAGCCCAGGCCATACTATCCAGCAGCCCTCCTCCTATATCCCCTGCCTGTAGCTGCTGCCGCTGTGTCTATCCTGGTATATATTGTACAGCCCAGGCCATACTATCCAGCTGCCCTCCTATATCCCCCGCCTGTAGCTGCTGCCGCTGTGTCTATCCTGGTATATATTGTACAGCCCAGGCCATACTATCCAGCTGCCCTCCTCCTATATCCCCCGCCTGTAGCTGCTGCCGCTGTGTCTATCCTGGTATATATTGTACAGCCCAGGCCATACTATCCAGCTGCCCTCCTCCTATATCCCCCGCCTGTAGCTGCTGCCGCTGTGTCTATCCTGGTATATTGTACAGCCCAGGCCATACTATCCAGCTGCCCTCTTCCTATATCCCCCGCCTGTAGCTGCTGCCCCTGTGTCTATCCTGGTATATATTGTACAGCCCAGGCCATACTATCCAGCTGCCCTCCTCCTATATCCCCGCCTGTAGCTGCTGCCGCTGTGTCTATCCTGGTATATATTGTACAGCCCCGGCCATACTATCCAGCTGCCCTCCTCCTATATCCCCGCCTGTAGCTGCTGCCCCTGTGTCTATCCTGGTATATATTGTACAGCCCAGGCCATACTATCCAGCTGCCCTCCTCCTATATCCCCCGCCTGTAGCTGCTGCCCCTGTGTCTATCCTGGTATATATTGTACAGCCCAGGCCATACTATCCAGCTGCCCTCCTCCTATATCCCCGCCTGTAGCTGCTGCCGCTGTGTCTATCCTGGTATATATTGTACAGCCCCGGCCATACTATCCAGCTGCCCTCCTCCTATATCCCCGCCTGTAGCTGCTGCCGCTGTGTCTATCCTGGTATATATTGTACAGCCCGGGCCATACTATCCAGCTGCCCTCTTCCTATATCCCCCGCCTGTAGCTGCTGCCGCTGTGTCTATCCTGGTATATATTGTACAGCCCAGGCCATACTATCCAGCTGCCCTCCTCCTATATCCCCGCCTGTAGCTGCTGCCGCTGTGTCTATCCTGGTATATATTGTACAGCCCCGGCCATACTATCCAGCTGCCCTCCTCCTATATCCCCGCCTGTAGCTGCTGCCCCTGTGTCTATCCTGGTATATATTGTACAGCCCAGGCCATACTATCCAGCTGCCCTCCTCCTATATCCCCCGCCTGTAGCTGCTGCCCCTGTGTCTATCCTGGTATATATTGTACAGCCCAGGCCATACTATCCAGCTGCCCTCCTCCTATATCCCCGCCTGTAGCTGCTGCCCCTGTGTCTATCCTGGTATATATTGTACAGCCCAGGCCATACTATCCAGCTGCCCTCCTCCTATATCCCCCGCCTGTAGCTGCTGCCCCTGTGTCTATCCTGGTATATATTGTACAGCCCAGGCCATACTATCCAGCTGCCCTCCTCCTATATCCCCTGCCTGTAGCTGCTGCCGCTGTGTCTATCCTGGTATATATTGTACAGCCCCGGCCATACTATCCAGCTGCCCTCCTCCTATATCCCCGCCTGTAGCTGCTGCCCCTGTGTCTATCCTGGTATATATTGTACAGCCCAGGCCATACTATCCAGCTGCCCTCCTCCTATATCCCCCGCCTGTAGCTGCTGCCCCTGTGTCTATCCTGGTATATATTGTACAGCCCAGGCCATACTATCCAGCTGCCCTCCTCCTATATCCCCGCCTGTAGCTGCTGCCCCTGTGTCTATCCTGGTATATATTGTACAGCCCAGGCCATACTATCCAGCTGCCCTCTTCCTATATCCCCCGCCTGTAGCTGCTGCCGCAGTGTCTATCCTGGTATATTGTACAGCCCAGGCCATACTATCCAGCTGCCCTCTTCCTATAACCCCCGCCTGTAGCTGCTGCCGCTGTGTCTATCCTGGTATATATTGTACAGCCCAGGCCATACTATCCAGCAGCCCTCCTCCTATATCCCCCGCCTGTAGCTGCTGCCGCTGTGTCTATCCTGGTATATATTGTACAGCCCAGGCCATACTATCCAGCAGCCCTTCTCCTATATCCCCTGCCTGTAGCTGCTGCTGCTGTGTCTATCCTGGTATATATTGTACAGCCCCGGCCATACTATCCAGCTGCCCTCCTCCTATATCCCCCGCCTGTAGCTGCTGCCGCTGTCTCTATCCTGGTATATATTGTACAGCCCAGGCCATACTATCCAGCAGCCCTCCTATATCCCCGCCTGTAGCTGCTGCCGCTGTCTCTATCCTGGTATATTGTACAGCCCAGGCCATACTATCCAGCTGCCCTCCTATATCCCCCGCCTGTAGCTGCTGCCGCTGTGTCTATCCTGGTATATATTGTACAGTCCAGGCCATACTATCCAGCAGCCAACCTCCTATATCCCCCGCCTGTAGCTGCTGCCGCTGTGTCTATCCTGGTATATATTGTACAGCCCAGGCCATACTATCCAGCAGCCCTTCTCCTATATCCCCCGCCTGTAGCTGCTGCCGCTGTGTCTATCCTGGTATATATTGTACAGCCCCGGCCATACTATCCAGCTGCCCTCCTATATCCCCCGCCTGTAGCTGCTGCCGCTGTGTCTATCCTGGTATATATTGTACAGCCCAGGCCATACTATCCAGCAGCCCTTCTCCTATAACCCCCGCCTGTAGCTGCTGCCGCTGTGTCTATCCTGGTATATATTGTACAGCCCCGGCCATACTATCCAGCTGCCCTCCTATATCCCCCGCCTGTAGCTGCTGCCGCTGTGTCTATCCTGGTATATATTGTACAGCCCAGGCCATACTATCCAGCTGCCCTCTTCCTATATCCCCTGCCTGTAGCTGCTGCTGCTGTGTCTATCCTGGTATATATTGTACAGCCCAGGCCATACTATCCAGCTGCCCTCTTCCTATATCCCCTGCCTGTAGCTGCTGCTGCTGTGTCTATCCTGGTATATATTGTACAGCCCAGGCCATACTATCCAGCTGCCCTCCTCCTATATCCCCCGCCTGTAGCTGCTGCCGCTGTGTCTATCCTGGTATATATTGTACAGCCCAGGCCATACTATCCAGCTGCCCTCCTCCTATATCCATCGCCTGTAGCTGCTGCCGCTGTGTCTATTCTGGTATATATTGTACAGTCCAGGCCATACTATCCAGCTGCCATCCTATATCCCCGCCTGTAGCTGCTGCCCCTGTGTCTATCCTGGTATATATTGTACAGCCCAGGCCATACTATCCAGCTGCCCTCCTCCTATATCCCCGCCTGTAGCTGCTGCCGCTGTGTCTATCCTGGTATATATTGTACAGCCCAGGCCATACTATCCAGCTGCCCTCCTCCTATATCCTCGCCTGTAGCTGCTGCCGCTGTGTCTATCCTGGTATATTGTACAGCCCAGGCCATACTATCCTGCAGCCCTCCTCCTATATCCCCGCCTGCAGCTGCTGCCGCTGTGTCTATCCTGGTATATATTGTACAGCCCAGGCCATACTATCCAGCTGCCCTCCTCCTATATCCCCCGCCTGTAGCTGCTGCCGCTGTGTCTATCCTGGTATATATTGTACAGCCCAGGCCATACTATCCAGCAGCCCTCCTCCTATATCCCCCGCCTGTAGCTGCTGCCGCTGTGTCTATCCTGGTATATATTGTACAGCCCAGGCCATACTATCCAGCTGCCCTCCTCCTATATCCCCCGCCTGTAGCTGCTGCCGCTGTGTCTATCCTGGTATATATTGTACAGCCCAGGCCATACTATCCAGCTGCCCTCCTCCTATATCCCTCGCCTGTAGCTGCTGCCGCTGTGTCTATTCTGGTATATATTGTACAGTCCAGGCCATACTATCCAGCTGCCATCCTATATCCCCGCCTGTAGCTGCTGCCCCTGTGTCTATCCTGGTATATATTGTACAGCCCAGGCCATACTATCCAGCTGCCCTCCTCCTATATCCCCGCCTGTAGCTGCTGCCGCTGTGTCTATCCTGGTATATATTGTACAGCCCAGGCCATACTATCCAGCTGCCCTCCTCCTATATCCTCGCCTGTAGCTGCTGCCGCTGTGTCTATCCTGGTATATTGTACAGCCCAGGCCATACTATCCTGCAGCCCTCCTCCTATATCCCCGCCTGCAGCTGCTGCCGCTGTGTCTATCCTGGTATATATTGTACAGCCCAGGCCATACTATCCAGCAGCCCTCCTCCTATATCCCCCGCCTGTAGCTGCTGCCGCTGTGTCTATCCTGGTATATATTGTACAGCCCAGGCCATACTATCCAGCAGCCCTTCTCCTATATCCCCCGCCTGTAGCTGCTGCCGCTGTGTCTATCCTGGTATATATTGTACAGCCCAGGCCATACTATCCAGCTGCCCTCCTATATCCCCCTCTGTAGCTGCTGCTGCTGTGTCTATCCTGGTATATATTGTACAGCCCAGGCCATACTATCCAGCAGCCCTCCTCCTATATCCCCTGCCTGTAGCTGCTGCCGCTGTGTCTATCCTGGTATATATTGTACAGCCCAGGCCATACTATCCAGCTGCCCTCCTATATCCCCCGCCTGTAGCTGCTGCCGCTGTGTCTATCCTGGTATATATTGTACAGCCCAGGCCATACTATCCAGCTGCCCTCCTATATCCTCCACCTGTAGCTGCTGCCGCTGTGTCTATCCTGGTATATATTGTACAGCCCAGGCCATACTATCCAGCTGCCCTCCTCCTATATCCCCCGCCTGTAGCTGCTGCCGCTGTGTCTATCCTGGTATATATTGTACAGCCCGGGCCATACTATCCTGCAGCCCTCCTATCTCCCCGCCTGTAGCTGCTGCCGCTGTGTCTATCCTGGTATATAT
Source organism: Hyperolius riggenbachi (assembly GCF_040937935.1). Classification (NCBI taxonomy): domain Eukaryota; kingdom Metazoa; phylum Chordata; class Amphibia; order Anura; family Hyperoliidae; genus Hyperolius; species Hyperolius riggenbachi. The sequence continues at coordinate 502,114,651 of NC_090649.1, forward strand.
TGTACAGCCCAGGCCATACTATCCAGCTGCCCTCCTCCTATATCCCCCGCCTGTAGCTGCTGCCGCTGTGTCTATCCTGGTATATTGTACAGCCCATGCCATACTATCCAGCTGCCCTCCTCCTATAACCCCCGCCTGTAGCTGCTGCTGCTGTGTCTGTCCTGGTATATATTGCACAGCCCAGGCCATACTATCCAGCAGCCCTCCTATATCCCCCGCCTGTAGCTGCTGCCGCTGGTTCTATCCTGGTATATATTGTACAGACCATACTATCCTGCAGCCCTCCTCCTATATCCCAGCCTGTAGCTGCTGCCGCTGTGTCTATCCTGGTATATATTGTACAGCCCCGGCCATACTATCCAGCTGCCCTCCTATATCCCCCGCCTGTAGCTGCTGCCGCTGTGTCTATCCTGGTATATATTGTACAGCTCAGGCCATACTATCCAGCTGCCCTCCTCCTATATCCCCCGCCTGTAGCTGCTGCCGCTGTGTCTATCCTGGTATATATTGTACAGCCCAGGCCATACTATCCAGCTGCCCTCCTCCTATATCCCCCGCCTGTAGCTGCTGCCGCTGTGTCTATCCTGGTATATTGTACAGCCCAGGCCATACTATCCAGCTGCCCTCTTCCTATATCCCCCGCCTGTAGCTGCTGCCCCTGTGTCTATCCTGGTATATATTGTACAGCCCCGGCCATACTATCCAGCAGCCCTCCTCCTATATCCCCCGCCTGTAGCTGCTGCTGCTGTGTCTATCCTGGTATATATTGTACAGTCCAGGCCATACTATCCAGCAGCCCTCCTCCTATATCCCCCGCCTGTAGCTGCTGCCGCTGTGTCTATCCTGGTATATATTGTACAGCTCAGGCCATACTATCCTGCAGCCCTCCTCCTATATCCCTCGCCTGTAGCTGCTGCCGCTGTGTCTATCCTGGTATATATTGTACAGTCCAGGCCATACTATCCAGCTGCCCTCCTCCTATATCCCCCGCCTGTAGCTGCTGCCGCTGTGTCTATCCTGGTATATATTGTACAGCCCAGGCCATACTATCCAGCTGCCCTCCTCCTATATCCCCCGCCTGTAGCTGCTGCCGCTGTGTCTATCCTGGTATATATTGTACAGCTCAGGCCATACTATCCTGCAGCCCTCCTCCTATATCCCTCGCCTGTAGCTGCTGCCGCTGTGTCTATCCTGGTATATATTGTACAGTCCAGGCCATACTATCCAGCTGCCCTCCTCCTATATCCCCCGCCTGTAGCTGCTGCCGCAGTGTCTATCCTGGTATATATTGTACAGCTCAGGCCATACTATCCAGCTGCCCTCCTCCTATATCCCCCGCCTGTAGCTGCTGCCGCTGTGTCTATCCTGGTATATATTGTACAGCCCAGGCCATACTATCCAGCTGCCCTCCTCCTATATCCCCCGCCTGTAGCTGCTGCCGCTGTGTCTATCCTGGTATATATTGTACAGCCCCGGCCATACTATCCAGCAGCCCTCCTCCTATATCCCCCGCCTGTAGCTGCTGCTGCTGTGTCTATCCTGGTATATATTGTAAAGCCCAGGCCATACTATCCAGCTGCCCTCCTCCTATAACCCCCGCCTGTAGCTGCTGCCGCTGTGTCTATCCTGGTATATATTGTACAGCCCCGGCCATACTATCCTGCAGCCCTCCTCCTATATCCCCCGCCTGTAGCTGCTGCTGCTGTGTCTATCCTGGTATATATTGTACAGCTCAGGCCATACTATCCAGCTGCCCTCCTCCTATATCCCCCGCCTGTAGCTGCTGCCCCTGTGTCTATCCTGGTATATATTGTACAGCCCAGGCCATACTATCCAGCTGCCCTCCTATATCCCCCGCCTGTAGCTGCTGCTGCTGTGTCTATCCTGGTATATATTGTACAGTCCAGGCCATACTATCCAGCTGCCCTCCTCCTATATCCCCCGCCTGTAGCTGCTGCTGCTGTGTCTATCCTGGTATATATTGTACAGCCCAGGCCATACTATCCAGCTGCCCTCCTCCTATATCCCCCGCCTGTAGCTGCTGCCCCTGTGTCTATCCTGGTATATATTGTACAGCCCAGGCCATACTATCCAGCAGCCCTCCTCCTATATCCCCCGCCTGTAGCTGCTGCCGCTGTGTCTATCCTGGTATATTGTACAGCCCAGGCCATACTATACAGCTGCCCTCCTATATCCCCCGCCTGTAGCTGCTGCCGCTGTGTCTATCCTGGTATATATTGTACAGCCCAGGCCATACTATCCAGCTGCCCTCCTCCTATATCCCCCGCCTGTAGCTGCTGCCGCTGTGTCTATCCTGGTATATATTGTACAGCTCAGGCCATACTATCCAGCTGCCATCCTATATCCCCGCCTGTAGCTGCTGCCGCTGTGTCTATCCTGGTATATATTGTACAGCCCAGGCCATACTATCCAGCTGCCCTCCTCCTATATCCCCCGCCTGTAGCTGCTGCCGCTGTCTCTATCCTGGTATATTGTACAGCCCAGGCCATACTATCCAGCTGCCCTCCTCCTATATCCCCGCCTGTAGCTGCTGCCGCTGTGTCTATCCTGGTATATATTGTACAGCCCAGGCCATACTATCCAGCAGCCCTCCTCCTATATCCCCGCCTGTAGCTGCTGCCGCTGTGTCTATCCTGGTATATATTGTACAGCTCAGGCCATACTATCCAGCTGCCCTCCTCCTATATCCCCTGCCTGTAGCTGCTGCTGCTGTGTCTATCCTGGTATATATTGTACAGCCCAGGCCATACTATCCAGCTGCCCTCTTCCTATATCCCCTGCCTGTAGCTGCTGCTGCTGTGTCTATCCTGGTATATATTGTACAGTCCAGGCCATACTATCCAGCAGCCCTCCTCCTATATCCCCCGGTAGTAGCTGCTGCCGCTGTGTCTATCCTGGTATATATTGTACAGCCCAGGCCATACTATCCAGCTGCCCTCCTCCTATATCCCCCGCCTGTAGCTGCTGCCGCTGTGTCTATCCTGGTATATATTGTACAGCCCAGGCCATACTATCCAGCTGCCCTCCTCCTATATCCCTCGCCTGTAGCTGCTGCCGCTGTGTCTATTCTGGTATATATTGTACAGTCCAGGCCATACTATCCAGCTGCCATCCTATATCCCCCGCCTGTAGCTGCTGCCGCTGTGTCTATCCTGGTATATATTGTACAGCCCCGGCCATACTATCCAGCAGCCCTCCTCCTATATCCCCCGCCTGTAGCTGCTGCTGCTGTGTCTATCCTGGTATATATTGTACAGCCCAGGCCATACTATCCAGCTGCCCTCCTATATCCCCCGCCTGTAGCTGCTGCCGCTGTGTCTATCCTGGTATATATTGTACAGCCCAGGCCATACTATCCAGCAGCCCTCCTCCTATATCCCCCGCCTGTAGCTGCTGCCGCTGTGTCTATCCTGGTATATTGTACAGCCCAGGCCATACTATCCAGCTGCCCTCCTCCTATATCCTCGCCTGTAGCTGCTGCCGCTGTGTCTATCCTGGTATATTGTACAGCCCAGGCCATACTATCCTGCAGCCCTCCTCCTATATCCCCGCCTGCAGCTGCTGCCGCTGTGTCTATCCTGGTATATATTGTACAGCCCAGGCCATACTATCCAGCAGCCCTCCTCCTATATCCCCCGCCTGTAGCTGCTGCCGCTGTCTCTATCCTGGTATATATTGTACAGCCCAGGCCATACTATCCAGCTGCCCTCCTCCTATATCCCCCGCCTGTAGCTGCTGCCGCTGTGTCTATCCTGGTATATATTGTACAGCCCAGGCCATACTATCCAGCAGCCCTCCTCCTATATCCCCCGCCTGTAGCTGCTGCCGCTGTGTCTATCCTGGTATATATTGTACAGCCCAGGCCATACTATCCAGCTGCCCTCCTCCTATATCCCCCGCCTGTAGCTGCTGCCGCTGTGTCTATCCTGGTATATATTGTACAGCCCAGGCCATACTATCCAGCTGCCCTCCTCCTATATCCCTCGCCTGTAGCTGCTGCCGCTGTGTCTATTCTGGTATATATTGTACAGTCCAGGCCATACTATCCAGCTGCCATCCTATATCCCCGCCTGTAGCTGCTGCCCCTGTGTCTATCCTGGTATATATTGTACAGCCCAGGCCATACTATCCAGCTGCCCTCCTCCTATATCCCCGCCTGTAGCTGCTGCCGCTGTGTCTATCCTGGTATATATTGTACAGCCCAGGCCATACTATCCAGCTGCCCTCCTCCTATATCCTCGCCTGTAGCTGCTGCCGCTGTGTCTATCCTGGTATATTGTACAGCCCAGGCCATACTATCCTGCAGCCCTCCTCCTATATCCCCCGCCTGTAGCTGCTGCCGCTGTGTCTATCCTGGTATATATTGTACAGCCCAGGCCATACTATCCAGCAGCCCTTCTCCTATATCCCCCGCCTGTAGCTGCTGCCGCTGTGTCTATCCTGGTATATATTGTACAGCCCAGGCCATACTATCCAGCTGCCCTCCTATATCCCCTTCTGTAGCTGCTGCTGCTGTGTCTATCCTGGTATATATTGTACAGCCCAGGCCATACTATCCAGCAGCCCTCCTCCTATATCCCCTGCCTGTAGCTGCTGCCGCTGTGTCTATCCTGGTATATATTGTACAGCCCAGGCCATACTATCCAGCTGCCCTCCTATATCCCCCGCCTGTAGCTGCTGCCGCTGTGTCTATCCTGGTATATATTGTACAGCCCAGGCCATACTATACAGCTGCCCTCCTATATCCCCCGCCTGTAGCTGCTGCCGCTGTGTCTATCCTGGTATATATTGTACAGCCCAGGCCATACTATCCAGCTGCCCTCCTCCAGCCTGTAGCTGCTGCCGCTGTGTTTGGTGGTCCAGCTATGGCTTATATACCAGGCCGCAGATCAAGCCTTTGTAGAGTATAAATATTGTGTAACCCAATTACCCCAGAAGGCCATCTCTATGTGCGAGAGTGCAGGAAACAGGAGAGTTCCCCTGATAAAGGTGTCCCCCAGCTCTGTCATCTATTTCCTGCCATGGGAGGAAGCTGGGAGTCTGCCACATGTAACGCTCCATAACAAAGAGATCTCTCTCACGCCTCACTTCCTGCCAGAGAAGAATTTCTACTCAGAATAGTTCTTAAAGGTCACTCTGTAATTACTGCTGCCATTCATCAGCCATTCATTCCAAACCTCTCATAATTTCCTCTGCGTGACACTGCACAGGGCGTTTTATGCCAAAGGGAGCGCCTTTAAGAGAGGCCATTATGTATATTTTCATAGAGTAGCCATTAGCAGTCTGTATGGTAAACAAAGACTATGGGCTTGATTCACAAAGCCGTGAAAATTGCTTAGCACGAGTGTGCTAAACAGTTAGCACGTGAAGTGCCGTTTGCTGACTAAAAGTACGAGATCGCGCGAATCGCGGCACTTTCGCGCGCAAAAGTCTGCGAACAGCACTTCACGTGCTAAAGCTAAACAGTTTGCACGGCTTTGTGAATCAAGCCCTATGTCTATGACAGAATTTCATATATAATAAATACATTATTATAATAATAATACTATGGTAGTGTAACGATTGTGATCCAGGCAAGACAGATAGAGGAGATAGCTGGTAGCAACCGCTGCTTCAGCTATACTCCAAGAACAAAGATCAGAACGACCTCCTGTCGACCACCGCTGGGACAGGACAATCGCAACAGACAAACAAAACAGATATGCAATCCTAACTGCACTAGGGAATCTGCCTAGTGCAGTTCCAGGAATTACTCTAAGCTAATCTTCAAACAATGAGCAAGGCTGACACTCTCCGGAGTGTTTCACAGGAAGACTCCTTATCAGGGGCCCCAACCATCCCGTTTTCGCCGGGACCGTCACGGGTTGGGGGAGGGGTCCCGCTGTCCCGGGATAGCCCCCCTTGTGTCCCGGCAGGCAGCAGCTCCTCTCCAGCGGAGGAAAAAAGAAGGATCGAGGCGCCAGCCGCGGCTGTGGTGTGCAGGATGCGGGCCAAGCTTGTCCCCCCTCCCTCCGAATGTGCCCCCCAGTGTCCCCCTGTATGGCGCAGCGCAGCAGAGCGGCAGTCTTACCATCTTCCTCGCGTACTGGCATCTCGTCTTCCAACTACTTCCTGTGACGTCACAGGAAGCGGAGAAGACGAGTGAGATGCCCATATGCGAAGAGGAATGGTAAGACTGCCGCTCTGCTGCGCTCGTACCTCGCCATACAGGGGGACACTGGGGGGCACATTCGGAGGGAGGGGGGACAAGCTTGACCCGCATCCTGCACACCACAGCCGCGGCTGGCGCCTCGATCCTTCTTTTTAGCTGGGCACCCTCACCCTTCTCCCCACCATTCATATATATATATATATATACATTTTTGACTAGGGGTGTGTCAAGGGGTGTGGTTGGGGGCGTGGTCGGGGGCGTGGCTTAAGTGTCCCGGTTTCTCATCTCAAAAAGTTGGGAGGTATGCCTTATGACCAGCGAAGGTCTGTGATATCACATGGTATATATAGAGCAAGCCTACAAAGGATGCGGCTAGGCAATTTGCATGACAAACGTATGCAAATTCTTCAGCAGCAGCAAGCTGAAAAACTGACAAAAGGTCTCTCTTCCAGAGACCTGCAGAATGCAGACCTGAACAATGGTCAAAAAGCTGCCTGTCTGCACAGGCAGCTGAGCAGATCATTACAGTACCCCCCCCCCCCCCTCTAGGGTCGAATTCCAGACGACCCTCAAAACTGCTATTAGCAAAAGACTCCAACCGAAGACTCATGAAGGTCGGGACAGCCCGACAAGGTCCAATTCCAGAGTCAGTCCACCCGAAACCGACCTCATCGGAAGCAGAAGCCACCGAAACATGCCCATCAGTACTACAAGTCTCAGTGTAACACCCATCAGGACTGTGAATGCCAGAGAAGAAGACTCCAGACCATACCCACCACCTTCCAAGGAGCGTCCGAAGACACCATACCTGCCACAATACCTGTTCGAAGTGTCTCTTTCAAGACAAAAGCCACTGTTGATCCTATCCAGGGTATCAAGCAAAATCTCTTCCGGAATCTCCCAAAACCCTTTGGAGCTCTGCAGAGATCCCAAGAGGCCAGAACGCTCACCAGGCTCACATGGAGAACCGCCAAGAACCCCTATGGAACCAATGATTATTCTAGATTCAGAATTACCCAGACACCCATCAAGATCAGGACTTTCCGGGACCACTTCTGGGCATGCGACCAGGCAGGCCATATCAGAACATGTCTCCACTGAGGAAGCATCTGAGTATGCTGGTAACCGAGGCACACTTGGGCTTTCTGGGTCACAGAGCACATTGGGGTACACCAGCACAGGAGAAACCTCAGGACATGTTGGGGAACTGCCAACCTCAGAGTCCGGCACGAGAAAACCAAAACCAGTACCGAACAGAGAATCATCATGAGTGGAGGTCACAGGCCCTGGACTTTCAAAAGAAGACTCGGACTCAAATTCAGAAATTTCTGTGACAATAATATCATCATTGACTACACATGCGTGAAGCTCCACCAGAGCTGCAAAGGTAGTCAGCACAACAGCAATGCTTACTGAAGTGGGCAACACCTTAGAAGGACTTGGGGGGCAGGAGACATCTCCTACAAGTTCTGCACCCTTTGGGAGGAACTCGGAGGTCTCCAGGACATCAGACAAGACCTCAGGAACATCATTTTTCAAGTTTTCTGAGAAGGATTCTGAACTATCCATGTTACAGGGCAAAACTGGAACTTTATTTTGTGGACAGGGCAGATGTCCCAGGGAAGGTTCCACCATAACCTGAGACTGGATCTCATCATCATGAGCGGAACGTACAGGAATATTTACTGGAACACACACTGACTCCCCAACTTTAATCTTACTGCACCCAGAATTCTGCGTAGCAGTCAAACTAGCTTGCAACTCCAAAACTGCAGAAAAACAGGTGAGAATAGCAGCAATACCTAGACGAGCCTCTAGGGGCACTGCAGGAGATATTGTACAAGGCAATATTGACTCATCCAGAGTACAGGGTGGAGAGTCAGAACTTTTTTCAAAGCAAGAAAGGGACTCCCAAATGTCAGTGTGATTGGACATCATATTGTTATTCATGGTACAGGGCAGGCTCAGAGAAACCTTCTCTGGACCCAGCAAAGATGCTTCAGAGTCAGATTCGCAAAACCAAAGTGCTGTCTCACTCTTAGACTTGACTAACGATGTTGAATCCGAGGAGACAGAACGCAAAATTTGCAATCCAAGATCGCTTTAGGTTGTGAAACTGACGCTTCCACGGCGCAAATCTCCGCGATCTGCGGAGCAGACAGCAAGGCATCTGGGACCGAAACACTGGAGCAACTGCCATCAGGCGACAGGCCCTCACAGGTGTGAACAGGGTGAGACAAAGACGCATTAGCAGTAGAAATAGCGACAACATCAGGAAAAACTTTATTAGACATATCAATTCTACTTTTGATGCTGAATAATTTAGGAATTTTCCCCATAGCAGGGTCACAGACAGAAGATCTCAAAGATCTGTTTCTAAATGACAAAGGATCCCACACATCCTTGAGGAAACCGGCAGACTCATGCCGATCACAATCTGCAGGAACATCCGAGAAACAGGCATCAGATTGCACAGATTCAAACTGCACACTGTCAGGAGAGAATCCTTCAGGATTCGCACAGGAATCAACCACAGCGGCACACTCATTCATTTCAGATTGCACAAAGTCAAGACTCTCATGCTTTACCCCAGAAAGACAGGAACAATCATCCGACAACTATGTCTCTTTATTGGAATCAATTGATTGGTGTGTGTGCAACTCATCCAAAATCGTCTGCCACACATACAAAACCGGATCCACAAAGCACCTGTCACACTCATCAGAATCTATCAAAGTGTATACGGAATTGAGACAATCATTCAAGACATCTTCGCTTTTTGCGATGTAAAAATCGCAAAAGGCTTTCCAATCAAAATCAAATTCCTCCATCAAGGCCCCAATGTCCCATGAGGCAAATGGAGGTTCAAACAGGCCAGTATCTAGATAATCTCCATATGGGTGGAGTTCAGGAGCAAGAACAGATTTTTTAACTGCTTTAATATAGTGTACGATCCTACCTATAATAGGATCCACATAAGCTTTGGATTGGGGCAAAAAACACGGAGACTGAGCAACATCATGGTAAACATCATTATCATACTGAATGGGTTTGCACATTTCAGACTTGACAGAAATTATCTCTTTATTTATGGTTGCTAGGGGCAACAAATCTTTTGGCTGACAAGCCAAATCAGCAGATTGGCCTGCAAGCACCAACTCATTAACATATGGTAATGACACAGAAATGTTGCATAACCTAATCTGATCAGCGTCATGCACTGCAGGAAAAAACTCATAGAAATAACCTGGCAGGGGAATTCTAAGCTTACGAGAAAATACATGACTCAGAAATCTGCGAGGGTTATGTCTCAGATTTTTGTGTCTGGCATACTCATCCGCCCACACGAACAGATCCCCTTGGAAAAGATTGTAAGCAATCTGACCACTCCAAGTGGAAATATTGGTGGCCTGAAATTCAGGATTTGCCAAAAATCTGAAACATTCTGATATAAACTCACCTCTGGTTTCAGAGTCCAGTATCTTAAACCTCTTAAAGACACAGGACCCATATTTGACCAAATCGTACAAATCAGAAATTCCCTCTACATTGGGAATTTCGGTTTGGCTGGTCATACTGTAACGATTGTGGGATTCTCTCCGTGATCAGCACACAAGACGTGCGCTGATACTGCGGAAATCCTCCACAAGCGTGTAATTTGAGGGAACCCAGCAGAAGGTGCAATGCACCTGTAGAGGGAAATTCCTGTCGGCAGGTGGAGCTGTGGAGTGCAGAGGAACAGCTCCTCTGCCCTACCACACACACCAGACAGGAATTGCACGAAGGGAAGAAACGCAGGGCAAGATAGCCCTGAAGGAGAGAGAGCAAAGCGACAGAGGGTATGTGTGTCCACCAATCTAGTCGCCACCCTGCGACGATGAACACACAACCATGAAGATAAAGTGAGAAGGCAATCGCCGGAGATGGCGATTGCTAACAGCGACACAAGACCCAATAAGCACAGATGAGGAATGTATGTATGTCCACCAATCTAGCCGCCAACCTGCGACGGCGGACACACAACAGAAGAAACCAAGTGAGAACGCAATCGCAAGAGAAGCGATTGCGGAAGAGAATGAGCACAGGGACAGATTGTATGTGTGTGCACCAAACTAGTCGCTAACCCGCGACGGTGCCCACACAACAGCAGATATGAAGTAGGAATGCAATCACGAGAGGGGCGATTGCCAGAGGTGACACAAGGCTACAGCAAGGCAGAGCACGAGAGTAGCAAAGGCACAGCAAATCATACAATGAGAAGATAAGGAAAATAACAAACGCTAACTAAACGCGAACACCGCACTCATTCGCAACAGCGAACACGTTTTCTGCACGGCCTCCGCGTGATAAGCACAACCGAGACAAGCACGCCTAACTAACCACCGACAGACAAACATGAAACAGAGGACGCGAGCGCTTGCTTAATGGTTACCTCACCGAGCCTCCAGCAAGCGTTCGTAGCAGACAAGACAGACACACGAAAACAAGAACAAGCGAGAGATAGGATCCACAGCACTAGCGAAAAGAGGCCAGTGCGATCCAGGGAGACAGAGAGATGAAGATTAGACGGATCCACAGCACTAGCGCTAGGCGAGTGCGATCCAGGCAAGACAGATAGAGGAGATAGCTGGTAGCAACCGCTGCTTCAGCTATACTCCAAGAACAAAGATCAGAACGACTTCCTGTCGACCACCGCAGGGACAGGACAATCGCAACAGACAGACAAAACAGATATGCAATCCTAACTGCACTAGGGAACCTGCCTAGTACAGTCCCAGGAATTACTCTAAGCTAATCTTCAAACAATGAGCAAGGCTGACACTCCAGGAGTGTTTCACAGGAAGAATCCTTATGACCAGTGAAGGTCTGTGATATCACATGGTATATATAGACCAAGCCTACAAGGGATGTGGCTAGGCAATCTGCATGACAAACGTATGCAAATTCTTCAGCAGCAGCAAGCTGAAAAACTAACAAAAGGTCTCTCTTCCAGAGACCTGCAGAATGCAGACCTGAACAATGGTCAAAAAGCTGCCTGCCTGCACAGGCAGCTGAGCAGATCATTACAGGTAGGACATTAGACTATGACTGTGGTAGGATTAGATTGTGAGCTCCTCTGAGGACAGTCAGTGACATGACTATGTACTCTGTACAGTGCTGCAGGAGATGTCAGTGCTATATAAATACATAATAATAAAATGGTAGGACATTAGACTATGACTATGGTAGGATTAGATTGTGAGCTTCTCTGAGGACAGTCAGTGACATGACTATGTACTCTGTAATGTGCTGCAGAAGATGTCAGAGCTATATAAATGCATAATAATAATATGGTAGGACATTAGACTATGACTATAGTAGGATTAGAGTGTGAGCTCCTCTGAGGACAGTCAGTGACATGACTATGTACTCTGTAATGTGCTGCAGGAGATGTCAGTGCTATATAAATACATAATAATAATATGGTAGGACATTACACTATGACTATGGTAGGATTAGAGTGTGAGCTCCTCTGAGGACAGTCAGTGACATGACTATGTACTCTGTAATGTGCTGCAGAAGATGTCAGAGCTATATAAATGCATAATAATAATATGGTAGGACATTAGACTATGACTATAGTAGGATTAGAGTGTGAGCTCCTCTGAGGACAGTCAGTGACATGACTATGTACTCTGTAATGTGCTGCAGGAGATGTCAGTGCTATATAAATACATAATAATAATATGGTAGGACATTAGACTATGATTATGGTAGGATTAGACTGTGAGCTCCTCTGAGGACAGTCAGTGACATGACTATGTACTCTGTAATGTGCTGCAGAGGATGTCAGTGCTATATAAATACATAATAATAATATGGTAGGACATTAGACTATGACTATGGTAGGATTAGAGTGTGAGCTCCTCTGAGGACAGTCAGTGACATGACTATGTACTCTGTAATGTGCTGCAGAAGATGTCAGTGCTATATAAATACATAATAATAATATGGTAGGACATTAGACTATGACTGTGGTAGGATTAGATTGTGAGCTCCTCTGAGGACAGTCAGTGACATGACTATGTACTCTGTAATGTGCTGCAGAGGATGTCAGTGCTATATAAATACATAATAATAATATGGTAGGACATTAGACTATGACTATGGTAGGATTAGAGTGTGAGCTCCTCTGAGGACAGTCAGTGACATGACTATGTACTCTGTAATGTGCTGCAGAAGATGTCAGTGCTATATAAATACATAATAATAATATGGTAGGACATTAGACTATGACTGTGGTAGGATTAGATTGTGAGCTCCTCTGAGGACAGTCAGTGACATGACTATGTACTCTGTAATGTGCTGCAGAGGATGTCAGTGCTATATAAATACATAATAATAATATGGTAGGACATTAGACTATGACTATGGTAGGATTAGAGTGTGAGCTCCTCTGAGGACAGTCAGTGACATGACTATGTACTCTGTAATGTGCTGCAGAAGATGTCAGTGCTATATAAATACATAATAATAATATGGTAGGACATTAGACTATGACTATGGTAGGATTAGAGTGTGAGCTCCTCTGAGGACAGTCAGTGACATGACTATGTACTCTGTAATGTGCTGCAGAGGATGTCAGTGCTATATAAATACATAATAATAATATGGTAGGACATTAGACTATGACTATGGTAGGATTAGAGTGTGAGCTCCTCTGAGGACAGTCAGTGACATGACTATGTACTCTGTAATGTGCTGCAGAAGATGTCAGTGCTATATAAATACATAATAATAATATGGTAGGACATTAGACTATGACTGTGGTAGGATTAGATTGTGAGCTCCTCTGAGGACAGTCAGTGACATGACTATGTACTCTGTACAGTGCTGCAGAAGATGTCAGTGCTATATAAATACATAATAATAATATGGTAGGACATTATACTATGACTATGGTAAGATTAGATTGTGAGCTCCTCTGAGGCCAGTCATTGACATGACTATGTACTCTGTAATGTGCTGCAGAAGATGTCAGTGCTATATAAATACATAATAATAATATGGTAGGACATTACACTATGACTATGGTAGAATTAGATTGTGAGCTCCTCTGAGGCCAGTCAGTGACATGACTATGTACTCTGTAATGTGCTGCAGAAGATGTCAGTGCTATATAAATACATAATAATAATAATAATATGGTAGGACATTACACTATGACTATGGAAGGATTAGATTGTAAGCTCCTCTGAGGACAGTCAGTGACATGACTATGTACTCTGTAATGTGCTGCAGAAGATGTCAGTGCTATATAAATACATAATAATAATATGGTAGGACATTACACTATGACTGTGGTAGGATTAGATTGTGAGCTTCTCTGAGGACAGTCAGTGACATGACTATGTACTCTGTAATGTGCTGCAGAGGATGTCAGTGCTATATAAATACATAATAATAATATGGTAGGACATTACACTATGACTATGGTAGGATTAGATTGTGAGCTTCTCTGAGGACAGTCAGTGACATGACTATGTACTCTGTAATGTGCTGCAGAAGATGTCAGTGCTATATAAATACATAATAATAATATGGTAGGACATTACACTATGACTATGGTAGGATTAGATTGTGAGCTCCTCTGAGGACAGTCAGTGACATGACTATGTACTCTGTAATGTGCTGCAGAAGGTGTCAGGGCTATATAAATACATAATAATAATATGGTAGGACATTAGTCTGTAGAGTGACCAGATTTTTGTGGGTCCAACCTGGGACGGGGCGGGGGGGGGGGGGGGGGGGCACGCGCAGCGCACCGCGGCGAAAAGTGGGGAGGACTGAGGAGTGCGCAGCGATAAAGACTGGGGGGAGGGGGCTGTGGTGCGCGCCGCGGCGAAAAATGGCCATGGCCATGACATTGTATGGGCGGAGCTAACGTAATGATGTAACAGCGAGGCATAAGAAAGCAGTGTTTACGCCATGATGTGGACAAACGAGACTTTGCATCATGGGTGTGCAGAAACTGTGTGATGCTAATAGTATCAGGGTTGCCAAGTGTCCGTAAAAAGACGGACTGTCAGTAAAAAACCTTTTAAAAACCAGCTGTCTGTGCTGCCCGTATTTCCTGCCTGCTCGTCCGTCAAAATGCCCATAAATTCTTATAATCTCTTTTGCACATGCGCGTCATGCTCCCTCTCTTCCCCAATCCCAGATCCCCCTCACTCCAGCACTCCCTCAGCTTCCTTCCTCCCCCGACCCGACCCATGTCCCGTCCAATCACAGTCAGATCCTTTTTGGTGCCGGCGCATCTGCTGCCCAATAAGGGAGAGGCATGTAAGTGATGCACGCGAAGAGGACAGTGCAGTCACGAACACACGCGACACAGAAGAATGGAGCGGAGGTCGCATCAGCGCCAGTTGGCCAGCAGCAGCAAGCAGCCCAGACCCCAGAGGACATACGCGACACAGAAGGATGGAGCAGAGGTCGCATCAGCGCCAGGCGGCCAGCAGCAGCAAGCAGCCCAGACCCCAGAGCCCACTGACTTCAGCCCAGCACAGTATCGGCTGCCACCCGGAGCTAGGCGCCGCCAGCCAGGACACTGTGGACAATCAGCCGGCAGCTGCCAAAGTCTGGAGAGGGGTGCAGCCTCTCCTACAGCAAGCCCACTAGGTCCCAGCCTCAGGCCCACCAGCTGCCCAGCAAGGGAAACGGTCGCCGACCTGCCACCGCCATAGACCATCCAACCACCATCTGTCTGTGGGTGAGTTCTGTTCTGAATTCTGAACTGTGAGGGGAGTCAAGGGACAATGAGTGCACCGCAGGGGGAGGGGGAGGGGGAAGTCAGGTAGTAGTGGGACTGAGTGTCACTGGGAGACTGCCCACAGTGTACTATTTATTGGTCTAATCTGCCCACATTGTATGATTTACTGGTCTAATCTGCCCACAGTGTACGATTTACTGGTCTAATTTGCCCACAGTGTACGATTTACTAGTCTAATTTGCCCACAGTGTACGATTTACTGGTCTAATCTGCCCACAGTGTACGATTTACTGGTCTAATCTGCCCACATTGTACGATTTACTGGTCTAATCTGCCCACAGTGTACGATTTATTGGTCTAATCTGCCCACATTGTACGATTTACTGGTCTAATCTGCCCACAGTGTACGATTTACTGGTCTAATCTGCCCACAGTGTACGATTTACTGGTCTAATTTGCCCACAGTGTACGATTTACTGGTCTAATTTGCCCACAGTGTACGATTTACTGGTCTAATCTGCCCACAGTGTACGATTTACTGGTCTAATCTGCCCACAGTGTACGATTTACTAGTCTAATTTGCCCACAGTGTACGATTTACTGGTCTAATCTGCCCACAGTGTACGATTTACTGGTCTAATCTGCCCACATTGTACGATTTACTGGTCTAATCTGCCCACAGTGTACGATTTACTGGTCTAATTTGCCCACAGTGTACGATTTACTGGTCTAATTTGCCCACAGTGTACGATTTACTGGTCTAATCTGCCCACAGTGTACGATTTACTGGTCTAATCTGCCCACAGTGTACGATTTACTGGTCTAATCTGCCCACAGTGTACGATTTACTGGTCTAATCTGCCCACAGTGTACGATTTACTGGTCTAATCTGCCCACAGTGTACGATTTATTGGTCTAATCTGCCCACAGTGTACGATTTACTGGTCTAATCTGCCCACAGTGTTTTGATTTACTGGTCCAATCTGGCCACAGTGTATGATTTACTGGCCAATCTGGCCACAGTGTATGATTTACTGGTCCAATCTGGCCACAGTGTACGATTTACTAGTCCAATCTGGCCACAGTGTACGATTTACTGGTCCAATCTGGCCACAGTGTACAATTTACTGGTCTAATCTGCCCACAGTGTACGATTTACTGGTCTAATCTGCCCACAGTGTTTTGATTTACTGGTCTAATATGCCCACAGTATGATTTACTGGTCCAATCTGGCCACATTGTATGATTTACTGGCCAATCTGGCCACAGTGTACGATTTACTGGCCAATCTGGCCACAGTGTATGATTTACTGGTCCAATCTGGCCACAGTGTACGATTTACTGGTCCAATCTGGCCACAGTGTACAATTTACTGGTCCAATCTGGCCACAGTGTAAAATTTACTGGTCTAATCTGCCCACAGTGTACGATTTACTGGTCTAATCTGCCCACAGTGTACGATTTACTGGTCTAATATGCCCACAGTATGATTTACTGGTCTAATCTGCCCACAGTGTACGATTTACTGGTCTAATATGCCCACAGTATGATTTACTGGTCCAATCTGGCCACATTGTATGATTTACTGGCCAATCTGGCCACAGTGTACGATTTACTGGCCAATCTGGCCACAGTGTATGATTTACTGGTCCAATCTGGCCACAGTGTACGATTTACTGGTCCAATCTGGCCACAGTGTACAATTTACTGGTCCAATCTGGCCACAGTGTAAAATTTACTGGTCTAATCTGCCCACAGTGTACGATTTACTGGTCTAATCTGCCCACAGTGTACGATTTACTGGTCTAATATGCCCACAGTATGATTTACTGGTCTAATCTGCCCACAGTGTACGATTTACTGGTCTAATATGCCAACAGTATGATTTACTGGTCCAATATGGCCACAGTGTATGATTTACTGGTCCAATATGGCCACAGTGTATGATTTACTGGTCCAATCTGCCCACAGTGTATGATTTACTGGTCCAATCTGCCCACAGTGTACGATTTACTGGTCTAATCTGCCCACATTGTATGATTTACTGGTCTAATCTGCCCACAGTGTACGATTTACTGGTCTAATCTGCCAACATTAGTGTATTTACTGGTCTAATCTGCAGCATTCTGTGTCAGTTCAGTATGACTGTTACACATGAGCCTTATCTTATGCGGTAATCACCTGCTTCACCTCCTCCCGAAATTCGCAAGAAGTTTCCTAAAAAGCCAGCTACTGACTCCGCCCCTGACTCCGCCCCCTGTCCGTCCAAAACTTGGTGTGTCCAGATTTTTTGACCATTTTGTCCAGGAAAAATAAGAAATCGGGTTGGCAACCCTGAATAGTATACCGTAACCACAAAGCAGCAAACATAACCATCTATGACCATTAAATAATAAATGCAGTAACAGTTACGCCGGACACCAGAAAATAAACGCAATAGGCAACATGTCAGCACAAAATAACCGCAATGCGGGCAACATGTCAGTATAAAATAAACGCAATGCGGGCAAACATGTCAGTACAAAATAAACGCAATGCGGGCAACAAGTCAGTACAAAATAAACGCAATGCGGGCAACATGTCAGTACAAAATAAACGCAATGCGGGCAAACATTTCACCAGAAAATAAATGCAATGCGGGCAAACATGTCAGTACAAAATAAACGCAATGCGGGCAACATGTTAGTACAAAATAAACGCAATGCGGGCAAACATGTCAGTACAAAATAAACGCAATGCGGGCAAACATGTCAGTACAAAATAAACGCAATGCGGGCAAACATTTCACCAGAAAGTAAACGAAATGCAGGCAAACATTTCACCAGACAATAAACGCAATGCGGGCAAACATTTCACCAGAAAATAAACGCAATGCGGGCAACATGTCAATACAAAATAAACGCAATGCGGGAAACATGTCAATACAAAATAAACGCAATGCGGGCAAACATTTCACCAGAAAGTAAACGCAATGCAGGCAAACATTTCACCAGACAATAAACGCAATGCGGGCAAACATTTCTCCAGAAAAGAAACGCAATGCGGGCAACATGTCAATACAAAATAAACGCAATGCGGGCAAACATGTCAGTACAAAATAAACGCAATGCGGGCAACATGTCAGTACAAAATAAACGCAATGCGGGCAAACATGTCAGTACAAAATAAACGCAATGCGGGCAACATGTCAATACAAAATAAACGCAATGCGGGCAAACATTTCACCAGAAAGTAAACGCAATGCAGGCAAACATTTCACCAGACAATAAACGCAATGCGGGCAAACATTTCACCAGAAAATAAACGCAATGCGGGCAACATGTCAATACAAAATAAACGCAATGCGGGCAAACATGTCAGTACAAAATAAACGCAATGCGGGCAAACATGTCAGTACAAAATAAACGCAATGCGGGAAACATTTCACCAGAAAAGAAACGTAATGCGGGCAAACATTTCACCAGAAAAGAAACGCAATGCGGGCAAACATTTCACCAGAAAAGAAACATTTCACCTGGAAAATAAAACATTTACTCACCTGGCAGAAGTCTCCGGCCTCTGGCGCGCTGCTCCCGGGACCACCTTCCTCCTGCTCGTCTCCCGCGCTGACACGGCTACGGCAAGATGGCGCCCGAAGCCCTGTACTGGAGACACAAATAGTCTCCAGTACAGGGCTTCGGCAGCCATCTTGCCGTAGCCCTGCTCGCCTGCCGGTGTCGGAACAGACATGTCATTACAAAATAAACGCAATGCGGGCAAACATTTCACCAGAAAATAAACGCAATGCGGGCAACATGTCAATACAAAATAAACGCAATGCGGGCAAACATTTCACCAGAAAGTAAACGCAATGCAGGCAAACATTTCACCAGACAATAAACGCAATGCGGGCAAACATTTCACCAGAAAATAAACGCAATGTGGGCAACATGTCAATACAAAATAAACGCAATGCGGGCAAACATTTCACCAGAAAGTAAACGCAATGCGAGCAAACATTTCACCAGACAATAAACGCAATGCGGGCAAACATGTCAGTACAAAATAAACGCAATGCGGGCAAACATGTCAGTACAAAATAAATGCAATGCAGGAAACATGTCAGTACAAAATAAACGCAATGCGGGCAAACATTTCACCAGAAAATAAACGCAATGCGGGCAAACATTTCACCAGAAAATTAACGCAATGCGGGCAAACATTTCACCAGAAAAGAAACGCAATGCGGGCAAACATTTCACCAGAAAAGAAACGCAATGCGGGCAAACATTTCACCAGAAAAGAAACGCAATGCGGGCAAACATTTCACCAGAAAAGAAACGCAATGCGGGCAAACATTTCACCAGAAAAGAAACGCAATGCGGGCAAACATTTCACCAGAAAAGAAACGCAATGCGGGCAAACATTTCACCAGACAAGAAACGCAATGCGGGCAAACATTTCACCAGAAAAGAAACGCAATGCGGGCAAACATTTCACCAGAAAAGAAACGCACTGCGGGCAAACATTTCACCAGAAAAGAAACGCAATGCGGGCAAACATTTCACCAGAAAAGAAACGCACTGCGGGCAAACATTTCACCAGAAAAGAAACGCAATGCGGGCAAACATTTCACCAGAAAAGAAACGCTATGCGGGCAAACATTTCACCAGAAAAGAAACGCAATGCGGGCAAACATTTCACCAGAAAAGAAACGCAATGCGGGCAAACATTTCACCAGAAAAGAAACGCAATGCGGGCAAACATTTCACCAGACAAGAAACGCAATGCGGGCAAACATTTCACCAGACAAGAAACGCAATGCGGGCAAACATTTCACCAGAAAAGAAACGCAATGCGGGCAAACATTTCACCAGAAAAGAAACGCACTGCGGGCAAACATTTCACCAGAAAAGAAACACACTGCCGGCAAACATTTCACCAGAAAAGAAACGCAATGCGGGCAAACATTTCACCAGAAAAGAAACGCACTGCGGGCAAACATTTCACCAGAAAAGAAACGCAATGCGGGCAAACATTTCAACAGAAAAGAAACGCACTGCGGGCAAACATTTCACCAGAAAAGAAACGGAATGTGGGCAAACATTTCACCAGACAAGAAACGCAATGTGGGCAAACATTTCACCAGACAAGAAATGCAATGCGGGCAAACATTTCACTAGAAAAGAAACGCACTGCGGGCAAACATTTCACCAGAAAAGAAATGTAATGCAGGCAAACATTTCACCAGACAAGAAACGCAATGCGGGCAAACATTTCACCAGAAAAGAAACGTAATGCGGGCAAACATTTCACCAGAAAAGAAACGTAATGCGGGCAAGGATTTCTACAGCACTCCTATGTGGTATGAAACATTTTCATTGTGTGCTATGCAAGAGTTCGGGCCCACTTTAAAACATTGCTGCCGTATGTCCCTCAGTGATATCTTTTGCCCCCTTCTGGTCTCCAGAGACTTCTGGATAAGCTGTTTCCTCTCTTTGTGCGTGACTTCCATCAATGCTGTGAGTGGTGTAAGGTTTGCTGCTGTTATATTGCAAAGCATGATGGGAGACGCAGCTCAGGAACTCCTCTCAGAAAACTGTCCCAGACTGAGGCAAATGCAGGGCTTGCCTGTTGGCTGAACACACAATCCCTCCTGTAATCAGAACAGATTGGTTATCAGTATAAGTAAGCAACTGCTAGGTGAGAACAAATATGAGATTGCTGATGAACTGTCGGGGGCCCACATTTCATGTACTGCCAGCGCTGGACAGGTCTGTTCCTAGGCTGTTCCTAGGCAATCCCTCATGCACATGCACAGAAACAATGACCGTTCGTTAGCATGCGTGGACTACATACACCATAATGTCAGCCTGACCTATATGAGGGAATGTACAGAGGCGCCAAAAGGATAAAATTTGATAAAATCGTTTAAAATGTTGGGGAGGTGGTGGTGGGCCAACCAACCCAAAGCAGACACGGTGCTGTAATAACAATTTATTCACATACTTCTAGAAACAATTGGCAACGCGTTTCACAGGCATAACCCCGCTTCTTCAGGCAATAAACAACAGGAGTATCACACAGCCAGGGGTCCACCTCAGAGGAGCCAAGCTTATACTGGACCCCTGGCTGTGTGATATTTTCCAATACATACTACACTATATTGGGCTCTCGGTTTGGCCACGTCTGGTGGCAGGACACTGCTGGTAACCCTGGAGCACTGTGACTTTGTGTTGTTGGTTTCCTGTTGTGATACAGGTACAGTAATTACTCCACCTTGCTTATACTGCGCAGGTGCAAGCCGTCTACACAACTGCACAGTAGTGCAGCCCTCATCCGGCCCGGGTATTGCCTGAAGACAGATGTGAGGGATGGAGCTGCCACACGTGCGCAGGGAGGCCGCAGGGAGGCCACACTTCAGAGGTCCCAACGCTGGAACGAGACGGTGCAGGACGGCTGAAGTCTCTTTAGGATCCAGAGGCGCCCCCCTCTTTGTTATCTATGCAAATGAGCTTGTGGAACAGCTTGTGGAACTCATCCAGGGTTCCTGAAAAGTAAACAGAAGGAAAATCTTTTATCTGGCTGAGGAAACACTGTTGATAGCATTTAAGTGTTGAAAGGTTCAAAGGGTCGTTACTTCTGTTTGTTTTGGAACTTGATGAAGCAGATTTTAGACTAGAGTCTCATGGCTGCTGTTTAGAATTCAGTCTTAAAAATGAAGCCCTTAAAGAGGAACTCCAGAGAAAATAATGTAATAAAAAAGTGCTACATTTTTACAATAATTATTTATAAATAATTTAGTCAGTGTTTGCCCATTGTAAAATCTTTCCTTTCCTTGACATGGTGTCATGTTTGCTGCTGGCAGGTGATGTCAGTGGAAGGAGATGCTGCTTGCTTGGAAACAGCTGTAAACAGCTATTTCCCACAATGCAACAAGGCTCCCACAGTGTGATGTCAGAACCATGGTCCTGACATCACACTGTGGGAGGGGCTTCACTACAATATCAGCCATACAGCGCCCCCTGATGATCCGTTAGAGAAAAGTGAAGATTTCTTATGGGAAAGGGGGTGTCAGCTACTGATTGGGATGAAGTTCAATTCTTGGTTACGGTTTCTCTTCAATAAGGCACAAGGAAGGGTTATTCTCAGTGTGCAGTGATCCATATCAGTCATAAAGGGAAGCAGCTCCCTAGCATTGCTAACAATACAGAAACTACAGGGGACACATCCTCATAGCTACTGGCTGTTCAGTGTGACTGTTGGCTGCAGTGCTGACTGTTCAGTGTGACTGTTGTCTTGAGTACGGGCTGTCGGAACAATTAAAGGGGCACTATGGTGAAACATTGTAAAATTTAAAATATGTGCAAACATAGACAAATAAGAAGTATGTTTTTTTCCAGAGTAAAATGAGCCACAAATTACTGTTCTCCTCTGTTGCTGTCACTTACAGTAAGTAGTAGAAATCTGACAGAAGCATCAAGTTTTGGACTAGTCCATCTCTTCATAGGGGATTCTCAGGGATTTATTTATTTTCAAAAGCACTTAGTGAATGGCAGTTGTTCTTTCCAACTGCCAAAAACTGTGTAGCAAGCAGGGAAGCTGGCCAGCATCATTGTTTGGATCCTTTTTAGGGAATATCTTTATAAAGAATAAAAAGCCTTGCTGAGAATCCCCTATGGAGAGATGGACTAGCCCAAAACCTGTCAGTTCTGTCACATTTCTACTACCTACTGTAAGGCCTGGTGCACACCAGAGGAGTTTTTCTGTGCGTTTTGAGTTTTAAATCTGCTGCTAATGTTATCCTATGTGTCTGTGCACACTGGAGCAATGAAGTTTTGTAAAAAAAACCCATAGCATTACATTGGGAAGAGCTTTTAGAGGTTTCAAAAGCTCTTCCCAATGTAATGCTCTGGGGTTTTTTACAAAACCGCATTACTCCAGTGTGCACAGACACATAGGATAACATTAGCAGCAGATTTAAAAACTCAAAACGCTCAGAAAAACTCCTCTGGTGTGCACCAGGCCTTAGGCTAGCAGATCCGCAAAATGCTAGCAGATTTTGAAACGCTTTTTCTTATTTTTCTGTAGCGTTTCAGCTAGCATTTTGCGGTTTTGTGTAGCGGTTTTGGTGTAGTAGATTTCATGTATTGTTACAGTAAAGCTGTTACTGAACAGCTACTGTAACAAAAAACGCCGGTAACACCGCTCTGAACTGCCGTTTTTCAGAGCAGTTTGCGTTTTTCCTATACTTAACATTGGAGGCAGAAACGCCTCCACAATCCAAAATCTGCAGCAGCCCAGGAGTATGCGTTTCTGCAAAACGCCTCCCGCTCTGGAGTGCACCAGCCCATTGAGATACATTACCTAAGCGTATCCGTAGCCGCAAGCGGATCGCAAACCGCAGCAGAACCGCTCTGGTGTGCACTAGGCCTATGTGACAGCAACATAGGAGAAAACTAATTTATGGCTCATTTTACATACTTCTTATTTGTCTATGTTTACACATGTTTTCAATTTTAAATTTTTTTTGCCATAGTGCCCTTTTTAAGCAATAAATATGTCCCTTACACTTATCCTGCATATACTCACCTCACCCTCCAGCCTGTGCCCCGCCCCTTACACTTACCCTGCATATACTCACCTCACCTTCCAGCGCGTGTCCCCAACCCCTTACACTTACCCTGCATATACTCACCTCACCCTCCAGCCTGTGCCCCACCCCTTACACTTACCCTGCATATACTCACCTCACCCTCCAGCCTGTGCCCCGCCCCTTACACTTACCCTGCATATACTCACCTCACCCTCCAGCCTGTGCCCCACCCCTTACACTTACCCTGCATATAAAGTGTAGAGAAACCGAGAGCCCAATATAGTGTAGTATGTTAAAGAGAATCTGTATTGTTAAAATCGCACAAAAGTAAACATACCAGTGCGTTAGGGGACATCTCCTATTACCCTCTGTCACAATTTCGCCACTCCTCGCCGCATTAAAAGTGGTTAAAAACAGTTTTAAAAAGTTTGTTTATAAACAAACAAAATGGCCACCAAAACAGGAAGTAGATTGATGTACAGTATGTCCACACATAGAAAATACATCCATACACAAGCAGGCTGTATACAGCATTCCTTTTGAATCTCAAGAGATCATTTGTGTGTTTCTTTCCCCCTGCAGCTATCTTGCACTGAAGTGTCAGGCTGTTTCTTCCTGCAGAGTGCAGACAGCTCTGCCTGTATGTAATTCCTCAGTATGTGAAAGCCCAGCCAGCTCAGAGGAGGATTTATCCAGCTTGTAAAAGATAAGAGAGAAGAGAGAAGCTGCCCTGATCTAAATAATACACAGGCAGTGTGCAGAGAGGGGCCTGGATGGGGAGATGCATCACAGAACCACAACACTGAAGAACATGGCAGCCTTCCAGACACAGGCTGACAAGTCTGACAAGAGAGAGATAAGTTGATTTATTACAGAGACTGTGATAGTAGAAAGTGCTGCAGTAAGCCAGAACACATTAGAATAGCTTTTGGAACTTGTAGGATGATAAAAAACAGGATGCAATTTTTGTTACGGAGTCTCTTTAAGCATAAATGAAGTAAAGGTTATCGTGAGAAAATTATACTCACAAACATGGGTTACAACAAAGGCAACCACTGTATAGGCAGGTGAGGAGATTAGACCTGTCCTCACTCAGGGATAAGAAGTCGCTCTCTGTAGATGCGAAAGGGGGTAGATCACCCCTCCACCAGGGGTGGACACGGTATAGCAGTAGGAGAACAGAGGCGCCAGCAGGATAAAAGCGGATAAAAACTTTAAAATTTGCTGGGAGGAAGTGGTGGACTTACCTCCATAAAGCAGACACGAAAGACTGTCTGAATAGTAGCAATCACATTTATTAAATAGTACCCCAAAACAGTGCACTTTTTTGGGGTACTATTTAATAAATGTGATTGCTACTATTCAGACAGTCTTTCGTGTCTGCTTTATGGAGGTAAGTCCACCACTTCCTCCCAGCAAATTTTAAAGTTTTTATCCGCTTTTATCCTGCTGGCGCCTCTGTTCTCCTACTGCTTACCCTGCATATACTCACCTCACCCTCCAGCCTGTGCCCCGCCCCTTACACTTACCCTTCATATACTCACCTCACCCTCCAGCCTGTGCCCCGCCCCCTACACTTACCCTTCATATACTCACCTCACCCTCCAGCCTGTGCCCCGCCCCTTACACTTACCCTTCATATACTCACCTCACCCTCCAACCTGTGCCCCGCCCCTTACACTTACCCTTCATATACTCACCTCACCCTCCAGCCTGTGCCCCGCCCCCTACACTTATCCTGCATATACTCACCTCACCTTCCAGCCTGTGCCCCGTCCCTTACACTTACCCTGCATATACTCACCTCACCCTCCAGCCTGTACCCCGCCCCTTACACTTACCCTGCATATACTCACCTCACCCTCCAGCCTGTGCCCCGCCCCTTACACTTACATAGTTACATAGTTATTTTGGTTGAAAAAAAGACATACGTCCATCGAGTTCAACCAGACAACAAAGTACAACACCAGCCTGCTCCCTCACATATCCCTGTTGATCCAGAGGAAGGCGAAAAAAACCCTACAAGGCATGGTCCAATTAGCCCCAAGAGGGAAAAATTCCTTCCCGACTCCAGATGGCAATCAGATAAAATCCCTGGATCAACATCATTAGGCATTACCTAGTAATTGTAGCCATGGATGTCTTTCAACGCAAGGAAAGCATCTAAGCCCCCTTTAAATGCAGGTATAGAGTTTGCCATAACGACTTCCTGTGGCAATGCATTCCACATCTTAATCACTCTTACTGTAAAGAACCCTTTCCTAAATAAATGGCTAAAACGTTTTTCCTCCATGCGCAGATCATGTCCTCTAGTCCTTTGAGAAGGCCTAGGGACAAAAAGCTCATCCGCCAAGCTATTATATTGACCTCTGATGTATTTATACATGTTAATTAGATCCCCTCTAAGGCGTAAACCCAGTTTATCTAACCTTTCTTGGTAAGCGAGATCTTCCATCCCATGTATCAGATTTGTAGCTCGTCTCTGCACCTGCTCTAAAACTGCAATATCTTTCCTGTAATGTGGTGCCCAGAACTGAATTCCATATTCCAGATGTGGCCTTACTAGAGAGTTAAACAGGGGCAATATTATGCTAGCATCTCGAGTCTTTATTTCCCTTTTAATGCATCCCAAACTTTTGTTAGCTTTAGCTGCAGCGGCTTGGCATTGAGTACGATTATTTAACTTGTTGTCGATGAGTACTCCTAAGTCCTTCTCCAAGTTTGTTGTCCCCAACTGTTTCCTATTTATTTTGTATGGTGCTAGACCATTAGTACGTCCAAAATGCATGACCTTACATTTGTCAACATTGAACTTCATCTGCCATGTATGTGCCCATATAGCCATCCTATCCAGATCCTGTTGCAATATGACACTATCTTCCTGAGAGTTGATGATTCTGCACAATTTTGTATCATCTGCAAAAATAGCAACATTGCTCACTACTGCATCTACTAGGTCATTAATAAATAAATTGAAGAGCACTGGACCCAGAACAGACCCCTGTGGGACCCCACTGCTAACAGTCTCCCATTTTGAGTACGATCCATTGACCACAACTCTGTTTTCTGTCCATTAGCCAGTTCCCTATCCATGCACACAAACTCTTCCCCAGTCCTTGCATCCTCAACTTTTGCACCAGACTTTTGTGGGGAACAATGTCGAAGGCCTTTGCAAAGTCCAAGTATATCACATCTACAGCATTCCCAATATCCATATTAGCGTTCACTACCTCATAAAAGCTGAGCATGTTAGTCAAACAGGACCTGTCTTTAGTAAACCCATGTTGATGCTGAGAAATAAGATTATTTTCTACTATGAAGTCATGTATAGTATCTCTTAGTAACCCCTCAAATAGTTTGCATACAACTGATGTTAAGCTTACAGGTCTATAATTTCCTGGATCAGATTTTTTGCCCTTCTTAAATAATGGGAAAACGTGGGCTGTACGCCAATCCACTGGGACTCTGCCAGTTGCAAGAGAGTCACAAAAGATAAGATAAAAGGGCTTAGCTATAACTGAACTTAATTCCCTTAGGACCCGAGGATGCATGCCATCCGGGCCAGGTGCCTTGTCTATTTTTAATTTATTTAGTCTTGCCTTTACTTCTTCCTGCGTTAAGTATTTAATATTACAGTTAGAAGATTGAGACTCTTCCACCTCTGTAATTTGCAACAGTGCTGTTTCCTTTGTGAAGACAGAAGCAAAGAAAGCATTTAATAACTCTGCCTTACCTTGGTCATCCACCATTGAGTTCCCACCCTCATCCTTTAGGAGTCCTATACAGTCAACCTTTCTTTTTTTAGAGTTGATGTACTTGTAAAACTTTTTTGGGTTAGATTGGATATCCCTAGCGATTTGATTTTCAGCTTCGATCTTTGCCAGCCTAATTTCTTTTTTACAACTTTTATTGCACTCCTTATAATTGCTTAGTGCAGCCTCAGTCCCCTCCTGTTTTAGGACCTTATAGGCATTCCTTTTCCTCTTCATTTTATCCCTAACCTTTCTATTCATCCATAGAGGCCTTTTTTATTCCTAGACATTTTTGTTTCCATATGGGATATACATACTACAATCAGGGCCGGCCTTAGGTTTCACAGCGCCCTGAGCAGAACCAGATTTTGGTGCCCCCCCCCAAATTCATCCTCTTCGCGTGTGAGCGCACCACACACATACACTAATGGGGGGGGGGGGGATCTGCTGCCTAAATACACTAAAAGGGGATCTGCGACTGTAAGACTAGTAGCCTAAGCCTATACACACTAAAGGGGGGATCTGCCTACAGTAAAGGTTAGATAGGTAGCTGCCCCCAGTATAGATTAGATAGGTAGCTGCCCCCAGTATAGGTTAGATAGGTAGCTGCCCCCAGTATAGGTTAGATAGGTAGCTGCCCCCAGTATAGGTTAGATAGGTAGCTGCCCCCAGTATAGTTTAGATAGGTAGCTGCCCCTAGTATAGATTAGATAGGTAGGTGCCCCCAGTATAGATTAGATAGGTAGCTGCCCCCCCAGTATAGGTTAGATAGGTAGGTGCCCCCAGTATAGATTAGATAGGTAGCTGCCTCCCAGTATAGATTAGATAGGTAGCTGCCCCCCAGTATAGGTTAGATAGGTGGTTCCCCCCCCCCCCAGTATAGGTTAGATAGGTAGCTGCCCCCCCAGTATAGGTTAGATAGATAGGTGCCCCCAGTATAGATTAGATAGGTAGGTGCCCCCAGTATATATTAGATAGGTAGCTGCCCCCCAGTATAGATTAGATAGGTAGCTGCCCCCCCAGTATAGGCTAGATAGGTAGGTGCCCCCAGTATAGATTAGATAGGTAGGTGCTCCCCAGTATATATTAGATAGGTAGGTGCCCCCAGTATATATTAGATAGGTAGCTGCCCCCCAGTATAGATTAGATAGGTAGCTGCCCCCCCAGTATAGGCTAGATAGGTAGGTGCCCCCCCAGTATAGGCTAGGTAGGTAGGTAGGTAGGTGCCCCCCCTCCCCTCATACTGGAGGGGGAGCCGCGGGGAGGGCAGCCCGACCTCTCCCTCCCTTCCTCTCCGGGCCACCCTCCGTGCTCCCCCCTCCGATGTAGACTGCAGCAGAGCCAGAGAGAACAACTCACCTCCCTGGTTCCGATCGCCGGCGCCTCTCACGGTGTATCACTTGCCGCTGGTCTCCTCTTGTACATTGTCACTGATACACAGTAAACTTCCTGCTAAGCAGGAAGTTTAGTGTGCATCGATCAGTGACAATGTACAAGAGGAGACCAGCGGCAAGTGATACACCGTGAGAGGCGCCGGCGATCGGAACCAGGGAGGTGAGTTGTTCTCTCTGGCTCTGCTGCAGTCTACATCGGAGGGGGGAGCACGGAGGGTGGCCCGGAGAGGAAGGGAGGGAGAGGTCGGGCTGCCCTCCCCGCGGCTCCCCCCTCCATCACGGTGGCCGCATCATGCCAGCTTCCAAATTAAAAGACATGCGGCCAGGCGGCAGGAGCGCCCCCTGGAAGCCGGCGCCCTGAGCGATCGCACAGGTCGCTCAGGTCAAAGGCCGGCCCTGACTACAATATTGATTGAGAATAAGTTTAAAAGCTTGCCATTTCCCTTCAGTGTCCTCCCCTTGTATATTTTACCCTGCATATACTTACCTCACTCCAGCCTGTGCCCCGCCCCTTACACTTACCCTTCATATACTCACCTCACCCTCCAGCCTGTGCCCCGCCCCTTACACTTACCCTTCATATATTTACCTCACCCTCCAGCCTGTGCCCCGCCCCTTATACTTACCCTGCATATACTCACCTCACCCTCCAGCCTGTGCCCCGCCCATTACACTTACCCTGCATATACTCACCTCACCCTTCAGCCTGTGCCCCACATCCCATCTGCACGATTTCTCTGACCACGGATATGTTTCCCTGTTCTGGGCCACTTGTGAACCAGCTGAGTGTGAACTGCACCTAACACTGAGGTTCAGTTCACAACAAGCCGGATGAAGTCCTCTGTGGTGGAAATGCCTCGGATTTCAGATCCCAGCACTGATATTTGGCCTGATGATGTTAGGTGAGTATGCTCACAAAACGCGTTGCCCGAGTGCAAGTACAGATTCTGTATACTTTATATTTGTGTCCTTTTTGAGCGATTTTTTTTTATTATTTTATCCTTTCTTAGAACCATTTCCCCCCCATTGTCGTCTGATGGTTCAGGCTGTCTCCCCTCTCCACCCACGTGGCATGATTCATGAATAGGGAGGAGTGAGTCCATGGCAGTCAGCAAGTCCAGCTGTGCCTTCTGAAGGGTCCATGGAAACTTCAGGATGGGCAGATAAGACAGAAGTAAACATTGGTTACACATTATTATTATTATTATTATTATTATTATTTATTGTATTTATAAAGCGCCAACATATTGAAGGAAACTTGAAGTGAGAGTGGTATGGAGGCTGCCATATTTATTTCCTGTTAAACAATACTAGTTTCCTGGCAGCCCTGCTGATCTATCTGGCTGCAGCAGTGTCTGAATCATACACCTGAAATAAGCATGCAGCTTATCTGTTCAGAATTGAGTCAGAACATCATATCTGCATGCTTGTTCAGGGGCTATGGCTAATAGTATTAGAGGCAGAGGACTTCTCCTCACCATGTATGAGCAGCTCCGGTGTACTGCACAGACACAGCCGCACTCACACAGGTGCTCGTGGTTGAAGGAGAATGCAGTTGCAATCAGAAACTCAAAATCTCTCATTGGGTTTCTTTTGGGGGCCGGCGAGCTGCAACAGTGGTCCAAAGAAGGTTGTAGAAAGCATCTACAGGATCCACAGGATTCCTCCTTCTCGAGTAAGCTTCCGTTTTTTTACCCTTGGTTCGCATCGGGTACACTTTAAGGCCTAAACCAAATTCTAGTGTATGGGAGCAACAAGGACCACGAGGACGCCAAAGCTCTGCTGGTGATGCCTTCACAATGATAGCTTGGACTTTGCTCTGATAAACACTATCTGGAGTACCCTCTACAGTATAGACAGACAGGTGCTCGTCCTAAACATGTCCAATCAACTGAATTTACCACACGTGGATTACAAAGAATCTGTAGAAATATCTAAATAGTGTGATATAGAAAAGTTCTCCAGTAATAGAAAGGTCCGTGAGAGAGGCCAGTATCAGGTCCGATCCCCTGATCTACAATGTCTGAGGTAGGGTGACAGCTCTCAAGTATCTGTCACTCTCCAGCTGGCCAGCCAGTACTCACCTCCGCCGCATGGCAGCTCCTAGCCTCCAATCTCTTGACCACATCCTCCTCTATTGGCCAATGGGAAAGGAGGAAGCATGGACATGCCCGCAGTGTACTTGAATGCAGCTTAGTTGGAAAGTATCAAGACACATGAGCACTGTCACCCGAGCTCTTTCAGCCAATGTACAGTGCTGTGGGATTATGCTTGGGTTATGGGCTGTGAGCAGGGCCGGATTTAAGACAAGGCCACATAGGCCATGGCCTAGGGCACCACAGAATCAAGGGTGGGTGGGCAGCAGGCTATACCAGGGTTGGTAATGGTCACCTGGCTACCTGTACTCGAGGGAGGGGGGTCATCAGGCTATCTATACAGAATATGGGGGAGAGCTTCTTATGCTAGAGGGAAAGGGAAGAGGAAGGGGGGGGGGGGGGGGGGGTGAGGGGTCATTAGGCAAACTATACTGGAGGGGAAGGGGGGTCATCAGGCTGTCTAAACTGGAGGAGTTGGGGCTGACCCCCTGATATTTCCATCATCCAATCAGTGACGATGTCATCAGCCTGGGACAGCTCCAAATCCAGCGACTCTGAGAGGAAAGCTGAGCGTATCCAGTTACCACAGCAAATCCCCATTACTGCACAATGCTAAAAATACCCCTAATAGGCAGCTCTTATCTCACTGCGAAGGGGAAAAACACTGTAAGTGGATTTCTATATCAATTACTCATTGTCTTCCTTCAACTCCGCCATAAAAATGTTCCAAAACAATAAAAAAATGTGTGTTTTCCATGCACATAGATGTTCATTACCACGGCAACGTACAGCACACAGAACGCCACAACAACTTAAAAAAGCTACATGCTAGCTTTATAGTGGAGCCGCTGGAGCGCACACGCAGGAGGCGGGGGAGTGTCCGTACTTCTGGCGTCATGATGCGACGCCAGAAGCGAAGATTACAGGACATACTGCGCATGTGCGGCGCAGTATGTCCGGGTCATGGGTCAGGAGAGTCGGCCAGTACCGGGAGCTGTGGCTGACAAGCGGGACCCGACGGCAGGGAGCGAGGGGAGCGGTGAGTATGTCCTTTTCTTTACCTACACAATGCAGGTTTTATCTCTCTGCAGCCTTTCGGCTGCAGTATCCTTTAAAGAGACTCCGTAACAAAAATTGCATCCTGTTTTTTATCATCCTACAAGTTCCAAAAGCTATTCTAATATGTTCTGGCTTACTGCAGCACGTTCTACTATCACCATCTCTGTAATAAATCAACTTATCTCTCTCTTGTCAGACTTGTCAGGCCTGTGTCTGGAAGGCTGCCAAGTTCTTCAGTGTTGTGGTTCTGTGATGCATCTCCCCCTTCCAGGCCCCTCTCTGCACACTGCTGTGTGTTATTTAGATTAGAACTGGAGCACAGCGTGACCAAGCGTCCAGCAGGACGCGAAACGGCCGTCGCAAGCCCCTACTGATGCCCGGCATCCCCACCTCCACCTCACAGCCACCATTTTGACCACCCGTGGAATGCACTTGTGGTATGTAACCCTTATGATTGTGGACATTGCAAAATAAATTTACAGACGGAAGGTGCCCGGACGTTTCCTTTCCTCTTTGTTTTTCCTGTTATTTAGATTAGTGCAGCTTCTCTCTGCTCTCTTATCTTTTACAAGCTGGATAAATCCTCCTCTGAGCTGGCTGGGCTTTCACATACTGAGGAATTACATACAGGCACAGCTGTCTGCACTCTGCAGGAAGAAACAGCCTGACACTTCAGTGGAAGATAGCTGCAGGGGGAAAGAAACACACAAATGATCTCTTGAGATTCAAAAGGAAGGGTGTATACAGCCTGCTTGTGTATGGATGTATTTTCTATGTGTGGACATACTGTACATCAATCTACTTCCTGTTTTGGTGGCTATTTTGTTTGTTTATAAACAAACTTTTTAAAACTGTTTTTAACCACTTTTAATGCGGCGAGGAGCGGCGAAATTGTGACAGAGGGTAATAGGAGATGTCCCCTAACACACTGGTATGTTTACTTTTGTGCGATTTTAACAATACAGATTCTCTTTAAGTAGCTAGAGGTGCCCCCATGTATTAGGTAGCTAGAGGTGCCCTCAGGTGAAGGGAGATCTCATCAGTGGAATGCAGAGAGCAGGGTAAGTAATCTCTCATTTACACTCTCATCAGGACTCTGTATAGGGGAGGAGGGAGAGGAGTGACCCATCTTTCCACCATCAGATGCACTAGCAAGGGAATATTACCAAAAGTAAGTATACTATTTTCCTGACTAACTTTCCACAGCTCACGGATGGTACAAGAGAAGAGATAACCAGATCTATATGAGTTTTCTATCCCACGCAGGGGCGTAGCAATAGTGGGTGCAGAAGTAGCATCGGGTCCCTTGGGCCAGAGGGGCCCCAAGGGGCCCTCCCTCAACTGTAGTATTAGCTCTCTATTGGTCATGTGCTCATAATAATCACTTCTATAGATATTAAAAGGGAAGAGGCGCCCAGGTTGGATAAAAGCTTCTAAAAACTGTTCAAAAATGAAAAAGATAACGAGGTGTCTTACCTCAATGACAAACTCTTTGATTTACAAAAGATTTTTATTTAGCACAGGCAACGCGTTTCGCAGGTCTGAGCCCGCTTCCTCAGGCCAATAACAGTGCCAAATGCCAAAAATCAGTTAGCATAGGGAGCCTCTCTTTGCTAACTGATTTTTGGCATTTGGCACTGCTATTGGCCTGAGGAAGCGGGCTCAGACCTGCGAAACGCGTTGCCTGTGCTAAATAAAAATCTTTTGTAAATCACAAAGATTTTGTCATTAAGGTAAGACACCTTGTTAACTTTTTCATTTTTGAACAGTTTTTAGAAGCTTTTGTCCAACCAGGGCGCCTCTTCCCTTGTAATGTGCAGAGTATACCTCCGTACATAACCTGTCCGAGGGGTGGTGACAGAACACCAGTCGTGTCCACCATGGTGGACATCGGTCCGCTTCTTTTTTC
Organism: Hyperolius riggenbachi; assembly: GCF_040937935.1. Classification (NCBI taxonomy): domain Eukaryota; kingdom Metazoa; phylum Chordata; class Amphibia; order Anura; family Hyperoliidae; genus Hyperolius; species Hyperolius riggenbachi. The sequence continues at coordinate 502,148,357 of NC_090649.1, forward strand.
AAGAGAGCGATCACATGTGGGTTCATTTAGGACCACCCTGAGTGGAGTCGGGTTTCTGGTCTCCACCTGCTTCCTGTGGTCGGTTGCCCCTAGCAACCCTCCTTTGTCAGTAGCATCTTACTTATTTTTTCATTAACCTTTAACTGACATACTTCACTACTGGTCTCCCGCTTTGTCTCCTGTGCATTTTTCTCTAGGGTGCCAAGACACCCCCAGTCCCCCACCACGTCACACTTCTATAGATACTATGAATAGTGGTAACTGGTAATCATTAACAAACTGCTCCCCCTCCCCCTCTTGCACCTCTGACACTGTAGTTTTGGTACGCCGTATCAATTGTTATGTATAGAGTGCTGGGGGGGGGGGGGGGGGGGGGGGCAATGTAAAACTTGCATCGGGGCCCACAGCTCCTTAGCTACACCACTGATCCCACGCCCACCCGCAAAATAACATCATCTTTATTTTTTCCTCCCTTGCAGTTCCACATTTAGTCACTAGATGTCAACCTGACAGTAACAATGATTTCTAGCATTCTAGATGATTCCTTCAATCGATACTCATGGCTCACTTGATTTTTGGGAACAATGAGCTTTGGCGTAATAAATCTATATTGTGATTATCAGTCTCCTATTCATGTATATTATATAATACAGCTGATTACTGCAGCAACACAATAATAACAGTCATCAATATGTTACACTGAGAATGTGAGAAGGCATTGCTGAGACATGTAGTGCCCCTCCCCTGAGAAGGCATTGCTGAGACATGTAGTGCTCCTCCCCCTGAGAAGGCATTGCTGAGACATGTAGTGCTCCTCCTCCCCCTGAGAAGGCATTGCTGAGACATGTAGTGCTCCTCCCCCTGAGAAGGCATTTCTGAGACATGTAGTGCTCCTCCCCCTGAGAGGGCATTGCTGAGACATGTAGTGCTCCTCCCTCTGAGAAGGCATTGCTGAGACATGTAGTGCTCCTCCCTCTGAGAAGGCATTGCTGAGACATGTAGTGCTCCTCCCCCTGAGAAGGCATTGCTGAGACATGTAGTGCTCCTCCTCCCCCTGAGAAGGCATTGCTGAGACATGTAGTGCTCCTCCTCCCCCTGAGAAGGCATTGCTGAGACATGTAGTGCTCCTCCCCCTGAGAAGGCATTGCTGAGACATGTAGTGCTCCTCCCCCTGAGAAGGCATTGCTGAGACATGTAGTGCTCCTCCTCCCCCTGAGAAGGCATTGCTGAGACATGTAGTGCTCCTCCTCCCCCTGAGAAGGCATTGCTGAGACATGTAGTGCTCCTCCCCCTGAGAAGGCATTGCTGAGACATGTAGTGCTCCTCCCCCTGAGAAGGCATTGCTGAGACATGTAGTGCTCCTCCCCCTGAGAAGGCATTGCTGAGACATGTAGTGCTCCTCCCTCTGAGAAGGCATTGCTGAGACATGTAGTGCACCTCCTCCCCCTGAGAAGGCATTGCTGAGACATGTAGTGCTCCTCCCCCTGAGAAGGCATTGCTGAGACATGTAGTGCTCCTCCCCCTGAGAAGGCATTGCTGAGACATGTAGTGCTCCTCCTCCCCCTGAGAAGGCATTGCTGAGACATGTAGTGCTCCTCCCCCTGAGAAGGCATTGCTGAGACATGTAGTGCTCCTCCTCCCCCTGAGAAGGCATTGCTGAGACATGTAGTGCTCCTCCCCCTGAGAAGGCATTGCTGAGACATGTAGTGCCCCTCCCCCTGAGAAGGCATTGCTGAGACATGTAGTGCTCCTCCCCCTGAGAAGGCATTGCTGAGACATGTAGTGCTCCTCCTCCTGAGAAGGCATTGCTGAGACATGTAGTGCTCCTCCTCCTGAGAAGGCATTGCTGAGACATGTAGTGCTCCTCCTCCCCCTGAGAAGGCATTGCTGAGACATGTAGTGCTCCTCCTCCCCCTGAGAAGGCATTGCTGAGACATGTAGTGCTCCTCCCCCTGAGAAGGCATTGCTGAGACATGTAGTGCTCCTCCCCCTGAGAAGGCATTGCTGAGACATGTAGTGCTCCTCCTCCCCCTGAGAAGGCATTGCTGAGACATGTAGTGCTCCTCCCCCTGAGAAGGCATTGCTGAGACATGTAGTGCCCCTCCCCCTGAGAAGGCATTGCTGAGACATGTAGTGCTCCTCCTCCTGAGAAGGCATTGCTGAGACATGTAGTGCTCCTCCCCCTGAGAAGGCATTGCTGAGACATGTAGTGCTCCTCCCCCTGAGAAGGCATTGCTGAGACATGTAGTGCCCCTCCCCCTGAGAAGGCATTGCTGAGACATGTAGTGCTCCTCCTCCTGAGAAGGCATTGCTGAGACATGTAGTGCTCCTCCTCCCCCTGAGAAGGCATTGCTGAGACATGTAGTGCTCCTCCTCCCCCTGAGAAGGCATTGCTGAGACATGTAGTGCTCCTCCTCCCCCTGAGAAGGCATTGCTGAGACATGTAGTGCTCCTCCCCCTGAGAAGGCATTGCTGAGACATGTAGTGCTCCTCCCCCTGAGAAGGCATTGCTGAGACATGTAGTGCTCCTCCCCCTGAGAAGGCATTGCTGAGACATGTAGTGCTCCTCCCCCTGAGAGGGCATTGCTGAGACATGTAGTGCTCCTCCCCCTGAGAAGGCATTGCTGAGACATGTAGTGCTCCTGGCATTGCTGAGACATGTAGTGCACCTCCTCCTGAGAAGGCATTGCTGAGACATGTAGTGCTCCTCCCCCTGAGAAGGCATTGCTGAGACATGTAGTGCTCCTCCCCCTGAGAAGGCATTGCTGAGACATGTAGTGCTCCTCCCCCTGAGAAGGCATTGCTGAGACATGTAGTGCTCCTCCTCCCCCTGAGAAGGCATTGCTGAGACATGTAGTGCTCCTCCCCCTGAGAAGGCATTGCTGAGACATGTAGTGCTCCTCCCCCTGAGAAGGCATTGCTGAGACATGTAGTGCTCCTCCCCCTGAGAAGGCATTGCTGAGACATGTAGTGCTCCTCCTCCCCCTGAGAAGGCATTGCTGAGACATGTAGTGCTCCTCCCCCTGAGAAGGCATTGCTGAGACATGTAGTGCTCCTCCTCCCCCTGAGAAGGCATTGCTGAGACATGTAGTGCTCCTCCCCCTGAGAAGGCATTGCTGAGACATGTAGTGCTCCTCCTCCCCCTGAGAAGGCATTGCTGAGACATGTAGTGCTCCTCCTCCTGAGAAGGCATTGCTGAGACATGTAGTGCTCCTCCTCCCCCTGAGAAGGCATTGCTGAGACATGTAGTGCTCCTCCTCCCCCTGAGAAGGCATTGCTGAGACATGTAGTGCTCCTCCCCCTGAGAAGGCATTGCTGAGACATGTAGTGCTCCTCCCCCTGAGAAGGCATTGCTGAGACATGTAGTGCTCCTCCCCCTGAGAAGGCATTGCTGAGACATGTAGTGCTCCTCCCCCTGAGAGGGCATTGCTGAGACATGTAGTGCTCCTCCTCCCCCTGAGAAGGCATTGCTGAGACATGTAGTGCTCCTCCCCCTGAGAAGGCATTGCTGAGACATGTAGTGCCCCTCCCCCTGAGAAGGCATTGCTGAGACATGTAGTGCTCCTCCCCCTGAGAAGGCATTGCTGAGACATGTAGTGCCCCTCCCCCTGAGAAGGCATTGCTGAGACATGTAGTGCTCCTCCTCCTGAGAAGGCATTGCTGAGACATGTAGTGCTCCTCCTCCTGAGAAGGCATTGCTGAGACATGTAGTGCTCCTCCTCCCCCTGAGAAGGCATTGCTGAGACATGTAGTGCTCCTCCTCCCCCTGAGAAGGCATTGCTGAGACATGTAGTGCTCCTCCTCCCCCTGAGAAGGCATTGCTGAGACATGTAGTGCTCCTCCCCCTGAGAAGGCATTGCTGAGACATGTAGTGCTCCTCCCCCTGAGAAGGCATTGCTGAGACATGTAGTGCTCCTCCCCCTGAGAAGGCATTGCTGAGACATGTAGTGCTCCTCCCCCTGAGAGGGCATTGCTGAGACATGTAGTGCTCCTCCCCCTGAGAAGGCATTGCTGAGACATGTAGTGCTCCTGGCATTGCTGAGACATGTAGTGCACCTCCTCCTGAGAAGGCATTGCTGAGACATGTAGTGCTCCTCCCCCTGAGAAGGCATTGCTGAGACATGTAGTGCTCCTCCCCCTGAGAAGGCATTGCTGAGACATGTAGTGCTCCTCCCCCTGAGAAGGCATTGCTGAGACATGTAGTGCTCCTCCTCCCCCTGAGAAGGCATTGCTGAGACATGTAGTGCTCCTCCCCCTGAGAAGGCATTGCTGAGACATGTAGTGCTCCTCCCCCTGAGAAGGCATTGCTGAGACATGTAGTGCTCCTCCCCCTGAGAAGGCATTGCTGAGACATGTAGTGCTCCTCCTCCCCCTGAGAAGGCATTGCTGAGACATGTAGTGCTCCTCCCCCTGAGAAGGCATTGCTGAGACATGTAGTGCTCCTCCCCCTGAGAAGGCATTGCTGAGACATGTAGTGCTCCTCCCCCTGAGAAGGCATTGCTGAGACATGTAGTGCTCCTCCCCCTGAGAAGGCATTGCTGAGACATGTAGTGCTCCTCCCCCTGAGAAGGCATTGCTGAGACATGTAGTGCTCCTCCTCCCCCTGAGAAGGCATTGCTGAGACATGTAGTGCTCCTCCCCCTGAGAAGGCATTGCTGAGACATGTAGTGCTCCTCCTCCCCCTGAGAAGGCATTGCTGAGACATGTAGTGCTCCTCCTCCCCCTGAGAAGGCATTGCTGAGACATGTAGTGCTCCTCCCCCTGAGAAGGCATTGCTGAGACATGTAGTGCTCCTCCCCCTGAGAAGGCATTGCTGAGACATGTAGTGCTCCTCCCCCTGAGAAGGCATTGCTGAGACATGTAGTGCTCCTCCCTCTGAGAAGGTATTGCTGAGACATGTAGTGCTCCTCCCCCTGAGAAGGCATTGCTGAGACATGTAGTGCTCCTCCCCCTGAGAAGGCATTGCTGAGACATGTAGTGCTCCTCCTCCCCCTGAGAAGGCATTGCTGAGACATGTAGTGCTCCTCCTCCCCCTGAGAAGGCATTGCTGAGACATGTAGTGCTCCTCCTCCCCCTGAGAAGGCATTGCTGAGACATGTAGTGCTCCTCCCCCTGAGAAGGCATTGCTGAGACATGTAGTGCTCCTCCCCCTGAGAAGGCATTGCTGAGACATGTAGTGCTCCTCCTCCCCCTGAGAAGGCATTGCTGAGACATGTAGTGCTCCTCCCCCTGAGAAGGCATTGCTGAGACATGTAGTGCTCCTCCCCCTGAGAAGGCATTGCTGAGACATGTAGTGCTCCTCCTCCCCCTGAGAAGGCATTGCTGAGACATGTAGTGCTCCTCCCCCTGAGAAGGCATTGCTGAGACATGTAGTGCTCCTCCCTCTGAGAAGGCATTGCTGAGACATGTAGTGCTCCTCCCCCTGAGAAGGCATTGCTGAGACATGTAGTGCTCCTCCTCCCCTGAGAAGGCATTGCTGAGACATGTAGTGCTCCTCCCCCTGAGAAGGCATTGCTGAGACATGTAGTGCTCCTCCCCCTGAGAAGGCATTGCTGAGACATGTAGTGCTCCTCCCCCTGAGAAGGCATTGCTGAGACATGTAGTGCTCCTCCTCCTGAGAAGGCATTGCTGAGACATGTAGTGCTCCTCCTCCCCCTGAGAAGGCATTGCTGAGACATGTAGTGCTCCTCCTCCCCCTGAGAAGGCATTGCTGAGACATGTAGTGCTCCTCCTCCTGAGAAGGCATTGCTGAGACATGTAGTGCTCCTCCCCCTGAGAAGGCATTGCTGAGACATGTAGTGCTCCTCCCTCTGAGAAGGCATTGCTGAGACATGTAGTGCTCCTCCCTCTGAGAAGGCATTGCTGAGACATGTAGTGCTCCTCCCCCTGAGAAGGCATTGCTGAGACATGTAGTGCTCCTCCTCCTCCTGAGAAGGCATTGCTGAGACATGTAGTGCTCCTCCCCCTGAGAAGGCATTGCTGAGACATGTAGTGCTCCTCCTCCCCTGAGAAGGCATTGCTGAGACATGTAGTGCTCCTCCCCCTGAGAAGGCATTGCTGAGACATGTAGTGCTCCTCCTCCCCTGAGAAGGCATTGCTGAGACATGTAGTGCTCCTCCCCCTGAGAAGGCATTGCTGAGACATGTAGTGCTCCTCCCCCTGAGAAGGCATTGCTGAGACATGTAGTGCTCCTCCTCCCCTGAGAAGGCATTGCTGAGACATGTAGTGCTCCTCCTCCCCCTGAGAAGGCATTGCTGAGACATGTAGTGCTCCTCCCCCTGAGAAGGCATTGCTGAGACATGTAGTGCTCCTCCCCCTGAGAAGGCATTGCTGAGACATGTAGTGCTCCTCCCCCTGAGAAGGCATTGCTGAGACATGTAGTGCTCCTCCCCCTGAGAAGGCATTGCTGAGACATGTAGTGCTCCTCCTCCCCCTGAGAAGGCATTGCTGAGACATGTAGTGCTCCTCCCCCTGAGAAGGCATTGCTGAGACATGTAGTGCTCCTCCCCCTGAGAAGGCATTGCTGAGACATGTAGTGCTCCTCCCCCTGAGAAGGCATTGCTGAGACATGTAGTGCTCCTCCTCCCCCTGAGAAGGCATTGCTGAGACATGTAGTGCTCCTCCCCCCTGAGAAGGCATTGCTGAGACATGTAGTGCTCCTCCTCCCCCTGAGAAGGCATTGCTGAGACATGTAGTGCTCCTCCCCCTGAGAAGGCATTGCTGAGACATGTAGTGCTCCTCCTCCCCCTGAGAAGGCATTGCTGAGACATGTAGTGCTCCTCCCCCTGAGAAGGCATTGCTGAGACATGTAGTGCTCCTCCTCCCCCTGAGAAGGCATTGCTGAGACATGTAGTGCTCCTCCCCCTGAGAAGGCATTGCTGAGACATGTAGTGCTCCTCCCCCTGAGAAGGCATTGCTGAGACATGTAGTGCTCCTCCTCCCCCTGAGAAGGCATTGCTGAGACATGTAGTGCTCCTCCTCCCCCTGAGAAGGCATTGCTGAGACATGTAGTGCTCCTCCTCCCCCTGAGAAGGCATTGCTGAGACATGTAGTGCTCCTCCTCCCCCTGAGAAGGCATTGCTGAGACATGTAGTGCTCCTCCCCCTGAGAAGGCATTGCTGAGACATGTAGTGCTCCTCCCCCTGAGAAGGCATTGCTGAGACATGTAGTGCTCCTCCCCCTGAGAAGGCATTGCTGAGACATGTAGTGCTCCTCCCCTGAGAAGGCATTGCTGAGACATGTAGTGCTCCTCCCCCTGAGAAGGCATTGCTGAGACATGTAGTGCTCCTCCTCCCTGAGAAGGCATTGCTGAGACATGTAGTGCTCCTCCCCCTGAGAAGGCATTGCTGAGACATGTAGTGCTCCTCCTCCCCTGAGAAGGCATTGCTGAGACATGTAGTGCTCCTCCCCCTGAGAAGGCATTGCTGAGACATGTAGTGCTCCTCCCCCTGAGAAGGCATTGCTGAGACATGTAGTGCTCCTCCCCCTGAGAAGGCATTGCTGAGACATGTAGTGCTCCTCCCCCTGAGAAGGCATTGCTGAGACATGTAGTGCTCCTCCCCCTGAGAAGGCATTGCTGAGACATGTAGTGCTCCTCCCCCTGAGAAGGCATTGCTGAGACATGTAGTGCTCCTCCTCCCCTGAGAAGGCATTGCTGAGACATGTAGTGCTCCTCCCCCTGAGAAGGCATTGCTGAGACATGTAGTGCTCCTCCTCCCCCTGAGAAGGCATTGCTGAGACATGTAGTGCTCCTCCCCCTGAGAAGGCATTGCTGAGACATGTAGTGCTCCTCCCCCTGAGAAGGCATTGCTGAGACATGTAGTGCTCCTCCCCCTGAGAAGGCATTGCTGAGACATGTAGTGCTCCTCCCCCTGAGAAGGCATTGCTGAGACATGTAGTGCTCCTCCTCCCCCTGAGAAGGCATTGCTGAGACATGTAGTGCTCCTCCCCCTGAGAAGGCATTGCTGAGACATGTAGTGCTCCTCCTCCCCCTGAGAAGGCATTGCTGAGACATGTAGTGCTCCTCCTCCCCTGAGAAGGCATTGCTGAGACATGTAGTGCTCCTCCCCCCTGAGAAGGCATTGCTGAGACATGTAGTGCTCCTCCCCCCTGAGAAGGCATTGCTGAGACATGTAGTGCTCCTCCCCCTGAGAAGGCATTGCTGAGACATGTAGTGCTCCTCCCCCTGAGAAGGCATTGCTGAGACATGTAGTGCTCCTCTCCCCCTGAGAAGGCATTGCTGAGACATGTAGTGCTCCTCCCCCTGAGAAGGCATTGCTGAGACATGTAGTGCTCCTCCCCCTGAGAAGGCATTGCTGAGACATGTAGTGCTCCTCCTCCCCTGAGAAGGCATTGCTGAGACATGTAGTGCTCCTCCCCCTGAGAAGGCATTGCTGAGACATGTAGTGCTCCTCCCCCTGAGAAGGCATTGCTGAGACATGTAGTGCTCCTCCTCCCCTGAGAAGGCATTGCTGAGACATGTAGTGCTCCTCCCCCTGAGAAGGCATTGCTGAGACATGTAGTGCTCCTCCCCCCTGAGAAGGCATTGCTGAGACATGTAGTGCTCCTCTCCCCCTGAGAAGGCATTGCTGAGACATGTAGTGCTCCTCCCCCTGAGAAGGCATTGCTGAGACATGTAGTGCTCCTCCCCCTGAGAAGGCATTGCTGAGACATGTAGTGCTCCTCCTCCCCTGAGAAGGCATTGCTGAGACATGTAGTGCTCCTCCCCCTGAGAAGGCATTGCTGAGACATGTAGTGCTCCTCCCCCCTGAGAAGGCATTGCTGAGACATGTAGTGCTCCTCCCCCCTGAGAAGGCATTGCTGAGACATGTAGTGCCTCCCTCCCCCTGAGAAGGCATTGCTGAGACATGTAGTGCTCCTCCCCCCTGAGAAGGCATTGCTGAGACATGTAGTGCTCCTCCCCCTGAGAAGGCATTGCTGAGACATGTAGTGCTCCTCCCCCCTGAGAAGGCATTGCTGAGACATGTAGTGCTCCTCCCCCTGAGAAGGCATTGCTGAGACATGTAGTGCTCCTCCCCCTGAGAAGGCATTGCTGAGACATGTAGTGCTCCTCCCCCTGAGAAGGCATTGCTGAGACATGTAGTGCTCCTCCTCCCCCTGAGAAGGCATTGCTGAGACATGTAGTGCTCCTCCCCCTGAGAAGGCATTGCTGAGACATGTAGTGCTCCTCCCCCTGAGAAGGCATTGCTGAGACATGTAGTGCTCCTCCCCCTGAGAAGGCATTGCTGAGACATGTAGTGCCTCCTCCCCCTGAGAAGGCATTGCTGAGACATGTAGTGCTCCTCCTCCCCTGAGAAGGCATTGCTGAGACATGTAGTGCTCCTCCCCCTGAGAAGGCATTGCTGAGACATGTAGTGCTCCTCCCCCTGAGAAGGCATTGCTGAGACATGTAGTGCTCCTCCCCCTGAGAAGGCATTGCTGAGACATGTAGTGCTCCTCCCCCTGAGAAGGCATTGCTGAGACATGTAGTGCTCCTCCCCCTGAGAAGGCATTGCTGAGACATGTAGTGCTCCTCCTCCCCTGAGAAGGCATTGCTGAGACATGTAGTGCTCCTCCCCCTGAGAAGGCATTGCTGAGACATGTAGTGCTCCTCCTCCCCTGAGAAGGCATTGCTGAGACATGTAGTGCTCCTCCCCCTGAGAAGGCATTGCTGAGACATGTAGTGCTCCTCCCCCTGAGAAGGCATTGCTGAGACATGTAGTGCTCCTCCTCCCCTGAGAAGGCATTGCTGAGACATGTAGTGCTCCTCCCCCTGAGAAGGCATTGCTGAGACATGTAGTGCTCCTCCTCCCCTGAGAAGGCATTGCTGAGACATGTAGTGCTCCTCCTCCCCTGAGAAGGCATTGCTGAGACATGTAGTGCTCCTCCTCCCCCTGAGAAGGCATTGCTGAGACATGTAGTGCTCCTCCTCCCCTGAGAAGGCATTGCTGAGACATGTAGTGCTCCTCCCCCTGAGAAGGCATTGCTGAGACATGTAGTGCTCCTCCTCCCTGAGAAGGCATTGCTGAGACATGTAGTGCTCCTCCCCCCCTGAGAAGGCATTGCTGAGACATGTAGTGCTCCTCCCCCCTGAGAAGGCATTGCTGAGACATGTAGTGCTCCTCCCCCTGAGAAGGCATTGCTGAGACATGTAGTGCTCCTCCTCCCCTGAGAAGGCATTGCTGAGACATGTAGTGCTCCTCCCCCTGAGAAGGCATTGCTGAGACATGTAGTGCTCCTCCCCCTGAGAAGGCATTGCTGAGACATGTAGTGCTCCTCCCCCTGAGAAGGCATTGCTGAGACATGTAGTGCTCCTCCTCCCCCTGAGAAGGCATTGCTGAGACATGTAGTGCTCCTCCCCCCTGAGAAGGCATTGCTGAGACATGTAGTGCTCCTCCCCCTGAGAAGGCATTGCTGAGACATGTAGTGCTCCTCCCCCTGAGAAGGCATTGCTGAGACATGTAGTGCTCCTCCCCCTGAGAAGGCATTGCTGAGACATGTAGTGCTCCTCCCCCTGAGAAGGCATTGCTGAGACATGTAGTGCTCCTCCCCCCTGAGAAGGCATTGCTGAGACATGTAGTGCTCCTCCCCCTGAGAAGGCATTGCTGAGACATGTAGTGCTCCTCCTCCCCTGAGAAGGCATTGCTGAGACATGTAGTGCTCCTCCTCCCCCTGAGAAGGCATTGCTGAGACATGTAGTGCTCCTCCCCCTGAGAAGGCATTGCTGAGACATGTAGTGCTCCTCCCCTGAGAAGGCATTGCTGAGACATGTAGTGCTCCTCCTCCCCCTGAGAAGGCATTGCTGAGACATGTAGTGCTCCTCCTCCCCCTGAGAAGGCATTGCTGAGACATGTAGTGCTCCTCCCCCTGAGAAGGCATTGCTGAGACATGTAGTGCTCCTCCCCCTGAGAAGGCATTGCTGAGACATGTAGTGCTCCTCCCCCTGAGAAGGCATTGCTGAGACATGTAGTGCTCCTCCCCCCTGAGAAGGCATTGCTGAGACATGTAGTGCTCCTCCCCCTGAGAAGGCATTGCTGAGACATGTAGTGCTCCTCCCCCTGAGAAGGCATTGCTGAGACATGTAGTGCTCCTCCTCCCCCTGAGAAGGCATTGCTGAGACATGTAGTGCTCCTCCTCCCCCTGAGAAGGCATTGCTGAGACATGTAGTGCTCCTCCCCCTGAGAAGGCATTGCTGAGACATGTAGTGCTCCTCCCCCTGAGAAGGCATTGCTGAGACATGTAGTGCTCCTCCTCCCCCTGAGAAGGCATTGCTGAGACATGTAGTGCTCCTCCCCCTGAGAAGGCATTGCTGAGACATGTAGTGCTCCTCCCCCTGAGAAGGCATTGCTGAGACATGTAGTGCTCCTCCCCCTGAGAAGGCATTGCTGAGACATGTAGTGCTCCTCCCCCTGAGAAGGCATTGCTGAGACATGTAGTGCTCCTCCCCCTGAGAAGGCATTGCTGAGACATGTAGTGCTCCTCCTCCCCCTGAGAAGGCATTGCTGAGACATGTAGTGCTCCTCCTCCCCCTGAGAAGGCATTGCTGAGACATGTAGTGCTCCTCCCCCCTGAGAAGGCATTGCTGAGACATGTAGTGCTCCTCCCCCTGAGAAGGCATTGCTGAGACATGTAGTGCTCCTCCCCCTGAGAAGGCATTGCTGAGACATGTAGTGCTCCTCCTCCCTGAGAAGGCATTGCTGAGACATGTAGTGCTCCTCCCCCTGAGAAGGCATTGCTGAGACATGTAGTGCTCCTCCCCCCTGAGAAGGCATTGCTGAGACATGTAGTGCTCCTCCCCCTGAGAAGGCATTGCTGAGACATGTAGTGCTCCTCCCCCTGAGAAGGCATTGCTGAGACATGTAGTGCTCCTCCTCCCCCTGAGAAGGCATTGCTGAGACATGTAGTGCTCCTCCTCCCCTGAGAAGGCATTGCTGAGACATGTAGTGCTCCTCCTCCCCTGAGAAGGCATTGCTGAGACATGTAGTGCTCCTCCTCCCCCTGAGAAGGCATTGCTGAGACATGTAGTGCTCCTCCCCCTGAGAAGGCATTGCTGAGACATGTAGTGCTCCTCCCTCCTGAGAAGGCATTGCTGAGACATGTAGTGCTCCTCCTCCCCCTGAGAAGGCATTGCTGAGACATGTAGTGCTCCTCCCCCTGAGAAGGCATTGCTGAGACATGTAGTGCTCCTCCTCCCCTGAGAAGGCATTGCTGAGACATGTAGTGCTCCTCCTCCCCTGAGAAGGCATTGCTGAGACATGTAGTGCTCCTCCCCCTGAGAAGGCATTGCTGAGACATGTAGTGCTCCTCCCCCTGAGAAGGCATTGCTGAGACATGTAGTGCTCCTCCCCCCTGAGAAGGCATTGCTGAGACATGTAGTGCTCCTCCTCCCCCTGAGAAGGCATTGCTGAGACATGTAGTGCTCCTCCCCCTGAGAAGGCATTGCTGAGACATGTAGTGCTCCTCCCCCTGAGAAGGCATTGCTGAGACATGTAGTGCTCCTCCCCCTGAGAGGCATTGCTGAGACATGTAGTGCTCCTCCCCCTGAGAAGGCATTGCTGAGACATGTAGTGCTCCTCCCCCTGAGAAGGCATTGCTGAGACATGTAGTGCTCCTCCCCCTGAGAAGGCATTGCTGAGACATGTAGTGCTCCTCCCCCTGAGAAGGCATTGCTGAGACATGTAGTGCTCCTCCTCCCCCTGAGAAGGCATTGCTGAGACATGTAGTGCTCCTCCTCCCCCTGAGAAGGCATTGCTGAGACATGTAGTGCTCCTCCTCCCCTGAGAAGGCATTGCTGAGACATGTAGTGCTCCTCCTCCCCTGAGAAGGCATTGCTGAGACATGTAGTGCCTCCTCCCCCTGAGAAGGCATTGCTGAGACATGTAGTGCTCCTCCCCCTGAGAAGGCATTGCTGAGACATGTAGTGCTCCTCCTCCCCCTGAGAAGGCATTGCTGAGACATGTAGTGCTCCTCCCCCTGAGAAGGCATTGCTGAGACATGTAGTGCTCCTCCCCCTGAGAAGGCATTGCTGAGACATGTAGTGCTCCTCCCCCTGAGAAGGCATTGCTGAGACATGTAGTGCTCCTCCTCCCTGAGAAGGCATTGCTGAGACATGTAGTGCTCCTCCTCCCCTGAGAAGGCATTGCTGAGACATGTAGTGCTCCTCCCCCTGAGAAGGCATTGCTGAGACATGTAGTGCTCCTCCCCCTGAGAAGGCATTGCTGAGACATGTAGTGCTCCTCCCCCTGAGAGGCATTGCTGAGACATGTAGTGCTCCTCCCCCTGAGAAGGCATTGCTGAGACATGTAGTGCTCCTCCTCCCCTGAGAAGGCATTGCTGAGACATGTAGTGCTCCTCCCCCCTGAGAAGGCATTGCTGAGACATGTAGTGCTCCTCCTCCCTGAGAAGGCATTGCTGAGACATGTAGTGCTCCTCCTCCCCCTGAGAAGGCATTGCTGAGACATGTAGTGCTCCTCCTCCCCTGAGAAGGCATTGCTGAGACATGTAGTGCTCCTCCCCCTGAGAAGGCATTGCTGAGACATGTAGTGCTCCTCCCCCCTGAGAAGGCATTGCTGAGACATGTAGTGCTCCTCCCCCTGAGAAGGCATTGCTGAGACATGTAGTGCTCCTCCCCCTGAGAAGGCATTGCTGAGACATGTAGTGCTCCTCTCCCCCTGAGAAGGCATTGCTGAGACATGTAGTGCTCCTCCCCCTGAGAAGGCATTGCTGAGACATGTAGTGCTCCTCCTCCCCCTGAGAAGGCATTGCTGAGACATGTAGTGCTCCTCCTCCCCTGAGAAGGCATTGCTGAGACATGTAGTGCTCCTCCCCCTGAGAAGGCATTGCTGAGACATGTAGTGCTCCTCCCCCTGAGAAGGCATTGCTGAGACATGTAGTGCTCCTCCCCTGAGAAGGCATTGCTGAGACATGTAGTGCTCCTCCTCCCCCTGAGAAGGCATTGCTGAGACATGTAGTGCTCCTCCCCCCTGAGAAGGCATTGCTGAGACATGTAGTGCTCCTCCTCCCCTGAGAAGGCATTGCTGAGACATGTAGTGCTCCTCCCCCTGAGAAGGCATTGCTGAGACATGTAGTGCTCCTCCTCCCCTGAGAAGGCATTGCTGAGACATGTAGTGCTCCTCCCCCTGAGAAGGCATTGCTGAGACATGTAGTGCTCCTCCCCCTGAGAAGGCATTGCTGAGACATGTAGTGCTCCTCCCCCTGAGAAGGCATTGCTGAGACATGTAGTGCTCCTCCTCCCTGAGAAGGCATTGCTGAGACATGTAGTGCTCCTCCCCCTGAGAAGGCATTGCTGAGACATGTAGTGCTCCTCCCCTGAGAAGGCATTGCTGAGACATGTAGTGCTCCTCCTCCCCCTGAGAAGGCATTGCTGAGACATGTAGTGCTCCTCCCCCTGAGAAGGCATTGCTGAGACATGTAGTGCTCCTCCTCCCTGAGAAGGCATTGCTGAGACATGTAGTGCTCCTCCCCCTGAGAAGGCATTGCTGAGACATGTAGTGCTCCTCCCCCTGAGAAGGCATTGCTGAGACATGTAGTGCTCCTCCCCCTGAGAAGGCATTGCTGAGACATGTAGTGCTCCTCCCCCTGAGAAGGCATTGCTGAGACATGTAGTGCTCCTCCCCCTGAGAAGGCATTGCTGAGACATGTAGTGCTCCTCCCCCTGAGAAGGCATTGCTGAGACATGTAGTGCTCCTCCCCCTGAGAAGGCATTGCTGAGACATGTAGTGCTCCTCCCCCTGAGAAGGCATTGCTGAGACATGTAGTGCTCCTCCCCCTGAGAAGGCATTGCTGAGACATGTAGTGCTCCTCCTCCCCTGAGAAGGCATTGCTGAGACATGTAGTGCTCCTCCCCCCTGAGAAGGCATTGCTGAGACATGTAGTGCTCCTCCCTCCTGAGAAGGCATTGCTGAGACATGTAGTGCTCCTCCCCCTGAGAAGGCATTGCTGAGACATGTAGTGCTCCTCCTCCCCCTGAGAAGGCATTGCTGAGACATGTAGTGCTCCTCCCCCTGAGAAGGCATTGCTGAGACATGTAGTGCTCCTCCCCCTGAGAAGGCATTGCTGAGACATGTAGTGCTCCTCCTCCCCTGAGAAGGCATTGCTGAGACATGTAGTGCTCCTCCCCCTGAGAAGGCATTGCTGAGACATGTAGTGCCTCCTCCCCCTGAGAAGGCATTGCTGAGACATGTAGTGCTCCTCCCCCTGAGAAGGCATTGCTGAGACATGTAGTGCTCCTCCTCCCCCTGAGAAGGCATTGCTGAGACATGTAGTGCTCCTCCCCCCTGAGAAGGCATTGCTGAGACATGTAGTGCTCCTCCTCCCCCTGAGAAGGCATTGCTGAGACATGTAGTGCTCCTCCTCCCCCTGAGAAGGCATTGCTGAGACATGTAGTGCTCCTCCTCCCCCTGAGAAGGCATTGCTGAGACATGTAGTGCTCCTCCCCCCTGAGAAGGCATTGCTGAGACATGTAGTGCTCCTCCCCCTGAGAAGGCATTGCTGAGACATGTAGTGCTCCTCCTCCCCCTGAGAAGGCATTGCTGAGACATGTAGTGCTCCTCCTCCCCCTGAGAAGGCATTGCTGAGACATGTAGTGCTCCTCCCCCTGAGAAGGCATTGCTGAGACATGTAGTGCTCCTCCCCCTGAGAAGGCATTGCTGAGACATGTAGTGCTCCTCCCCCTGAGAAGGCATTGCTGAGACATGTAGTGCTCCTCCCCCTGAGAAGGCATTGCTGAGACATGTAGTGCTCCTCCCCCTGAGAAGGCATTGCTGAGACATGTAGTGCTCCTCCCCCTGAGAAGGCATTGCTGAGACATGTAGTGCTCCTCCCCCTGAGAAGGCATTGCTGAGACATGTAGTGCTCCCCTGGAGGCATTGCTGAGACATGTAGTGCTCCTCCTCCTGAGAAGGCATTGCTGAGACATGTAGTGCTCCTCCCCCTGAGAAGGCATTGCTGAGACATGTAGTGCTCCTCCTCCCCCTGAGAAGGCATTGCTGAGACATGTAGTGCTCCTCCCCCTGAGAAGGCATTGCTGAGACATGTAGTGCTCCTCCCCCTGAGAAGGCATTGCTGAGACATGTAGTGCTCCTCCCCCCTGAGAAGGCATTGCTGAGACATGTAGTGCTCCTCCTCCCCCTGAGAAGGCATTGCTGAGACATGTAGTGCTCCTCCCCCTGAGAAGGCATTGCTGAGACATGTAGTGCTCCTCCTCCCCTGAGAAGGCATTGCTGAGACATGTAGTGCTCCCTCCCCCTGAGAAGGCATTGCTGAGACATGTAGTGCTCCTCCCCCTGAGAAGGCATTGCTGAGACATGTAGTGCTCCTCCTCCCCTGAGAAGGCATTGCTGAGACATGTAGTGCTCCTCCCCCTGAGAAGGCATTGCTGAGACATGTAGTGCTCCTCCCCCTGAGAAGGCATTGCTGAGACATGTAGTGCTCCTCCCCCTGAGAAGGCATTGCTGAGACATGTAGTGCTCCTCCCCCTGAGAAGGCATTGCTGAGACATGTAGTGCTCCTCCCCCTGAGAAGGCATTGCTGAGACATGTAGTGCTCCTCCCCCTGAGAAGGCATTGCTGAGACATGTAGTGCCTCCTCCCCCTGAGAAGGCATTGCTGAGACATGTAGTGCTCCTCCTCCCCTGAGAAGGCATTGCTGAGACATGTAGTGCTCCTCCCCCTGAGAAGGCATTGCTGAGACATGTAGTGCTCCTCCCCCTGAGAAGGCATTGCTGAGACATGTAGTGCTCCTCCCCCTGAGAAGGCATTGCTGAGACATGTAGTGCTCCTCCTCCCCTGAGAAGGCATTGCTGAGACATGTAGTGCTCCTCCCCCTGAGAAGGCATTGCTGAGACATGTAGTGCTCCTCCCCCTGAGAAGGCATTGCTGAGACATGTAGTGCTCCTCCCCCTGAGAAGGCATTGCTGAGACATGTAGTGCTCCTCCTCCCCCTGAGAAGGCATTGCTGAGACATGTAGTGCTCCTCCCCCTGAGAAGGCATTGCTGAGACATGTAGTGCTCCTCCTCCCCTGAGAAGGCATTGCTGAGACATGTAGTGCTCCTCCTCCCCTGAGAAGGCATTGCTGAGACATGTAGTGCTCCTCCCCCTGAGAAGGCATTGCTGAGACATGTAGTGCTCCTCCCCCTGAGAAGGCATTGCTGAGACATGTAGTGCTCCTCCCCCTGAGAAGGCATTGCTGAGACA
Source organism: Hyperolius riggenbachi (assembly GCF_040937935.1). Classification (NCBI taxonomy): domain Eukaryota; kingdom Metazoa; phylum Chordata; class Amphibia; order Anura; family Hyperoliidae; genus Hyperolius; species Hyperolius riggenbachi. The sequence goes on from NC_090649.1 coordinate 502,165,571, forward strand.
TGTAGTGCTCCTCCCCCTGAGAAGGCATTGCTGAGACATGTAGTGCTCCTCCCCCTGAGAAGGCATTGCTGAGACATGTAGTGCTCCTCCTCCCCCTGAGAAGGCATTGCTGAGACATGTAGTGCTCCTCCCCCTGAGAAGGCATTGCTGAGACATGTAGTGCCCTCCTCCCCCTGAGAAGGCATTGCTGAGACATGTAGTGCTCCTCCCCCTGAGAAGGCATTGCTGAGACATGTAGTGCTCCTCCTCCCCTGAGAAGGCATTGCTGAGACATGTAGTGCTCCTCCTCCCCTGAGAAGGCATTGCTGAGACATGTAGTGCTCCTCCCCCTGAGAAGGCATTGCTGAGACATGTAGTGCTCCTCCCCTGAGAAGGCATTGCTGAGACATGTAGTGCTCCTCCTCCCCCTGAGAAGGCATTGCTGAGACATGTAGTGCTCCTCCTCCCCCTGAGAAGGCATTGCTGAGACATGTAGTGCTCCTCCCCCTGAGAAGGCATTGCTGAGACATGTAGTGCTCCTCCTCCCCTGAGAAGGCATTGCTGAGACATGTAGTGCTCCTCCCCCTGAGAAGGCATTGCTGAGACATGTAGTGCTCCTCCTCCCCCTGAGAAGGCATTGCTGAGACATGTAGTGCTCCTCCCCTGAGAAGGCATTGCTGAGACATGTAGTGCTCCTCCCCCTGAGAAGGCATTGCTGAGACATGTAGTGCTCCTCCCCCTGAGAAGGCATTGCTGAGACATGTAGTGCTCCTCCCCCTGAGAGGGCATTGCTGAGACATGTAGTGCCTCCTCCCCCTGAGAAGGCATTGCTGAGACATGTAGTGCTCCTCCCCCTGAGAAGGCATTGCTGAGACATGTAGTGCTCCTCCCCCTGAGAAGGCATTGCTGAGACATGTAGTGCTCCTCCTCCCCCTGAGAAGGCATTGCTGAGACATGTAGTGCTCCTCCCCCCTGAGAAGGCATTGCTGAGACATGTAGTGCTCCTCCCCCTGAGAAGGCATTGCTGAGACATGTAGTGCTCCTCCTCCCCCTGAGAAGGCATTGCTGAGACATGTAGTGCTCCTCCCCCCTGAGAAGGCATTGCTGAGACATGTAGTGCTCCTCCTCCCCCTGAGAAGGCATTGCTGAGACATGTAGTGCTCCTCCCCCTGAGAAGGCATTGCTGAGACATGTAGTGCTCCTCCTCCCCTGAGAAGGCATTGCTGAGACATGTAGTGCTCCTCCTCCCCCTGAGAAGGCATTGCTGAGACATGTAGTGCTCCTCCCCCTGAGAAGGCATTGCTGAGACATGTAGTGCTCCTCCCCCTGAGAAGGCATTGCTGAGACATGTAGTGCTCCTCCCCCTGAGAAGGCATTGCTGAGACATGTAGTGCTCCTCCCCTGAGAAGGCATTGCTGAGACATGTAGTGCTCCTCCCCCTGAGAAGGCATTGCTGAGACATGTAGTGCTCCTCCCCCTGAGAAGGCATTGCTGAGACATGTAGTGCTCCTCCCCCTGAGAAGGCATTGCTGAGACATGTAGTGCTCCTCCCCCTGAGAAGGCATTGCTGAGACATGTAGTGCTCCTCCCCCTGAGAAGGCATTGCTGAGACATGTAGTGCTCCTCCTCCCCCTGAGAAGGCATTGCTGAGACATGTAGTGCTCCTCCTCCCCCTGAGAAGGCATTGCTGAGACATGTAGTGCTCCTCCCCCTGAGAAGGCATTGCTGAGACATGTAGTGCTCCTCCCCCCTGAGAAGGCATTGCTGAGACATGTAGTGCTCCTCCCCCTGAGAAGGCATTGCTGAGACATGTAGTGCTCCTCCTCCCCCTGAGAAGGCATTGCTGAGACATGTAGTGCTCCTCCCCCTGAGAAGGCATTGCTGAGACATGTAGTGCACCTCCTCCCCTGAGAAGGCATTGCTGAGACATGTAGTGCTCCTCCCCCTGAGAAGGCATTGCTGAGACATGTAGTGCTCCTCCCCCTGAGAAGGCATTGCTGAGACATGTAGTGCTCCTCCCCCTGAGAAGGCATTGCTGAGACATGTAGTGCTCCTCCTCCCCCTGAGAAGGCATTGCTGAGACATGTAGTGCTCCTCCTCCCCCTGAGAAGGCATTGCTGAGACATGTAGTGCTCCTCCCCCCCTGAGAAGGCATTGCTGAGACATGTAGTGCTCCTCCTCCCCTGAGAAGGCATTGCTGAGACATGTAGTGCTCCTCCCCCTGAGAAGGCATTGCTGAGACATGTAGTGCTCCTCCCCCTGAGAAGGCATTGCTGAGACATGTAGTGCTCCTCCCCCTGAGAAGGCATTGCTGAGACATGTAGTGCTCCTCCCCCTGAGAAGGCATTGCTGAGACATGTAGTGCTCCTCCTCCCCTGAGAAGGCATTGCTGAGACATGTAGTGCTCCTCCCCCTGAGAAGGCATTGCTGAGACATGTAGTGCTCCTCCCCCTGAGAAGGCATTGCTGAGACATGTAGTGCTCCTCCCCCTGAGAAGGCATTGCTGAGACATGTAGTGCTCCTCCCCCTGAGAAGGCATTGCTGAGACATGTAGTGCTCCTCCCCCCTGAGAAGGCATTGCTGAGACATGTAGTGCTCCTCCCCCTGAGAAGGCATTGCTGAGACATGTAGTGCTCCTCCCCCTGAGAAGGCATTGCTGAGACATGTAGTGCTCCTCCCCCTGAGAAGGCATTGCTGAGACATGTAGTGCTCCTCCCCCTGAGAAGGCATTGCTGAGACATGTAGTGCTCCTCCCCCTGAGAAGGCATTGCTGAGACATGTAGTGCTCCTCCTCCCCCTGAGAAGGCATTGCTGAGACATGTAGTGCTCCTCCCCCTGAGAAGGCATTGCTGAGACATGTAGTGCTCCTCCCCCTGAGAAGGCATTGCTGAGACATGTAGTGCTCCTCCCCCTGAGAAGGCATTGCTGAGACATGTAGTGCTCCTCCCCCTGAGAAGGCATTGCTGAGACATGTAGTGCTCCTCCCCCTGAGAAGGCATTGCTGAGACATGTAGTGCTCCCTCCCCCTGAGAAGGCATTGCTGAGACATGTAGTGCTCCTCCCCCCTGAGAAGGCATTGCTGAGACATGTAGTGCTCCTCCCCCTGAGAAGGCATTGCTGAGACATGTAGTGCTCCTCCCCCTGAGAAGGCATTGCTGAGACATGTAGTGCTCCTCCTCCCCTGAGAAGGCATTGCTGAGACATGTAGTGCTCCTCCTCCCCTGAGAAGGCATTGCTGAGACATGTAGTGCTCCTCCCCCTGAGAAGGCATTGCTGAGACATGTAGTGCTCCTCCTCCCTGAGAAGGCATTGCTGAGACATGTAGTGCTCCTCCCCCCTGAGAAGGCATTGCTGAGACATGTAGTGCTCCTCCTCCCCCTGAGAAGGCATTGCTGAGACATGTAGTGCTCCTCCCCTGAGAAGGCATTGCTGAGACATGTAGTGCTCCTCCTCCCCTGAGAAGGCATTGCTGAGACATGTAGTGCTCCTCCCCCTGAGAAGGCATTGCTGAGACATGTAGTGCTCCTCCCCCTGAGAAGGCATTGCTGAGACATGTAGTGCTCCTCCCTCCTGAGAAGGCATTGCTGAGACATGTAGTGCTCCTCCCCCTGAGAAGGCATTGCTGAGACATGTAGTGCTCCTCCCCTCTGAGAAGGCATTGCTGAGACAT